>NW_006442207.1:5746469-5753963 GCF_000325575.1 Pteropus alecto | reverse complement strand
CCTAGAAGAATGCCTGGCCCAATAAATATTTATTAAATACATTTAATGGACAAATAAATGAATCACGCATGGCCATATTTTTGGAACCTGGCTCAGGCTTCACCTCCTCTGACAGCTCTGAGGATCACACCATTTTTTTCTGTGGCACTCACTTATTTTTTTTTTCAACAAGTTTGTATTGAGCACCTACAATCTGTCATATCCCATACCAGGCCCTGGATCTACAGGAAAGACTAAGGAAAGTCTTTGCCTTCAAATAACTCACTGTATAGTTTAGCACACACTAAGCATTCAGTATGGGTCTCTAATTGCTTCCTTATGATAGTTTTTTTCTCCCCAAAGAGCAGGAACATACTGAAGAAAGGAGCAGGCTGACATTGCCAGAGCACCTAGTATATCCTCAGCCTAACGACACGTGCTCTTCTGTAACCAAGTGGGTCTTTTTTCCATTAAAGGAGAGCCATCAATGAGCAGATGATGTGAGGGGACAGAGAAGAGACTTGGAGAGCATAGAAGTCAGAACCCAGAGGTTGAAAAGGAGTAGGGAGCCATTTCTCATTGTAAATATACAAGGAAGCTTGGAGGAGATGTGGAAAAGGATCACTAGGCTTGGAGTAAAGGAGCCAGGTTGCACCCTGAACCCATGTGACCTCAGGCACACCGTTTCCTTCTCTTGGATGTTTCCATATCAGAAAAGGCAACTGGTTGCCTAAATGACCTCCAGATTTCCTTATGTACAAATATCTATGATTCTTTCTAACTGACACAGCATCTTCCTCTTTTACTTCCTGTGGACCCTCTCCTCATAGAAAATGACTTACAGTGTTTTCATAAATGTGGTTTTTGCATAAAGGAGGGTGCATCAAACCTGAACTTCTACTTCTTAAAGAAAAATAGTTTGAAGGATGAGGGGCCATAACAGAGCTCAGTAGTTTCTGTATTCTATTCTTTCCAATTACCCCGAGAGCCCTCTCTCATGCTCTGCCCTCCCCTCCGTCACTTCTCTGTCTTGGAGCCCTTCCATTGGCTATCCTGTTTCTTCTCTTGCTCAAGTGATTCACCTGATTTGGCCTATGAGACCAAAGCTCAATAGTCTCTTGCAATCACCAAAGGCTTTGACTTCTGGCCCTCTGGCCTCCCATAAGGTAGACGCCAGCAACACTATTCTCTCAAGTGACTTTTTCCTCATCATGCTGGTCCCCATGGCTGAAGAAGATGGATTGAGCCAGGCAAATAAATATATGAGCTTAAGACATTCATTGAGCAATTGGCTCTCATCCTACTCCTGCAAGTGGACAGGCAGAGGTCAAAGTCCCTTCCCCACCCTAACCATTTCCCAATTGCACATCAAGAACTGCCTGGCAAGTAGTGGCTTTTGAAACCATAAACAGCCCAGATCAATTTGTTCCAAAGGCTCATTGGGCAAACACACTGCCCAACCTCCCTGACCATGAGGCTTCCTGATGACCACCACCCGTGCAGAAAGGCAAGAACACCAGTTCCTCAATTACAAAGGTCTAGGATGCACCAAGAATAGTTCAACTAGTTGATCATATCCCATTTACAATCACAATAAGACAACATGAGCAGAATCATAGCCTCCTCACTAATCATTTCCAAATCTTCCCAAATACAACCTCTCTCTCCAAAGTGTTATTTTACCACTGGACTGAGATATGTTGCTAGTAACAATAATTAAGTAATGGATGATGGGCAGCTGAAAATATTCCTTAAAGTAAAGAGTACTACAGTGTCATTTTGACCACTCTGCTTAGCATTTAAAAAGCAAACATCATTTTGTGTTTGTGGGTTCTATAAAGATGTCTAAATCAATAGTCTCAGAAATTCTTACACATTCTATAACCAAGAAATCAGAGTTAAAATCAGACAATCGAACCACTAATATTTATTATCTACCATTCACAAAGCACTATGCTATGAGTTGATATACAGAAGTATAAAACTTAGCCCTGGACTTAGGAATGGTGAGTTGGTCACTGAAGGGGGTTTGAGGACAGAAAAGTTATAAAACAACACAAAAATAATTGAGTGAAAATAGCTAGATGTTATAAACTCCCACTGAAATGAACATCTGAAATAGGTACCTTGCTGGATTGGGCCCCATCAAGTTCTGATGTCAGAGTTAGTAATTTTACACAGAGCATGAAGAGATAAAGGACAGACATAAATAATGCTGGATTTTATAAAGCGTCTCACTCAATATGAATTCCAAAGGTAGAGAGCTAAAAGCTGGAGAAGTTATCATGAAAATCATCAATAGTTTCTACTGTTTTTCTGCTCTATTGTCCTCTGCTTGTGGATTTTTCTCCTCTTTAAAATGGCAGCTGCACTCTAGGCATCATGACCACATCTCAAGAAGAAAAAGAAGAGGCAAGTGTAAACAGCACAAGTCTTCTCTTTCTTAGTTATTGTATTTTTATTTGGGAAGAGAAGTTTTCCTTAAGTATCTGCTTCCATCTCATTGGCCAGAACAAGTCACATGGCTAACGCCAGGTTCAAGGGAAGCTGGGCATTTTTCACTTTCCAGGCTCTACAGTAGAGAAAAGCAAGGGCAAAAGTGATTTAAATAGATTTCACTGGACCGATAGCTTTTGTCATATACTTATCACATAATAAGCTTGTAATGGATGAGGTGTAGTAGATTTTAAAGGGTCATATTATAAGAGATTATTTCCCTGTCTTTTACTGAATGTACAACATGACCTTATTTTTACCTTTTTTTTTTAAAAAAAGGCTTTTAGATATAATTCCATTTTAAGAATATATTTTAAAGAATAAATAGATATACATTTTATAGTGATTATTTCCGGTGAATTACAGAAATTTTTTTTATTTCTCTGTGCTTTTTTGTCTATTTCATTTTATTTTCTAGTTTTCTATAACAAAAGTGTATTATTTTGTGATAAGAAAATGAAAATTTTTTTCTTAAATGTTTGTGATTGTTTATGATATATTGCCAAATAAAAAAGCAGTATATATGATATGATGTGTTCCCAATTTTCATAAATATATATGAGAGAATAAAATAATATATATATGAGAGAAATAAAAGCCTGAAGAGTTGCCTCTGAGTACTAGGAGTATAGATTGTTTTAATTTTCTTCCTTCTTCTATCTAGTATAATTAAGTAATGGATGATGGGCAACTGAAAATATTTCTTAAATTAAAGAGTACTACAGCGTCATTTTGACCTCTTTGCTTCACAATGAGAAATATTAGAAACAAACAGCAATCATGAGTTAAGCAGCTGTCCACCTGGACCTGAGAAAAGGCTGCTTTTGAGCATAAACTGAACAAAACAAGGCTTTGAGAATGAAAATTGCACACGCAAAAAAAAAAAAGAAAGGGGAAAAAAGCATTCTATTAAGGAACAGGCCTTGTTTGTTAAGACCAAAAAGGATAGAGGAAAATGCTTCTGTCACCCACTTTTTTCTTTCCCCCAAAGCTGAGAAACTTTAAACCCCCTTAACATTCTTCAGGGGATTCATAAGTCTGAGGCTCCTAGCCCCACAGAGGGCTATTTGTTCCTTTCTGGTGAGTCAGCTGTAAAACGTGGCTCATTGTTTTTCTGGCAGATAAGGTCCCTGGAAGGAATCCTTTCACGGCCTTCTTTCTCTCCAGAAACTGGAGAGACTGGAGAACGGAAAGACAGCTGGTATCTCCTCCACCTTCCAGGGGGCCCAGCCCACATACAATGCAACAGCCATTTCCTCTCTCTCTCTCTCTCTGTCTCTCTCTTTCTCTGTCTCTCTGTCTCTGTCTCTCTCTGTCTCTCTCTCTCTCTCTCTCTCTCTCTCTCTCTCTCTTTCTCTGTCTCTCTTTCTCTCCACCAGGTTTATTATAAAAAGACAACTGTTGCAATCAGTCTCTCTCTCTCTCTTTCTCTGTCTCTCTCTTTCTCTGTCTCTCTCTTTCTCTGTCTCTCTCTTTCTCTCTCTCTCTCTCTTTGTTGTTGTTGTTGTGTTGTTTGTTTGGGGTTTTTTGGTTTCATTTCTTTCCAGTAAATACTCTGCTTTCTCCCAGAAAGCAAGAGGCCATCTACAATTCTCCTGAATTTGCAGAGCCAGGGGCTATAATTTGAAAGGCCTAGGAAATAAACAATCCCGTAAATTGAGTCTCCTACAGGATCAACCTCAAAGAGAGACAGCCCACTTCTTAGGCACTCATTCATTCACTCATTCTTCCATCCATTTGGTCACAGTGCCTGGCCTGGGGATATACTGAGAACAATATACTAAATATGGCCTTCGGGGAGCTTATATTTTGGGAGTATGGGGTGAGTAGTCAGAGAAGATGGCAAAAGGAATATCAATAAATACTTTTTTAAAATGGGCACATGATATAAAAGGATATGAAGCAGGATAAGGTTCTAGAGAGTCACAAAGGAGTAGGGTGGGTAGTCAGGAAAGGGTCTTTCAAGAGGTGACATTTTTTTAATTGATACTTGAATGATGGGAAGCAGGGAGCTAGAGAAGCTCAAGCATGATGTAGACAGGCAACAGCAGGAGTCGAGATCAAAAAGGTAGAAGCATGAGGTCTTCGGGGCTGTAGGGAGGAGGACACGTGGCCATTGACGGAGTATCGAAGAGACAGAGCAAAGGGTGCAAGCAACCGCCCAGCCATCAGCAACTATTTTCCAGCCCTGCTGGATGGAAATATCGAGGATTCTAATAAACGCTTCTTATTTTCTAGGAGTGTCTAGTCTAGGCCAGGACACAGAAACCTGTCTAACATAAGTATGGAAGAATTCAGACTAAGCTGTGTGGCTCTGATTCTATACAAAGGCATGTGGAGCAGGTGAGATGAGTGTAAGCAGAAGCGGTCAGAGAATTTCAAGGGGATGAGGGGGCTAGACATAGAAGAGGAGAAGGATCGGATGAGGATGGTGCCGGTCACAGTGCAGGCCCTCATCCACTCCTCCTTCCCTGCAAACACCTTTAACCATCCACTGCTCTCTTTCCCACTAACCCTGGCCTCAAAAACCTTCCCAAACTGCCGTTTCAGACAGATGCCTCTAGTTAATCAGAGTTCGTACAGGAGGAGAAATCTCAGCCTAAGCCAGAAACAGTGGGTCAGGAAAATTGTGGGGAGAAAGTGCTTCTCAAACAGAGAGACCTAAAGGTCATATTTAAGCAATGGAGTTACTTAAGTGAAGATTGTAAAGACAGTGGTTCCTGCCAGAACAGCATGTGCAAAGAATTGGAAGTGGAAAAGGATAGAGCAAGCAATTCCATATGGCCAGGGTTATAAAAGTCAGGGAGCAGATGGGGCTGGAGAGATAATCAAAGAGGGTGACGGGAGCCATGGGAAGAGTTGGGACTTTACAGGACAGGAGTGCAGACGCTTTGAAAGGCTTAAGCAGGGGAGGGGAGCGATCCTAGTCTAGCTCCAAACATCACTCTAGCTGCTCTGCAAACCACGGAGGACACAGGATGGGAGGCTGCTGCAGGAACAGAGATGAGAGGTAGCGAGGAGGCTGGACTAGGGTGGTGTCCAGAGGAATGGAGACAAGTAGTTGGCTTGGAGGCAATTGCTCAAAAGTGGTAATTAAACATGGGCGTAGAGAAGAGAGTCAAAGATGGGGTACAGCTTCCTCGCATGAGTCCCCAGCGCCCCAACTGACAAGGGAGAAATGAAAACTGTTAAGCCCAACTGAGCTATGCATTCAGATCCAAAACACCCACAGGAAGCCATCAGCACCTGATGCTTCGCCAAAAGATGTCCACATCTTTACTGAGAACTTGACACACCAGACATGCAGCTGTTTCTCACTTCCACTTTAAGTCTCAGGCAAATTGTGCACAAAGGCCTTTACGTCTAGGCCATCTCATTAGTAATGGCACTGAGCAGCAGCCCAACTTTTGAAGACCACTTGATATTTTAATCTGCCAGTGTCTCATCTTTGTAGAGGATAATCCGAAGGTTCAAAGACACTGGGAATGTTATTCAAGGTCACATAGCAAGTTGGAGGAGAGCAGAGAGTTGGATCCAAACTTTCTCAATTTGTTAGACCCCTTGCTGCTCAGATCCCACATAGATCAAGCATCTTAAGTTATACTGCTGCCCATCTTAGCATATTTAAGCAATGGTGCCAAGTGTAGGAGAAAATGACATGGCCCCCACGCTCTAAATGTTGGGTCAGCACTTGTAGTCGACCCCCTCCCACATTATAAACAAACCTCAGGGTTCAGCCTGGAGAGTACGTAGATGGGCGGGCAGTGATCCACAGCGTCCGTGTGCACTTCCTCCCCACTCTACCTTACCTTTCCTTGACTAGCTTTTTATAGTTAAAAGAAGGTAAAGTGAGGCATGTTCAGATTCCTAAACATGACATTTAAATAGCACCTCATTCTTGCTATCTTGAGCTGTGAGGTGAGGTAGCACCTCTGAATCTTGACTGTCATATCGTCTCCCGCAGCAGGCGCCTGAGCACCTATTGTGTATTGGCACCTACTGTGTATGGGTACCACGCTTATCTATATGCACTTCTGTTCGGGCTTCTAAGAAGCACTTGATGCAGAACAGAAAAAAAAAAGATATTTTAGAATTTGCCTTCTGCCTAACTCTAGGCCCTATTTGGCCAACCTCCTTGTATGGAGCATGCAAAGTCAAAGGAGCGGAATTGCTGTGCAAAAGTAAATTATGAGACATCTAGAAATCTGGAAGTAGGACAGAGGGAAGGGGGAGGGGGAAACTGGAGGCACAGAGACTGGGAAAGCCCCAGACAGGAAATCCCCACCCAGAGTTGAGCCCAGAATGCAGACAATGACTATGATGGGCTCTCTCCATCACCCACATCTTCATTCATTCATTCAACAAATATTCACAATTCACCTAAAGTGTTCTGGGTGCTGGGACTATACTAGCAAACTCAGCAGAACCAAATCTATTCTCAGGTAGCTGATGTTGTGGCAGAGGAGACAGGTAACAAGAAGGACAACAGATGCAGGTAGTGATGCATGCTGGGAGAAAACCTAAGTCAGGAAAGGGGGCTTGTGGAGTGGGTAGTATGTGAAAGGGGAATAGGAGAGGTGTTTGGGCAGGCTAGGGAAGGCTTCATGGAAGAGGTGAGTTTTTATCAAAAACCAATGGAAACGAGAGAGCTAGCCCTGCAGATATATTAGGAAAAAAAGAGCATTCCGGGCAGAGAAACAGAAAATGCAAAGATCCAGGAATGAGAACATGCTCAGAGCATAAGAGAAGTATCAAGTTGGCCATGAGGCTAGAGCAGAGTGAGGAGGGGCTGAAAGGAGGAGGGTGGGCATCCTCCAAAGTACAAAGCTGCTTAGTTTTTGTGTTGTGGTTGCAACAGGCTCAACCGATAGAAATAAGAGGACCAGTGAACTTTGGGGGACATACGCATTTTATCTGTTCACTCCCACAGCACTACGAATAAGGAAATTGAAGCTCAGGAGAAAGAAAAGAATCGTCCGAGATTCCAGGTTGATAGATCCTGAATTTGGCTGTGACTGT
>NW_006442207.1:5743270-5746432 GCF_000325575.1 Pteropus alecto | reverse complement strand
TAGCTAAAAAGTGAGCAGGCAGGAGGAAGAGAAAAGAAGTCAGAAGAATTGTGAGCCATCCAATTGTGTTGGGTCAGTTCGTAACACCTGGAAAGGTGGCAAGGACCCAGGGAAGGGGCCACTGGCTCTGTGCCCAGATAGAGAGGACCTGGACAGCCTCACAATTATCCCTCGGCCTAATCTGGCAGAAAGCCCTGCACACTGGGGTCATGGAGGTTTCAAGGAGAGTTCTCGCACCTGTGGCTGGGAAAGGGGACAACACAGCTGCATCCTGCCTGGTGGACTCCTCCACCTGCAACCTTTGGGAAAGAGGCCACCTCAGAGGACACCACTGTGAGTAGGTGATGACCCCAGAGACATATACCTTCTCAGGCAAAAAAGTCCAGGGACCCTGAATAGTGCAAGATGGTGTCTAACATAGAAAGTTATCTTGGTTATAGAAAAATTAGGAAATTTACACCTTTTACACAGCTTAATTGTAGAACAACGCTCATTACTATTATGATAGCTGCCATTGATTATTCATTCTTTCACGTATACATTAATCCAACGGGTTTTGTAACAGGCACCATTCTAGGTGTTAGTAGTACTACAATGAAAAAAAGGGACAATCAAAAAGTAATAGATACATGGTATATCCACATGATGGAATACTATTTGATAATAAAAAGGAATGGAGTTCTGATATGTGTTATTACGTGGATGAATCTTGAAAACATTATACTAAGTAAAAGAAGCCAGACACAAAAGGCCAAAAATGATTCCATTGCTATAAAATATCCTGAATAGGCAAGTCCATGAAGATAGGGAAGGTATTAGTGGTTGCCGGGGGCTGGGAAACATTGTTCAGTAAGGGACTTTTTTTTTATTATTATTATTTTAAAAATCTAAAATCAATTGTGGTGATGGTCAAATAACTATGTAAATCTACTAAAAACACTGAATTATGCAATAAGTGGATAAATTGTACAGTATGTGAATTATATACCAATAAAGCTATTAAAATTTTACATTTAAATTTTTTAATTAAATTAAAATTCATGGAAATTAATAGAAATAGAAATAGAAATTTTTAAATTAAATAAATACAAGTTTCTTACTGAATGACAACTGTCATTACTTTCATGTATTTATTATGATGGAATTCATGTTGATCCCTGTGAATGGTCCATAACACAAAAGAAAGTGAGGTATGAACCAGCCAGGGCTGAACTCAAGCTTGAACTGAGAAGACTACCAAGAAAAAAAAAAAGTAGAATTTCTTGGTCTTTCATAGTCCCCATACTTTTCGGCTTTCATGAGTTCAGGGGAATCAGAAGATAGCAGATCGGATGGAATTTTCCTAACTGGGTTCTGCTGAGAATGTGCTTCCAAGTCTGTTTGGGTGCTGAGCTGTGTTCGTTTGATTCTGGGGAAGCAGAGCCTGAAATGAGCACTAGGGAGCGGTTTCTTGGGAAACGATCTCAGGGTGCAAGGTAAGGATTTAGGACAGTGAAACCAGCAGGAGAAAGCCAGTAAAGAATGTGTTACTGACCTTGGGAAATGAAGCCCAATTCCATTAGTGACTATGCAGAAGGTGACTCACAAGTCTCCATATGAGCAATACACTCTGCTATTTCATTTTATTCCACTTTCGTTTTTAAATATCAGGTGCAACCACTAAATTGATTTCATAATCCACTGATGTGCTACATCCCACGGTATGGAAAAAAAACACTAGATTACTTACTTATTTAGTTACTTATAGAGATATATAGTGTCCCACCCAAGCCACTCCTCCATTAATAGTCATATTAATTCTAGGTATCTGTTTCCCTCAGCCTTGGCCAGTTCCCAGTTAAATGCTCTATTAAACTGGATCAGTTGTTTTCAGATCGCTACTATCAGTTTGTACTTAACCACATCTATTTGTGTGGTTATTGAAATTGTGTCTGTCTAAGGCTCACTCTTAACTAAGTCTACTATGGCTCACCTATCTCGCTAGTGGCAACCCTAATACACAGCATTATACTGAGCAGGTGCTGTTTAGTTTTTAATGAATTCATTTTTCAAAAGAATGACTGGTTTGGGGCCACTACCCCCGGATGTAGTCTTTATCTCCTTTCCTCTTTACGACAACTCCACGAGTGAACAAGGAGGGTCCAAACCCTGCCTCCACGTCCCGCAAGCTATATGACATCCGACAATTTTCCTATTTGCAAAAGAGAAATAATAATGGCTCACCTCAAAGAATTAGTGTAAAGATTAACTAATAACATCTCAGTGAACACCACCACCAACAACAAAATTTCCTATAGAAAGCCCTGAAATGAAATATGGTCAAGTGAGACAGGTGTTATGAGTTGAAGTGTGTCCCTCCCTTAAGAACAGATTTGTTGAAGTCCTAACCTCCAGTATATTAAAATGCTACCTTACTAGGAAATAGGGTAGTTGCAGATATAATTAGTTAAAATGAGGTCATACTAGAGTAGTGTGGGCTGCTAATCCAATGTGACTGCTGTCCTTATCACTATGTAGCCACACAGAGAATGCCATGTGAAGACAGGGACACGCAAGGGGAGAATACCATGTGATGACAAAGCAAAGACTAGAGTTATGCGACTGTAAACCAAGGAATGACAAGCACCTCAGGCAAACTCTGGAAGCTAGAGTCAAAGTAGGATTCTCCTACAGGTTTCAGAGGGAACATGGCCCTACCGACACCTTGATACTGAACTTCCAGCCTCCAGAATGGTGAGACAACAAGTTTCTGTTATTTTAAGCCAAAATAAAAGAAAAACAGGAAAAAAAAACAACAACAACAACAACCCAGAAAACTCAATGCACAGTAGCCAGTGCTGTGATCTTTCTACAGATGAGGGCAAAGCAATATCATTCGAGTCCAAATGAATTAACTAACATTCATCCTTTAGGGACGGGACTGCCTCATGGGCTGGACCTTGCACACATATTTCAAATGCACGCTGTAACAACAAAACCCAATTTTAAATTTTAAACGTTTCGACCTATCCCTCCAGTAGCAAAACGCAATGGTAAAAAATTATTGCTTCATCTCAATTTAAGGACAGGAAAGCTGCACATGTAAACATTCCATTCTTACCAACGCAAGTTTTAAATTACCTCTTCCAAATATTTTCTTTGCAATCATCAGGCCTTCTAAAT
>NW_006442207.1:5716324-5743236 GCF_000325575.1 Pteropus alecto | reverse complement strand
TGGATTTTCTCAGAGTACCTAGAATAGAGGATAAAGGAAAATTGGGCAAAGACCTGAAGGTGGCATGCAAGTGCCTGAAGCTGGGGAAGCATTAGCCCTAGTCATTCAGATCATAGATTTTTTTGACAGGAACCAGCTTGCCTTTCAGGATCTAGAGTTGACCACTGTTGTGTGTGTGTATCACCTGCACTGGGATCTCATCCAAAATGGCTGAGAAGTTTTTTCGGAGACAGCACCCACACAGATACTTGGCTGGTGACTAGCCTGGGAACCTCCCACCATGTAGAAAAGACACCGTAAATCTTTGTTCAAATGTCCCCTTCTCAGTAGGCCTATTCTTAAACCTACTCCTCACCCCTGAAACTTCCTATCACCTTCTCCTGCTCCATTTTTCTCCATTGTCCTTATCACCACTGTATATATTGCTTATTCATTTATGTTCATCTCCCGCCATTAGAAAAGTCTACAGCAGAGCCCGGCAAGAACACATGTAGGTACTCAAAAATATGTACTGAATAAATCATCAGTATGTGTCATCCCTCAGCAGATTGTATCTACACTGCACTTCATTCTTCTGACCTGATTATTAGTCCCCAGTTTCACTTGGGCTCTGAGGCCAGGTAGCATCTTTCAAAACCAATAATGTTCAAGCAGCAAAGTTTAGCTGCAGCAAAGCATTCCTTGTTCATGTGAACTCCAAGTTTTCCAAAGCCTACCTGATCCTGCTCACCCAGAAAAATAAGTCCTGGACATAAAAGCAACCCAACAAGTGTCACTGGCAATCATTGCAGCAATGCTAGAAGTCTAACATATTTTCAGTGATCCCTGAGCTTCTCACCTGAACGATGTGCTCGAAAGTGATTTTCCTCTTCAGATTTCCTTTCCCTAGTCAGACACACAGGAACACGCAGAAGGATGGAATGATGCAGCGATGAAGCAAGGATTGGACTCTGGGCTCAAGACCTAAATTCTAGTCTAGCCTCCTTCACTTCATAGCTATGAGTTGGGTGAGTCCCCTACATTCTCTGAACTTCATTTTCCAAAAGAGAACATAATCCCGATCATCTCCATATGCTTCTTTCGAGCTCTGAAATGTTAGCATTCTATGAAATTTAAAGTCTTGGCAAAAATGATGCTGAAGCCACCCAGCATTGAATTTTCTCTCCTCCTCCGCTTGACCTGTCTTCTCTCTCCATTTCTTCCCCCTGTACAAACAACCTTCTGCCATACTTAAGGGCAGTCTCGATTACAAGATTCTTGAGTAGATCACCTGAGCTTTAGTTTGATCATCTCTGAAATGGAATAAGCATACAGACCTCTTTCCACAGTGTGAGTGTGAAATGAGCTCATAAACGCAAACCACCTGCCTCCATGCCTGGCATCTCCCTTTTATGGCCCCTTCAGGATTCTGTTTTGATGAGCCCAAGGAAAGAGAGGATACGTGAAATCATGAGCCACAGCCTGGCCTCAGTGAGGTCATCGGGATGTCAACAAGCATTTTGTGGATCACTCGCAATGACTATTTTTTGCAACATGTATTCTCCCATCTAACCTTCACAACACCCCTGTGAGTTAGACATTGTATCCCCATTTTACAAATGGGGAAATGGAGGAATAGGGTGTTAAGTAGCTACTCACAAGCTGGTGAGTGAAGGGATTGGGAACGAGCTTCTGGTTTTCCAGTGCACTGCTCTTTCCTCCTTCTCAAAGCCGTTTGGTGCAATAGGTTCGAAGGAGTGAGTCATTGCCTGTGAATGCAGGGCAGACATGGGCCAAATCGGAACAGCTACCATTGCCCTCGGCCCTGATTTATTAAGGGGTAAAAACGCATAAGCCTTAACCTGTAAGCACCCACACGTACAACGTAATACATCTTATTTCTAATCTTTTCAACAATCCTATAAGGAAACTAGGGCTCAAAAAAAATTAAGGAATTGGACTAAGGACACCCAAGCAGTGAATGGTAGAACCAGGGTTTCCACTCAGGCCCTTGGCTCCATGGCCTCCCCTTCCTACTCTCAATTATTTTGGATATGGGCCCTAGGGGTGAAATTTAACCGCCAGCAATATCTGAGTACTTACCCTGCATAGAATCCTGCTCTGCGTCCCTGTCATGGGAAGACAGCGGGAATTTGGCCTCAGCTTCCCCTCCTCTCACCTGAGCACCAGCTGAGCCCACCAAGTGCCCTCCTTGCTCCAAACACTCATGCTCCTCATCAGCTGTCCCACTTATCACATGTTGAAATTGCTATATTTTGGCATCACTCTCTGTACTTCCTAGTGGAAAAAAGACACCTCAAGAACAGAGACTCTGTGGGGTACATCTTTGTGTCCACCTAGTATAAAGCCTTTCTCATAAAAACTTGAAAATAAATGAATTTCCTCTCAATGTCACGGGGATTGTAATGAGGAGCACATTTTACTTCATTGGCGAAACGTGTTTGTCAATCTTTAAATGAAACGGGCTGTGAAATTCCAGGTTAAGCAGTAAGTAACCAGGTGGTGAGTGACCCTTAATCATGAATCCAATTAGCAAATGGTTATTGCGAAAGTGCTGATTCAGTACTTGTCAGAGATACGAGTGAGTGGCTACAGTGGACTCAGGGAGTAGGTCTTAACCCACTCTGATGAAAGCTGTTGATTCTTGGGGTAAACAAGGGAACGACCTCAAAAATACTCATATATTGGAAGAATGGAGGTGTGTAGTATTATAAAAATGTTCTGGAACACGCTGTTAATATACACAGTGTTTATAAATTACTGTCATATTTTACTTTCCCATGCATTAAAAAAATCCTGTTTTTGTATAGGAAAGCCATCTGTCATTTGTTTGTGGCAGAATACAGGTTAAGAACCACCACAAACCATCTTGCTTTTGAGGACTTGGCCAAGGCCATGCTGACTTGCATACTTCTGACAAGTACTGAATCAGCACTTTCGCAATAACCATTTGCTAATTGGATTCATGATTAAGGGTCAGAAGTATGCAAGGTATAGACCGTTAAAGTTGGGTTTATCGATTTCACTGGTCTTTGTTAAAGTCTTTGGAGTTTTTCTAGGTGGTCAAATTCTCCTTCTCAGTTAGGATATCACTTAGGTCAACACTCACAGGCCAAAACTGAAAAGTGGCAATTTTACACAAGCTTGGGACTGGAAACTGGGGGACCTAAATTGTGATTAGGCTCTTACTAACCAGTCAGCGTGGCCTTGGCCAAGTCCTCAAAAGCAAGATGGTTTGTGGCGGTTCTTAACCTGTATTCTGCCACAAACAAATGACAGATGGCTTTCCTATACAAAAACAGGATTTTTTTAATGCATGGGAAAGTAAAATATGACAGTAATTTATAAACACTGTGTATATTAACAGCGTGTTCCAGAACATTTTTATAATACTACACACCTCCATTCTTCCAATCCCTTACACACCTCACCCACTTCTGCCTTCTCTTTCATTTCCACCAAAAAAGCATATGAACCATTTCTTCTAATTTAATGTATAAGTTAATCATTTCCTAACATGAGCATTTTGATGAATGTACATTAGAAACGTCTGTGGCATACCTACAGGCAGATGGAGAGCATATTGAGCTCAAGAACCACGATGTGGATGGAGATATCCCTGGCTTGACAGTCGAGTCAATTGGAGAGCAAATCTGAGTTCTGCTTATTGGTTGTGTGGCTTTGGAAAGTCAAATGAGCCTCTGTTGTTTTCATCTGAAAAATGGAGGTGATACCCCTTATTCATTAGTTATGAGGATTAACAGGGCATAGGGCGGAAAGAGCTACTACTGTGCTTGGCTCATGGTAATAAATTTTAATACCCATCTTCCCTTAATTCCTCTCTCTGGACCTCAGGTTCATGGTCATCAAGATGAGAAGGTCAGATTAAATCAATGTTGGAAGGACCAATGCTGGCTTCCCTCACCTTCTGCCTCCAACATGGCTCCCAGCTACCTTGGGAGAATGCCTTTATTAAGATGAGGAAAAGAGACAGAAATACTGTTAGCAAAATAATATATCAAAGATTTGCTACAGAAGAACTGGCCAATATTATTAAAAGGAGCTTCCTTGCAGACACTTTTCTCTGAAGGACAGGAAAGTTCTGCTTTATACCTACCTCTCTAGCTACCACAAAGGGAAAACTGAAGGGAATAGCCTTCCACACCCTATAGATAGAATTAGGTGGTTACAAACCCATGCTTCTCATGTTAAGGCACTGGTATCCTTGCAAGAATGCAGCAGGAGCTAGAGCCACCCCAAGACACAGGGTGAGCCAGCTCATTTTCCTGAGATGACAGGTTTATTCTGATTTATCTTTTTTAATTTAATTTTTATTTTTCATGCTAAGTTTTTTTAAGTGGCTATATGAAAGCTTATCTTAGTTCTTATTGAAACAAACACAGAAATATTACAGTCACAAAGTTTTTATGGATTTTTAAGACAGGAGAGGGGACATTCACATATTCACGCATTCACATATTCTACATATTCACATATTCACGCATTCACATATTCTACTGTGAGGGGGAAATTTTTAGAAACACAGGACAGAACAAACTCCTAAGACCTTATGTGGTGTGTATCTGTCAGCTCCAGGCCTGCCTCAGACTGTCAGACCTTTCCAAAAGCAATTAAAGAAATTAAAATATAAAGCGGGGGTAAAAAATTCAAGTTCATATTGGAAAGAATTAGCTCCAAAAGCAAGCAAGCCAGGGACAGCCAATAAAGTAAGTCTCCCAGGCTCCACAGCTGCATAACCCTAGGGGAGTATTTCCATTTTATGCCCAGGATAAAAGGCTTTCACAAACATCCCACAGCCTGAAGCAGGTGCCCTTATGATGCTGAAGGCAGATAGGGAATGGGTCAACCATTCGTATGACATATTAAAGGAAATCCAGAAGCTAAACATGCTCTCATCCAAAGAAAACTCACGAATCAAGTAAGCATCAAGAATGACAAAATTTTTATCATTTCTGGACACTGGTTACTTTTCAAAAGCAACTCATTTTATTGTACAAAATTGGGAAAGTGCAGGAAAGTGCATAAACCAGAGGTGAAAACCACTCATCATCTCTGTCTTTGTCAACTTGGGCTGAAATAACAGAATACCAGAGACTGAGTGGATTATAATAATAGGAATTTATTTTTAACAGTTCTGGAGGCTAGGATGTCCAAGATCAAAGTGTTAGCAGATTCGGTGTCAGGTGATGGGCTACTTCCTGGTTCAGAGACAGCCATCTTCTTACTGTGCCCTCACACTGAGAGGTGGTAGAGGGTGAGAGAGCTCTCTGGGCACTGATTCCATTTTTAGGACCGACCCTCATGACCTAATTGCCTCCCGCAGACCCCACCTCCTAATACCACAGCATGGGGGGTTAGGATTTCAACGTGTGAATTTTGAAGGGACTCAAACTTCCAGTCAATAACAAATTCCTCTCCCAGAGATAATAATTGAATAATTACTAGCAATTTTGTAGATAGATAGATAGATAGATAGATAGATAGATAGATATAGATATAGATCCATTTAATCCATTCCATCACTAAGGGAGATAGTACCATGTTAAAAGCAGAGGTTTTGTAGCCAGACTTGTCTGAGTCCATAATCCTAGCTCTAAACCCTTAAGCTTAAACCGTTAATCCTTCTTAGTTTCTTCATCTGAGAAATGAGGATGATAGAAGCACTATTTCCCTGGATTGCTTTGAAAAATCAATTGAGATTTTTCCTGCTAAGTGCCTCAAACAGTGTTCCAAAACTAATAACTCTTAGTAGTGACTTTCAGTGGGAGCATTTTTGCCAATTTAGCCCCAAACTTCCCCTGGTGATGCAGTTGCAGTCAATGAGGCCCTTGACAAAAATGGAGAGTTCTCTTACCCTAGAAGGTGGAGACGAATCCAGGCAACGTTTCAGGAGTGGACTTACATTCAGGTCACACCAGGAACCTCACCTGAGTTCTGTCATTTACTGGTTGGAACCTGGCAAAGGATTTCTCTAGAAATTTCATGCCAGATTTGACAACTGGGCGCTCCCCTGAGGAAGACCAGATACCGATGGGAGTGAGTTCTCTGCCCTCCATGAGCCCAGGCTGGACAGTCACAGACCCACAGGACAATCTTGCCTCTGCAGCCCAGATCTAGGGAGAAGTCCTTATGGAAAGTTCCAGAAGGTCAAGGAGCCCCTGGGCCAGGAATGTGAGGCTTGGGGGTGGTAGGGATCAATCATGAACTATGCTTTCTCAAAAGCTCCAGAAATATTCAGCCATACTATGTTTTCAGAGACAAAAAAATGATTTTATTTGGTTTTATTTCTAACTAGTAAGAGAAAGAAGGAGACTCTTCTTGGATGTTTTCAAACTTCTGGAATTTACCACCTCCGAGAGGTCGCCAGCTTCCTCTAGGCCCCCAGGGTTTATCCAGATGGCGCATCGGGACAGTGTCATCTGTAAGAAATGAGAAAGCATCACTCTCACCGCCCGATGGAGCTGTCCTGGTCCACAGACCTGTTGCAGGACCAACTCAACAACTCTCTGAGTTGTTCATCGCTCACATCGTACCTGAAAATGTAGAAACAGCCAGTATCTAAGAGGCTCTAAAACCTCCAAGTGGAAAGGTTCACGCTCTCCCGTCACCCCTACTTCTGCAGCACCCCCGCCTCTCTACCATTTTTATAAGCTGAGAAAAATCCCATTTTTCTTCCTTCCGGTTTCTCATGTTTTCTTATAACATAGGAGACTGTTTCAGAGATTGAAAAATGGCCACTTTTCCCCTGAACCTCCCCTGCCCTCCCATCAATCTCAGAAAATGAACTTTTCTGTTTGAAGCCAATGCAGACCTTTCCCTATACTGGCCTTGAGAAAGAAGGTGCCAGAGGGTTGGCCCAAAGTGAGACGAGACTGAGAATAGCCCAACCTGTCAAGGTCTCCCTCAGGACCCCTCCTGTCTACCTCCACCTTCGGAGATTAAAAGGGAACTATTTGAAAGGGAGAAGAAAGCGACAAAAAGCCTCTTGGAACAATGCTTTCACTGTTACAAGATCCCTCTAACAATATAGGGACAGGAGCCCGATGATACGAGAATGGAATGTTCCATATGTTTTCACTCATTTCTCCTCCAAAAGTGTATCCATTTTCGGTGTGTGTGTGGGGAGGTGGGGGACACCCAGGACTATTATGCTTACTACACTTTCTGGTCCACAGTCTACCAAACGTGGCGAGATCTGATAGGCTAGCAGAGAACCTGCTCGTTTCTCATGCAAAACACTGCAGTGTTTTTTAGCTTGTATTTGTTAGTTTATCTCCTGCAAGAAATAGCACAGACTCCTGGATAGATACACTTTTAAAAACAAACTGAAGCACCAAGCTCTATTTGTAAAGTAACAAAATGTCAGCTCTACAAAGCATCTTTAGAAAAACTTTAGTCCAAACCCCTTGTTTGGCAAGTGAGGTATCTGAAACTCAGAGAGATGTGACTTGCTCTAGGTCAGACATAGACATGGTGACCAGGAAAGGGAGGTGGCTCCTCACCGAATGTCACAGAAGCTAGAGCTGTGATAAGACCCCAGCAAACCACAAGCAGCCTCGAGAATATGAGAGTTCTTAAAGATTTTGTTGTTTTATAATTCGAAAAAAGCATTAAAAATTCAGAACTATGTTGGATTGTTGATATCTATTTCATCATTTAGTGTTTAAATTTTGAATTACAATAGGAGAGGGGGTGACATGAGCTTTTTAGGGCTTAGAGCTCTGCAATGTCAGATGTGGCCTTGCTCTCTACACCTCCCTAGGCTCCCAAATCTTTATCTCAAGCATCCGCCTTCTGCCCCCAAACACTCATATTCACAACCCACTCAGATGGCACATCGACTTTCTGTGACATTTTCCCCTTTCAAGAGGCTGCCCGTGATAATTCCGTCGACCTTCAGCCGTGAGATGCACTGGCAGCTGGAGGGCAGCGGCAGAGGAAGGTACGTGGGGATTTGCCCCGCTCGCCCTGAGTGGGAGGGGTTTAGAACTAATTGCACACAGAGAGAAAGGAAGATGGGGTCAAAATCCCTCATCTTAACTAATTACATCTTTAAAGACCCTTTTTTTCCAAATAAAGTCACATTCAGAGGTACTAGAGGTTAACACATCCACATATCTTTTGGGGGGGACACAACTCAACTCATAAAAGATGTCTAATAATGACATCAAATTAACTGGCTCAGAATGAAGCTCTGGATTTTCCTTCCAGCCCCTTTTTCTCAAAGTCTTCCCTGTGTTAAAAAGTGGCAACTCCCTTCTCCTAATTTCAAAATGAAAACCTGGGCACCACCCTTGAGTACTCTCTGTCCCCCATGTGCCCCATCTTGTTCATCACCATTTATGCATGTAAGTGCTCATGGGATTCAACCAGTTGGGGCTATCTGTGTTTTCACCAGAACCTCACCACCCAGACCACCCCTGCCCCCTCACTCTGTGAGGTCATGTCCAAGGCAGTCCTTCAGTTTGTTAAAACAATGTTTAGGGGAGGGAGGGAATGAGGGGGAGAGAGAGAGAGAGAGAGAGAATTATATATTATTTTAAAATTATTATTGTTTTACTTAAAGCAGGAGTTACAAACACAAGTGCTTACACAATCCAGACCAGACATGGATGTGAGAAGCAGAAGCAGGTAGAAGCAGGTAGACGCACACATACAAAGTCACAAGCGAGCAGTAGGGACTGTGACAACTGGAGAGAGTGTGACACAGGAGCAAAGGACAGGAAGTACTCTGCAACCACAGCTACTAACCAGTACAGAAAGGTGGGCACAGTATCGCCAGAGCTCTTCATTAAGTTAAAAGTTACGTTGTTATATAAAATCTACCAATTTTTAAAAGTGGGATCAAATTCCTAAGTCTCCATGAAGGCCAAACAAGTCACGCTATTTGCTGGTCGAATAGGCCCATGTCCTGCCTGTTTACAACCTGTGTTGTAAGAGAATGCTCTTTTGTAAATAGTTACAAATTAGGTTAGTACTGGGAAATGACCCTGAAAAGAAAGTAGGAAAGGAGGAGGGAAGCCATTACTAGCAGAGGGGAAATGCTTGAGCAAAAGCTGGAGGTATTAATCAATGGAACACAATGAAGACACTGTGACTAATCTACTAAAAGGGATGGAGAAGAAGAAAATTAAACTGGAAGCATAAATTAAGAAAGATCATTGAAGGACCCAAATACTGATGTGTGGGGATTTGATTTTATCAAATGAATAATAGGGAGTCATTAAATACATTTGAGCAAGGAAGGGACAGACACTTATTTGGTCATAGAAAGATTTTACAAAATCTGGCCGCCCCTACAATCTCTTTCTCTGAAGTATGAAACTATGTCCTCCCTTTAATGAAACCAGGAGACCAGTCCGAGGAGGAGCCGTGGAAGGCTGCTGCCCCTTTGTACTGGGACAGCTGAAACATGAGCCCAATTCGGCTTCACCAACTCGCTGACTCACCAGTGCTCTTTTTTCTTAGAGCCACTTTCTTGTTACCCTCCCTCCCTCTCCCTATCCCCCCCATCTCTCCCCTGCCCCCCATTCTCTCCCTCGCATACCGATGCGTAAGCCACCTCTAACAGGCCACCTTGAAGTTACTTAATATGGGTTCCAAAAAGCCTGACACAATGAGGCCCACTCCATGGGAGATGATGCTATCACCTCCCTTGAAATCGCAAATGTAGAAAAACAGGGATTGCCCAGGAAGATAATGGTTTCAGTGTGTTCAGAAAAGGAGACTCTGGCAAGAAGTCCTGGGCCTGAGTGATGTGGAGGAGAGAATTCCGATTCCATTCAGGATAAGCTTAAACACAGACGGGAGAGGTCAACGTTTGTAATTTTCCAGTGGCCATTTGATAGGGAACTTCTACTGGGCCCTGAGAGATTCCGGTGGGTGGCTTACAGTCACCTTGCTGTTATCCCCACCCCAATCCCTTTCACCAACTGGAAAATAAAGACTTTTGCTATTGGTCACCCCTCCCTGGACAGTAATGAGGCTAAGTGAGGTGATTCTCTGAGGCTCCAATTCCTCAAACTCTACCTGGGAGGCGGTGAAGAAAGACAGACGAGAAACAGAATCTTGAACTGTCCCTCTTACTCAATGGTCTGGGGATCAGGACACCCTTGGCAGTTACAGATAAACGTCTGTGGTTTATAAACTATCCACAGCTGATCCTGAAAATCCACCACATAGAGTCGTTCATTCTTTCTGGTCATGTGAATTTGACTTTTAAGTAGTGAGGGACTGGGTTATGGAATCCAGTTTCATAGTTAACAGGCCACAGTGCAATGCAGTTATTATCATACATGTACTAGTCCACGGAGAGCAGAGGGAAGCAACTGCGAACAGAGAATAGACTGCTGGTGAAATAGGAAAAGAAGTTTTATTGGAGAAGTTATTTTCTACATAAGTGTCAACAAATATAGGGGTTCAAGAAGGTCCTGAGATCTATCCCTAGAGATCATCTAAGTTCTACTATGGTGCCTTCAGAAACGAGGGTGGGCAGGATACCAAAATTTCATAAGCAGTAAGCTTTCCATGATATTTTTTAAATGAAGAGTTAACATAACAGTAACAACAATACAAGAAAGGAAATAGATCCCAGTCTTAGGGGTTGCCTCAAGCGGATGGAACTGTGCATTTTTGTCTTTAAGATTTAACAAACTTTCTAGATTCTACAATGATCAAGAATGACTTCTATAGTAAGAACACATTTTAAAAAAAGAAAAAGGGAGAGAGGATGAAGGCAAGAAATATGAAAGGAAGAGGTCAATAGAAGATGAGCCTAAGAAAATATCTCAACCTAATCCCGGCCATGCAAACCACAGCTCAGTCACCACCTAAGGCCCATCTCTACTTGCACATCCGGTAAACTGTAATGAGCACGACAGTCTAATGGAAGCCTTTCTTCAAGATGAAAACGCAAGGCCATCTTCACTAATAGAAATGGTGATCTCTAGTAGTGCCTGCATGGGTATATGTGACCTTACAGTTTTGAAAATGCTTTCACAACTTCTACCTATCTGTCTGTCTCTCTACTTAGTAGCAAGAGATGTCACAGAGCAGAGAGAGAGAGAGAGAGAGAGGAAGAGAGAGAAAGAGAGAGAAAGAAGAGAGAAAGAGAGAGAGAGAGATTTTGCATAATTCTTAAATGTAACTATATACTTTGATATATAACTTTTGATTTCGTGCCTCTCCTCTGGCCTTCTTAACAACCTTTTAAGGCTCTTGATGGAAATGAATGGCCAGAGAAGTGAAGCCATTTGCCCAAGGTTATGCAATGGGATAAGGGCAAGAACCAGAATTGGGAAGGGGGGAATTTCTCCCAGGGAAGACCACATTGTGTTGTGGTTATCTCGGAGTGCGCCCAGAGCCACAAATAGATTTCCTATCAATTTTAACTACGTTTTGGCTTCCAGTGACTTTTCCATAGAAATGGCCTGTCTTGCCTCTTACTGCAGTTTCCTAAAATTTCTCAAAGGTTCGCAAACCCCAAATAAGCAGCATCTGGCCTCGATGTGCCCTGTACCTCTTGCTGAGCAGTCCCAAGCCCAGCACTAGTGGCAGCTGGCCTTGGTTCCCGGCTTGGCCTCTTGAAGCACCTCTAAGCCCAGCAAGGGTGGTGGCCATCTGTGGATTGCTTGGTGACTCTTTCCAGGTGGCCCTGGGCAAAACACAACCTGCTACTGAACTTGGCCTGTGTCGGGGGACCCTCCCAGGAGACCCTGGGCCTGGCACACTCAGTGGCCAGCTTCAGACTGTGCTGGAGTACCAACTGGGGCCATATCTAAGGACAATACACCCAAAGGCAGATTGAACAAGCACCAGAGCCCTGCTAAAGCAAATCTTGCTTCATAGGGTCAGCCCCTCACCAGCCAGTCCTCAAAATCAATCAGCCTGAGGGTCAATTCCTCCCGCTGATATGCAAACAGCAACCAAGGCTCAACTAAAACAAGAAGGTATACACAACCCACACAAGGGACACACCTGGAGCACCCAGCTCAGGTGACCATGGCAGATTGAGCCAGTGGGCCTCACAGGATTCCTACTTTATAAGCTACTCTACTAAGACCAGGAGACAAAAGAGTTCTACCTAATACATAAAAACAAACAGAGAGAAGCAGCCAGAATGAGGAGATGAAGAAATATGTCCCAAATGAAAGACCAGAACAAAGCTCTAGGGAAAAAAAACTAAGCAAAACAGAGACAAGCAATCTGCCAGATGCAGACTTCAAACACTAGTTATAGGAATATTCAATGAACTTAGGGGAAAAATAGATAAAGTCAGTGAGAACTTCTACAGAGAGATAGAAAACATAAAAATTGAGACAGAGAACATAAAAGAAAAAAGTCAGAAATGAAGAATACAATAACTGGAATGAAGAATACATTAGAGGGAATCAACAGTAGATTCCATGAAGCAGAAGATGGAATCAGCGATTTAGAAGATAAGGTAGCAGAAAACGCCCAATCAGAACAACGTGTAAAAAGAATCCAACAAAATGAGAATAGTTTAAGGGGCCTCTGAGACAACGTCAAGCATACCAACATTCACATCATACGGGTTCCAGGAGAAGAAGAGAGAGAGCAAGGAATTGAAAACCTATTTGCAGAAATAATGATGGAAAACTTCCTTAACCTGGTGAATGAAGTAGACATCAAGCCCAGGAAGTGCAGAGAGTTCCAAACAAGATGAACTCAAAGAGGCTCACATCGAAACACATCATTATTAAAATGCCGAACATTAAAGACAAAGGCAGCAAGAGAAAAGCAATTAGTTACCTGCAAGAGAGCTCCCGTGACAGTGTCAACTGATTTCTCGACAGAAACTTTGAAGGCCAGAAGAGATTGGCAGGAAATATTCAAAGTGATGAAAAGGACCTACGACCAAGATTACTCTATCCAGCAAAGCTATCATTTAGAATCGAAGGACAAATAAAAAGCTTCTCAGACAAGAAAAAGCTAAAGGAGTTCATTACCACCAAATGAGTATTACAAAAAAAATGTTAAAGGGATTTCTTTAAGAAGAAGGAAAAAAAATTTTCAAAAATATGAATAATAAAACAGCAATAACTACATATCTATCAACAATTACTTTAAATGTAAGTGGATTAGATGCTTCAAAATTTAGAGTGGCCGAATGGATAAGAAAAACACAACCCTTAAAATATCTATATTAACACAACCAATCTATAAGCGACTCACTTCAGATTGAAAGACACGCAGACTGAAAGTAAAGAGATAGAAAAAGATATTTCATGAAAATTGAAATAAAACAAAATAAAGCTGGGGTAGCAACATTCATACCAGACAAAATAGACTTTAAAACAAAGTCTATAATAAGAGACAAAGAAGGACCCAGTAATCCTATTTTCGGGTATTTATCTAAAGAAACCCAAAACACTACTTTGAAAGGACATATGTGTACATATGTTCATTGCAGCATTATTTATAATAGCCAAGATACGGAGGCAACCTGGGTGTCCATCAGTGAATGAATAAAAAAGACGTGGTACTTACATACAATGAAATGTTACTCAGCCATAAAAAAATAATAAAATCTTGCCATCTGCAACGACATGGATGAACTTAGAGGATACTGTGCTAGTGGAGTAAGTCGACAGAGAAAGACAAATACCACATGATTTCACTTACATGTCGAATCTAAAGAACAAAATAAATAAACAAAACAGAAACAAACTCATACAAACAGAGAACATTTTGATGGTTGGCAAAAGGGAGGGGAATTTGGGTGGCTGGGTGAAAAAGGGGAAGGGAATAAGAACTACAAATTGGTATTTACAAAACAGCATAAAAAACGGTAGCATAAGGAATATAGTCAATAACGAATTTTTTTGTATTTTAAAATTGATTTGACTGCAGCCAAAATAATGGAATTAACTGTACGTAATAAACTAACTATTCTATATGTACACGTTTTAAGTTATAGGAAATAAAGTTTATTTTGGCAGACAGTGTTAAACAAAATTAAAGTAGCATACATTAGTAACATAACTCAACATAACTATGTTTGATGTCAGATGGATACTAGATTTATCAGGATGATCACTTTATAAGTTACATAAACGTTTAAACACAATGTTGCACACCTAAAACTAATATAATATTGTATGCCATTGTGATTGAAAAATTAAAAATTTTTAACAAATTTTAAGTAAATGGGAAACGAGAAAAAAAATGATTGATCAAATATTAAATAAGCCCCAATAAAACAATTTTTAACCATCTTTTAAGTCCACTGGAAAGGATCGATTTCCATAGCTTTTTAATACGACTGTAAGAACGGAATTGGTTTCAAACCAGAAACTAAAACAATGTAAATGGTTTAAAGTAACTGGTAAAGGTCGTAAGACACAAAGATCAGGGCATGAAATCACAGAACTCGCCTACATCTGTCATACTTGAAAAATAATGCAGGCCTCACCACGTAGCTCCTAAGTTGCTCAAATTCAAATTATTAGGCTATGCAGTTTTCTTTTTATCTTCTAAAAGAAAAAAAAAGTCATTGCACTATATTCTCCCATAAAGGATCTCACAGCTGTGCATACATGAGCACAATTCTGGATGGTCCCAGAATATCAGTAGTATTATTTGGGCTAACCCACTGGCTCACTGGGTCACTGCCAGATAAAGCCCTTTAACTGTGAATTGTTAATGAGCTGGGGAAATATTCAGTGACCACAAAATCACTAAATCAATTGGCTCTGTAAAGACAGCCTATAAAGATGAAAGAAAATGGGAACAAAACCAGAAAGATAACTCATCTGTGTCCCAATCGGCAGGTGAAATGTGGTAGGGGTTGACTTAAATTTCTCCTGCAAATTCTGACCCTGCATGTTCTTCTGCTTTACCCTGATTTTCCAAACACATGAGCAGACACAAACTGATAAGACAGAGCTGATGGATAAATGGTCCTATAGGATGTGATTTAAATGCAAAGTCAGTGTCAGCAAGACTGTGCTGGGGGCCAGAAGTACCTCACTCTTGACGCACTCACACTCTTGAAGGTAACTGTGCTGGCATTGTGTTAAGGTGGCCCCTCAGCTCTCCATACAAGTGAGTTCCTGGGTCCATCCAGTAGAAGGGCTAAGGGCTCAGATGAAAAGTGTCCTTTAAGTGAAGGGAACTGAATCCCATAGAAGAAGGAGCCAGATAAAACAATCCTCCTACTGGGATTTTCAGAAAAGATGACAAGATGATAGCAATAGCTACTATTTATTGAGTACTTGTTAGGTGCAAAGTACTTTATCTGCCTTATCTCACCTAGTCTTCACAACAACCCTTGGGGGTAAGTGTCAGCATTACCACTTTTTATTACATACGAAAGGAGGCAAAAAAGAGATTAAGTAACTCACCCACAGATGCACGGCTGGTCCGTCTCTCTCTCCTCCTAACCACCACACATGCCTTTTCGCCACCACTGCCCTCCCCATCATTACAGACACAATTACGTCATACCTCTCAATGCTCACTGAATTTTCCGCTGAGATGTTGGTGATCTTAAGGGATGCGTTTTTTTATATTTATAATGAAATGTGTCAACCTTTGAAAACTCTGCATAACTCAGTGAACTAATATTTTTCAAGAGACTAATGCATAGTATAACGAATCACGTATGGGTAGAAGAGTCATTAAAATTCTTATTATACATGATCACTGTACTCTATCCATCTTGAACTTCACCTTGTAATCTCAGCAGATTAGACTAAGGATTTGTCCATCTATAGCCTGGTCTGGCAAAAGAAGCTCTGTCAATATGGTACTGGCTTACCAGTGATCCTCTCTTAGGATTGATCAGTCATCTACAGAGGAACTCAGCAGGCAGCAGAGCTAGCAGAACGTCTGCTCTGGACATGAGAAGAGCATTGTGCCAAGATTAACTGGTTTGGCCAGATAATCACCCAAATCCCCGCCTACCTTGAGTCAGAAGGTCTAGCTACTCTGAAATGTGTGAAGTCTTTGCATTGAACCCTATTCCCATGATCTCTGTAGGGCCTGCTCTTCAGATTTCAACAGTGGAGGACAGAAAAGGGAAAAATGAGCCCGTTCACTGTTTGTTTGTTTGATGTTTTTTTTTCCACAGAGTCGGCTGCCATCAAAGAAATCACCACACTGTCTGCAGTTCTGTTAGGACAGGGCCCAGAAGGGTAGCTAGGGCTGTCAGGCATAACCTTGCAGTGTCACCAAAGGAAGCAGGGGTGGGAAATACGAGGAGCAAGGAATCTAAGCACTGCAAAAAGTATTTCTTAAACAGCAGTGCAAAATAGTAGAGGAGGTTGGGGGACCTCAGCTTATCTATAATCTATCATTCAGTCTTCTACGTGAACAATTGAGATTTTTTTCAGTCTTATATAAGTTACTTTTAATCACTCAATTATCCCATTTTTCAACTAGGTTGCTGCCTTAAATCCTTATAGAAAACCTACTGCCACCATTGTGCATAAACTAGTTCTTCCAGGCAAATTATTGGATTGATTAAACAGAGTCCCTACGCAGGCTCTGGGAACTTCTCTCCACTCGCCCTGCCCACAGCCCGTGTAGAGGCTGCAAAGGAATGGATTCAAGGGCTGCGTGGTCTGTCTGAAGGAAGTTTCTTCTTTCTTCCTTCTCCCTTCTCTCCTCTCTCCTCTCTCTGCCAAAGACGGAGGCCTGTGTGGCTCTATCTAATATCTATCTAATATCTAAGATAACCATTGCTAGAGTGATATCAGGAAAAACGTCATTCTTTAGCATCCCAGAATCTATGTTTCTGAGCGCAGCCTTCTCTGAGGCAACACATACAATATTAGGACATTCTGGGACCCAGTGTATACTCTCAGATTGTTTCCACATAAGTCTCTAATCTCAGTCCTTGAACCAAGGCCAAGACCTTTGCTTTTGATTCATTAGGCAATCAGCTAACAAATATTTACTGAATATTTATTAAAGATGTTCAGGCTTCGAACTGATAAGATTAGTGCTGTGTTTTAAGAAGAGCGAGTGACAGCCTATTAATAATTTGCCCGATTGACTGACATCGAGGAGCACAGCTTGAGACTATTATAGAAGTTCAGTTAGGATGTTGTGAGGCTTGAATAAGAATGGTGACAGGTAAACAGAAAACAGTGGAATAGTGGAAGAAATAAAGTTAATAAGCAATTATTGTGTGATGACTTTAAAACCATATATACAACTATGGGTTAAATTCAAGCACCAGCACTTACCCCAGCAAGTGACTTAATCTGCCCAAGTTTCAGTTTTCTAACTTGGAAAATAAGAATAATAAAACCCACTGTCAGATAGATAGATAGATAGATAGATAGATGATAGATAGATAGACAGACAGACAGACAGAAAGACACACACACACACACAAGCCTTCCAAAAGGTAGTTATATATATTTGATTACTATCTGTTCACCAAACCCATTTTCTCTACTCCTTGGGCAAAGAGCTGCAGTTAAATATTATCACATGACTGAGTTTTAGCCAATGAACTGTGAGTAGAATAATGTTGCCACTTCTATGCCTGGCCTTTGCAGATTCCTTCATATTCTTTCTCTACTTGCTGGCTCAATACAGAGATCTCTTAGCATTCAGAGGAGAACAGAGCCATAAGATACAAGAAGCTCAAGTCCCTGGATAACCAGATAGCCATGGGATGTCCAACCGAGAATAACACATGAAGTTTTATGTGTTAGAGACTTCCTATGAGTGAGAAATAAATTTCTATCATATTAAGCCACTAAGAATTGGAGCTTTATATCTTTCTATTCTTGCACAGAACCAGATATCATAATCCCTCAAAAAATGACTATTATGATATTTTTTGGTATTATGGGAAATACAAAGATCAACAAGTTCTCAGTTTAAGAAGACATCCACGTAGCACACACTAGACGTCATATGTATGATGCAGACAACAGAAGTTCAGTCTCCAGAGGTAGGGGGATCTGAGATAGCTTCACATAGCAGGTAGTCTGGAGCTTGTCTTTAAACATTGAGTATGAATTGTCTGGATAATGGAGACTCTATTTATTCATCAATCTTTAAAAACCTCAATAAGAGATCCCCCATCATCCAGTATCCATCCCCATGGTCTGTAGAATACTTAGGCTCTTATCCAATATTTCTTCGTTGTTCATGTCTTCTGACAATGATGTCCAATGTGGTCTGGCCCTGATTTCCAAGCAATGGCCTTCAGTCACACACAACATTCTGAAATCACCAAATATCCACTTTCTATCCCCAGAACGCCTGACCAAAGAAAGGAAGGAACTCCAGCTTCGGAATTTTTGATTCTTTTCCTCTTGCGTCCATCATAGCTCTCAGTTTGTGGCTTTAAGAAAATGGCTAGTAAATGAGACTAATTATTCACGTATATTGCTCTAGCATTTTTTCTTGTTTTTGCAGCTGCTGATCAATTAATTCTTTTTAACTACCACTTTTTTCTGGCTATACTAGCAAAAAGCTTCATTTCAGAAATCAAAAGACTGATCAATCCAAAGAAAGGATTCTGTATTTTAATCATTACCATGCAGTGAAAGTTTGCAACATAAACTGACTGCTCTAATTTCCCTCTACCAAATAATGAATTCTAGATGATATGATGGAAATTCTGCCATGATTTATAACACTTTTGCCCTTTATTCTTCAAAAACTGTTAGGATGCCTATTTTATATGAAAAGTAGAAACCATCTTTGTAACTTCCCAAGTTTTCAACTTTCCCAAAATCTTTAACCCAGACGTTGTAACTCTCTAGGTTCAGAGACACACATGTATTCATGAGATGTCAAGTAGACTGAAAAGTGTCACACATCATTCTGCCAGTCTATTTAAAAAATGAGACTCACACTTGCAGGGTCAGGAAAAAAAGAAAAATGTACTCAGAATTTGGTAGTGAGATCATTTAAAACCCATATCATCATCACACTGTCAAGTATGCATTCTGCAGAGAGTGTTAATGGAGCTGCAGGTTTTGAAAACCCCCCTCCCCTGCCCCCAGGAGACACTTTGGTTCTCAGAGCAAAGAGGAAACACTGGCAGGTGCATACACTGCAGTTATTCAGAAACCCCTTTGATGTGGTATAGAAATGGCCTTCTTTTTAGATACAGTTAAACAACGAGGCCTGCAGGAGCTGCAGTCATCACAACTAGTACTGAGAACTAGTATCGACTGCAAATATCTGGATGAAAGAACATCAGAGAAGCACATTTTGTGGGCTTCAGAAAGAGTCTGACCAGGTCTCTCTATACTAACTGGCCAAAATCTAATTGACTTCAGAAAGAAATAGAGGATAAGACACCAGTTGAGGCTAGTGTTTGAGGGCAGTTGCCTTTCAGTCTGGAAGAGTTCTTTGGCTTCTTCTAAAGAATAACTTTGCGTCATCCATTCATTCAGTATATATTTTCTACATCAATTATGTGTTTGGTACTGTGCAGCAAGCTAGGGATTTAATGCTAAACGAACCCCAAATGTAAGACTCGCCATGTCAGTCTGGTGAAGGAGGCTTCATGTAAAAAAGTGAAGCTACATGGTGATGAACGCCATGTAGAAGGACACTGTAATTCTGTCCTAGAAGCAGTGTCATTGCTTATACCACAGATAACAAATGGGTTTCAACTCATGGGCTAATTCCAATTGATTACTAGTGTCTGTTTGAAGTACTGTGTTGAGAATGCTTCTGAGGTCTTGTTTGAGGTCAAAAAGGGAAGAATTTCTTGATTAGTGATGCATGGCATGGATGCAGAAGGGGAAAGTGGAAGTACGTGTGACATGTATCTGATGTGCCTCGTATCCATCTAGAGCATGTAGGCATTTGATAACAAAGTGAAGCATGAGTACAATTGCACAGTCATCTAGCAGTATGCAAAAGACAATTACATAGCTTCTTTTTCTGCTGCTTCTTTCTTCTACCTATGTCTGGTTATCTGAGGACTGGACTGGCCAGCATTTCCACAATAAACTATCACAGACATGAAGAAAAATGAAACTCATCCCGTCTCTGACATAATTACAAAGGCATCAGGCTTGGTTGGACTTTCCCTGGGAGTAAAGAAGAAGCCATGAGTGGCTCATTGGGTAAGAGAATGGCTTCCCATGAAGTTCCTGGAAAGAAAACTCAGTCAACCAAAACAGACATGGGCCCTAAAGGGTAAGTCTGTGCATTCGTTCTAGTTTCTATAAATCCAAGAGACAATTACTCTGATAGTAAGTGCAAATCTATAACTAAAGTAACACTAATTTTTCAAACGGGAAAAGAAATCTCAGAATAGCATTATCCACCAAAGATGGAAATTCTCATAGCATGGAAGTCAAACAGGAAAACTTGCTTGGGTGTCTGGGAAAAGAGCTTTAAAAAGAAAAGTATGCCTAGGTTAGGGACTGTATTATCCCCATCCTACATCAGAGCCTCCTCAAGTGCCACAGCCCCTGCCTAAAATATTCTGCCTCTACATAAACACTCACACAAGCATGTGTGTACACACATGCGTTCATCCCATCAGCACTCACCTTAATTCCTTCTCATCCTTCAGGCCCCATCTTAAGTCTTTTCAAAAAGATTCCTTGATCAGGCTGTCTAAATTAGATACTTCTTTTCTGTCCCATTATTCTTTTCATGCAAAGCCTGTTTGTGTCATTCCTTACTTAATATTCTCATATTTACCCCAAGTAGATCTCTCTCTCTCTCACACACACACACACACACACACACACACACACACACACACTCACTCACTCACACACGGCTAATTCTGTCTTGAAGCTAATTTGCCATCTTGACTCTTGCCATTCCCCCCTCACCCCACCCCCCACTCCCAGATTTGTATTCTGTTTCTGGAGTGAGATGCCCTTGATGTTATCCGTCTCTTAACCAGTTCTGATGTCAGAGCCTCTCGGCACCTGGTGGTCCCCCTCTCCTTAAACACACATTCCTGTCTGGGGATGGGAAGCACGAAGGATGACCATGTTGCCTTGCTGGCTCCCAAGATGAGCCCCTCTGTATATTCCCTTAATAAACTCTTAATGTAATGATGGAGTTGTCAGCCTCTTCCCCTGGTCTGTCAGCCCTGGGAATTTCACATTTTTTTGATAAATAAGTAGATAGAAGACACATATAGGTACATATATATTTATGTATCTATCTATCTATTCATATATGCATATATATTTGATTACTACCTAGTACATAATGGATATTCATTAAATATTTGGTGAACCAGTGAATGAGTAAATGAATGAAATAATAAATGGATGTTACTCTGGGACGTTTCGAGAACAGAACAAATTATTCACTGTGACTTGACCAGCAATGAGATCCCTAGTCTTGATCTGAAGAGAAGCTATTTTTTATTCTCTGGTCTTATGATTAGAGATGAGAACAGTGATGGGGAGACATGCAAAGGAGGGGCTGCTGGGGGTTCGATAGGTCCTACTTTTCTGAGAAAGAGGGTAAGGCTTTACCCTCTGCCTAGAGATTAGCCAGATAAGACTCCAGAATCTCTTGGAGGGGCCAGTTGATCTGCTTGGGCCAATCTTGTTCTCCGAGGCTGGTGACCGCAAGACCCAGAGAGGAACAGGGGAGGCAGAGCTCCTTGCTCTGAATTCCTGATGCGCTATCAGCAGAGGGTCTTTTCTCACTTCTCAGTTCTCCTTTATAAAGTGCATTTTCTATGAGAGGAACACTGCTTTCTCTGGAGAACTGTTAATTCCCGGAGGAGGAGTAAGCCATTGAGGCCTGCATGGGAACACCCACTCATTTGCAAATTGGCAAACAGACTCTCCCACAAACTAGAAGAAGGCTTGATTCAGAGCTTAGAGGAAACAATGAAGCCCATTTAACAAAGCCAACATTTAATGAACTCAAAACAATGCACTTCAAAAAATAAATTAATAGAGGAGCCTTTTAAACTTGAATGCATATTTATTAGCTTTATTTTAAAGTACCATCTGTTCACTTAGTAAGACTGCTCATTTATCGTCATGATTCATCGCCTATATGATTTCCTAGCGATAAACGAAAACATTGATTGGAATTTTGCAAATGACGACCTTTTTGTGTCTGGGCCAGCTTTCACAAATCATACAAGACCTTCAAATAGAACAGCTACCTTCTATTGCCTGGCAATTTGCAAAAGAAAGATACGGGAGAAACAAGCTCACCTTTCAGATGAGTCTGCCTTAAAACCCGTTGTATTGGACTCTTTCAAGATCCTGGGATTATGAAAATCTTCCCATCAGTTTTATTTGTGTGTTTTATGGAGAAATAGCAATGGGTCGCAGAGGGAGATGTTGCTTTTGGATCTCTCCCAGTGGCACCCTCCACTCCATCTTCATCTCAGGAAGGGGGAGGAGTGGTGGAAAGCGGAGAGGGAATGGGGTGAGTAATTACCAGGAAAAAAAATAAGAGCCTCCTACCTTTTATCAGAGCAAGTATCAAATACTGTTTGGCCCAAGTACATTTTGTCCCATTCTGTTTCTTATGCAAATGAAACATCTAGAAACCAGCCTGCCACAAAAGTTGACTCTACTTCCCAACTTCATTCAACTTGCCCACAAAAAGAGTATCATGTACCTGATTGTTAGTTGGGTCTCCCCTCCAAGAAATTGTAGGCGAGATTTTATCATCTTTGGGCTTCTCCAGAAATCAAAAGCACCTGCTCTTTGTTCAGGTGCGCTTCTAAAGAAAGAAATATTCCCACTGGAAAACACCCAGAGTTAATACGGGAACATTACTGACATGTCCTTCCAGCCTGAGGATATCAACCTCAAACAAACAAACTTTACGGCAGCAAACCTATATTGACTGTTTACTATGTGCCAAGCACTGTGTTAAGCAATTGACATGTAATATTTCATTAAGTCCTTGCAACAGCATAGGAGATAGGAAGTCTTTTTAGAAATTTGCAAACTAAAGGCTTAGAAAGGTCAAGTTACTTGCTCAAGATCACATAACTGGAAATGTGACAAAACCATGATCTCTTCATTCCAGAACCTATGCTCTGAGTTACATATGCATAATTAAGCTCTGATGACAATAATGCATGCTATCTAGCAGCGACCTATTCCTAATAGGCTCCCCTCTTTGGATTTCCCAAGCAGAATTAAACATAAAACAAAAGTCTTCCCTGATGCTCTGCCCCTGTAGAGTAAAATGAGGCATGCCTGTGCAAAGTCATTTATAGTAGCCCCCCTTTATCCGTGGTTTCACTTTTTGTGGTTTGTTACCCACTGTCAACCACAGTGCAAAAATATTAAATGGAAAATTCCAGAAATAAACCATTCATAAGTTATAAATTTCACACTGTTCTGAGTAGCATGATGAAATCACATGGCCTCCCACCCCACCCCTGTCTCCATCATATCTATGCCTTATATACTACTTGTCTATTAGTCACTTAGTAGCCATCTAGGTATCAGATTGATTGTCACTGTATCGCAGCGCTTATGTTCAAGTCACCCCTACTTTACTTAATAATGGCCCCAAAGTGCAAGAGTAGCGATGCTGGCAGTTCAGATATGCTAAAGAGAAGCTGTAAAGTGCTTTATTTAAGTGAAAAATGTATGAAAGTATAGGAAAAAAACATAATACATACTGTATAGGGTTTGGAACTCTCCATAGTTTGAAGCCTCCACTGGGGGTCTGTGAATGTACCCTTCACAGATAAGAGGTGACTACTGAATATCTCGTCTAATACTCTGAGGAACACTATATCATGGACATGATCATACCCTTTCAGGAGAGGAAAAAATTAAGGCTCCCAGAACCTCAGTGACTTCCCCAAGGACACACCACTAAGAAGTGGTAAAGCTGGGCTTTTGATTTCAGGCCGACTGCAGGGTCCACCTGCTTAGTCTGACTCTAAACTGCTTCACAGCATCTTGCCAGTGCCCATCAGACATTCCTCTGGAAAACAGGAAAGGATCAGAGAGGTCATTCCTTATGCGGCTTGGCTATTTTAGGCCTCTGAGATTTGGCTTACTTGTTACTTCCTCTGTCAAGCATATTGACTCTCCCTTTTTCCCTCTTCTCCATCTCAAATTCCCAGTACAGGCTTCCATCACTCTATGCATCTCTCAACCACCCACCCAATTCCTAGTTCCACTGACTTGCCTGAGTCTTCCCAGAGCCTAGTCCAGTGCCTGGCATATTGCAGAGGCCCAAAAAATGTTTTTAAAAATGAGGAAGAAGAAAAGGCTCAGAGTTAGTGCTCAGTATTAGGAAAGAGAAACTCAGAATTCACACATAACTCGTGAGATTCAAGTGCCTTTTTTCTGCTCGGGAAGTAATACTTACGATAAACTATGGAGATCAGTGTAAATGTGCCGATATTTCCAGGCCACACTAAACTCAATCCTAGTGTAAAAAAAAAAAAAAAATTAATAGGTTGCCTCCTCCTCTTTCCTTCAGCCCATTTAGTCTTTATCCGTAAACTATATTATATGTATTATACAATATAGGTATGTCTCATGTTACATGAATCTACAATGGACACTTTGTAGTAATTTTGAAGAAAAGGAAAACAACTCAGGGACGAATACACCTTGCCAGAAATGGTTAGTTCTCTGTTCATGTAATCTATTTATTTATCTAGTACCTTAAAGTTTACAAGAGCCTCACATCATTGTTCTCTCACCCCGTGAGGTGAGCCTAGGGCTACAGCCTCTGTTTACAGAGAAGGAAACCGAGTCACAGAAATTTTTAATAGCTTGTTATATGGCTATTTCCTCAGTCCTTAGACACCATCATGGTAAGACATACTATCAATTTAACCATAGGTTTTGAGATAATAAGGAAACTCTACCTTATTCTGTATGCATGTTGCCTGTAAGACACATTGCCATGTTTCTGAGACACTAAATTATGTGCTTTTGGAGGGAGGAACGTGTACATGTATCTTAATACCAAAGAAATATAATAAGTAGCAAAACAATGACTTAACCCCATAGTCTGAGTCATTGTGTATATATAATTTTATTTCTCAGCTACATTAGAAAGCCGTGCAAGGCAGGACATTTTTCTACAATTTTTACATCTGTCTCTCGAAGGGCTTAATATAGTGGCTTCTGTACAATATACTCAGAGGGATAAAAGGGCCTGCTTCCTCCAAAAACAAAAGTTAAAACAAACCCTGATTTCTTATTCTTACACTTCTGAGTGCTAAAAATCCCCAGGAAATATATGTGGAAACTCCCCAGAAGCAGCATTTTATCTTGTTTTTTGGCGGGATCCTGTTTGGTGACTAAAAATTGACTCATAAGTTTGCCTTTCTAAGTTCCTTCTTCCAATGTCATTGCTCTGGGAGACTAACAAAACTTTAGAAGCCTAGAGATCTACAATCAGAAGTTATCTTTCGGGAGGAGTTCTAGAGAGAAACTTCAAGATGAAACTCTAGCAATTCAGAGTTTGATTTAAAAATATTAGAAAAAGACTTTAACGTGTTTGCATCACATAAACAGCCTATTTTTTGTTTATTGTTGCTGAACTTGATAAGTTTGAAGTTTAGATAGCCTACATATAAAAATAAGAAAGCAGGAAATAAAGCAAAGAAAGCAAGACATAAAGAAAGAAAATTGTCACCTGGAACTGTGCGGAAATTAGTTTGCCTCCAATTGGAGTTATTTTTTGTACGAAGGGGGGAAAAAATCAACTTTTTATTTCAATCCTGGTAGAAATGGTTAAAAAAAAAAAAAGTTTTTCCAACTCTGTGAAGTAAAAGAAATTAGACTCAAGGGGCCGTAACTGAGCTTCTCACCGGATTATTGTGCAAGGTCTCCTTTATTCCCCCCACAGTGGATAATGCATGTTCATTGTGATTTATCTGGAGCCGGTTTCTTTTACACCCTCGGTCTATATAAAGTCAAGCTGGGACTGGGGCTGGAGATTTGGGCAGCACCTGGGAGACAGCATCCACAGTCCAGAGAGAATGAAACAGTTGGGAACATGAGCAATCGCGTGGGTCATTGACACTCCCTGCGGTAGGAGCCCCACTTTTTGCCTCCCAGAGCAGACCAGGAGCCATTAAAAACGGGGACAGATGGCATTATCGATCTACCTTGGAAATTCCCCCCAAGACTGTGTGTGTTGCTTCGTTTTTGGTTTTAATTTCTCACGTGTGTTTCTTACCTAGAATGATCGCAGCTCGGGCCATGGCAGGACAGTGAACATTTGGCCAGCTCGGTTTGGTCACCTGGCAAAGACCAGATTCGGAGAAGCAATGGCGATGAGGGCCTTTGTCCTGCTGGCCATCTTTGTGGAAGCCTCTGCGAAATCATGCACTCCAAACAAAGCAGGTATGCTCTGGTGCTAGTCCCTTTTCCTGGAAAGAAAAGTTTCCTGAAGCTTCCCTTTGCAAAGCTCAGAGCTCTGTGCTGATATCGTTATAAAAATGAATAATGTAGCCAAGTAGAAGCACTTAAGCCTCATCCCCTCCAATGCCCCCGGTGCCAACTGGACTTTTCCCACAAGAGGTAAAAATATTTTAGATAAATTTAGACATTTTTACAATTAGAGAATGCTACATAGATGGATAAATAGAAAATCTCCACATATTTTTCTACTTTCTACTTGACTATTGTATTTCTGTCCTGTGCCATGAATTACTGTTTCAGAGCATTGTGCATGAAATGAAGACACTTCTTATTTTGTTATATGCTCATTTTTATGGGATTTAAAAATGTTTATATACGTAATTATATATGAGAGATATATATTATATATGAAATATAATATATAATATCATATATATAAATATATATACATATATATATTTATACACAAATATGTATACGTATATATACATATGACTAAGTACATGAATGTGCACCCATGCGTATACTGGAGCAAAAGGAGGAAGAGATAGACATTAAATCAATAATTACACTCTAAGATGTGATAAT
>NW_006442207.1:5708918-5715746 GCF_000325575.1 Pteropus alecto | reverse complement strand
TCTTTAATCTATCCAGTCTGGCTTCACAGATCTATTCCTTAAAGGAGATTAAAGTTTAAAAGTGGACTAATTTTCAATACATATTTAGTACAGATATTCCACAGATGTAGCAAAAACTATAAAAGTGGAACTTCATTGACAGATTTGGTGAAAACTTTTATCACAGCTCATGAAGAATAGTGGGGAAAGTGTTTTTAATCAATTGTTTCGCATATTCAGCTGTGGCTGGAACCGCTATTGTTTATGCAGATTAGTAGGATGGCCGTCTCTGATTTGCAACCATGTGTATCATCTTTCCAGATGTCATTCTTGTGTTTTGTTATCCCAAAACCATCATCACCAAAATCCCCGAGTGTCCCTATGGATGGGAAGTGCATCAGCTGGCACTCGGGGGACTGTGTTACAACGGGGTCCATGAAGGAGGTTACTACCAATTTGTAATCCCAGATTTGTCACCTAAAAACAAGTCCTATTGTGGAACTCAGTCTGAGGTAAGTCCAGGCCATACAATGAGGAGTCACTAAAATGAGACAACTGGGCCCAAGGATAAGACATCTGCTGTTTACCCGTCAAAAGATGCAGAATTCACCAATTTCCTTTTAAGAGTCGATCCATACTCTTATTCCTGGGATGTTAGTGTTATTTCAATTCTTCTCTTCTGCCTAGTTTCAGTGACTCTTTGGATTTGAATTTTATTCTCTTAATGTGTTGCCGGAGGCAGCTAGGTCCCCTTCTGCGAGTAGAACAACATGCATTCCCCACCTCTACCTTGCTTTGAGTTCTGACCATGTGCTCACAAGATGCCACCCTTTCTAGGTTGAATGGGAGGGACATCCTCTGTCTGAGACTTTAAAGTGGTGATACAGTACATTTGGAAGGGCATTTTAAGTGAATAACCAAAGCATAACACAATTCATAATTGGGTCTTGTGAAATACCCAGGAAAGGCAATTGGAATTAAAAGGAACCACAGACAACCTCTTGCCAATATCCTACATGACAGAGGAGAAATCTGAGACCTCCCAATGAAGTCACTAGTTCGGGGGCACAGAACCAGTAGGAACGCAGTCCTCAAGGGAGGCTATTCCACTGCTGATGTCCAGCATCCCTACTGCCTTGACTACAAAAGACTTGACAGCAATCGGGTCTCAGAAAATGGGACCAAAGAGCTCATAAGATCCCACAAGGATTCAGTGATTAAGTGGAAAGAGCCATAGGCATGATTAACAAAAATGTTGTGTCCTTGAGTTCCCTGGTAAGGTGAACTAGAAATTATCTGCGTTGTCTCAGTCTTTTCAGACGGACGTTCAAGATTCCTCTTGTCTCTAATATCCTGTGATTTCAGCATTCAGCAAGTCAGAGGAAAGCTTCTCAGGAATCATGCTCATGACTGGAAGAAAGAAAGAGCAAATAATTAGACAATAATGTTCTAGAAATGGGGGAATTCTAGAAATCACTCTAAATGGGTGAAAGTATTCACATAAGATCACGTGGGCAGGTAAAATGGGTAAAAAATTGATGTTGGGAAAGAAAGACTCCCGAGCCAGTTCTTTTTGGCCAGAAGCCTAGTGGGTAAATGGATTTCTTTTAAGTGTACAACAGTCAACTCAGATTATTTTAAACAATCTTAGTTGAACAGACTCCGGAATTCTTTACAAAAATGATCAGCCCACCAGACAAAAAGCGTAGGTGCACATTCGTGTCTCCCCACGGGGCTTTTTTCAGAGCCATCTTTAATTACTTTTCCCAGAATCCTTATTCTCATCGTGGGGGTACAGGGCTACCCTAACGCCTTCTTCCTTTCTCCAGTACAAGCCCCCCATCTACCACTTCTACAGCCACATCGTTTCCAATGACAGCACCGTAATCGTAAAGAACCAGCCCGTGAACTACTCCTTCTCCTGTACCTACCACTCCACCTACTTGGTGAACCAGGCTGCCTTTGACCAGAGGTAAGTTGCTCTGAGAGTGGAGGATGGGATGCTCTGTGTGTGCTCTTCAGTCCCTGTCAATCAGGCATGTTTCAGTCCTTATGCAAAATTCTCTCCCCTTTCCAGAGTGGCAACTGTCCATGTGAAGAATGGGAGCATGGGTACATTTGAAAGCCAATTGTCTCTCAACTTCTACACTGTAAGTGGTATCTTCAGGTTCCCATCACTGCCAGGAAATGAATGGGTTGGACATGCTGGGTTGCTTCCTTGGAGTTTGCTCTTATATAGGCTCTATGCAGAACCTCACTCTTGAATTCAAGTTGAGACATAAGCTTTGGTCTAACTTTAAACCTCTTTAAAAACTAAATGCAGAAAGCCAGATTTATAAATGGAATAGAAGAGCTGAAAGTACCACAAAAAAAAAAAAAAAAATCAACCTTCCCATTCTTTAGATGAAAAAACAGGCAAGAGAAATCCTATGAGCTACAAAGGTCAATAGACAGTAAGACAGCCGATGTCTCTTTATCCAGATTCGTTTCTACTACAACCTGTTCTAGAGATTTATAGTAGGATGTAGCTCTTGTTAGAACATTTGCACAGAGTAGTGAGCTTCCTACCTAAGACAGGGCCAAGGAGAGAGGTTGGGTTTGACCTCTGCTGCCTAGTTCTCTGGTTGCCAAGCCCTTCACTTAGCGGGCTTCCTCCACCACCACCCTGTTTAATTTGGGCATACTGCCTCTGTTGACATCCAGGTCAAAGGCACATTTGGTCTCTCTCAAAATAAAGTGCTCCAGAGAAATGAAAAATACAATGGCCTTTAGCCCTGCTGCCATCCTGTTTAGAAGGTAGAAGGGGAGCTTTGTTTTTTAAACCTGCAGCTTCCAGTGAGGAGAAATACACATAGCACACTAGTCCAGCTGGCTGGAGGAAGATGCAAGCAGAAATAGAAATCTTTACATAGAACATTAGAACTAGAATTTATCCTTAGAGGTCATCATGTCCAACCCTTTCGTTTCATAAAGAAAACAATTATATTACCTGGAGTGCCACTAACTTGGTACTCTTTAAACTTGTTTTATTGGGTCCCTAGAAGCTATTGACCCTGCTGGACTCAGAAGGTGAGAGCTAGAAGGGACCTTAGAATCGCCTAGTCCATTTTACAGCCCAGGAGGAGGAAGTGATCTGCCCCAGATCACGCAGGTAGCTCGGAGCAGCGCCCAGTCTGAGACACAGTTCTCCTAACCCTGTTCTCTGAGGCAGACTTACTACGAAGGGAATGAAGCTGAAGTTTCATGACCCCCCAGTTGCACAGGCCCCTCTCAAGGCCCTGTGTCTAATTTTGTATTCAAAAGTTTGACCCTTTTCATTAAAGAGGGCTCTCCAAATTAGATAAGCTTTAAGGTTCCACAAAATCCTGCCACATCCCACTAGAGGTTAAGTTCTGAAAAACGAGGAATCCCATGTGGCCCCTGGATGTGTAATCAGGAATGTTAATACAGGGCTAACTGCCAGGGCAGATGAAGGGTGGCAAAAACCACTGTAGAAACTGATGAAGCGTGTCCAGAGAGAAAAACAGGCTTCACGTATTGACTACAGTCTCAGGGGACATCCTGGTGACAGGCTGTCTTTACTACTGTGTCCCCGTCCAGAAGAACATGACAGTTACTTTAACTAGATAAGATTATGGGTATGAACCTATGAAGATTTTTACGACAGTTGGAACTGGAGAGGCACCAGGATTGTCGAAAGTCATCATCCACCGTCAGCTATGTTGGGCTATGTTTCAGATATAAGTATCAAATTTTAGAACTAGAAAAAGCCTATTCTTTTTTAAGAGAAAACAAAAAATACAAGGCATGTCCTCAGCATCACCCAGGCCATCCCATGGGCTAGACAGACAGACTTAACAGGATGCCCCCTTGAACTGTTCTAGAAATGAGGCTGAGACCTACCTCCCCAGGGGACTACCAAGACCCTTACAGGACAATCAGACTCAGCAAAGACAGGGCTCTGATGTTGCGACAGAGAATTTATACTGATTAATATTCCCACCGTGTGCTTGGTTTCCTAAGCCTGACTCACATGGCTGGTATTTTTCTTCTCTTCCTTCTTCTGCTTTGAGAGCATTCTTGTGTGTTTCTGAAGCAACAGTTGCTCCCTGCATATATTTCCATCAAATTACCAGCAACTGAGCTGTGCCCTAGATTGTACAATGAAATCAACACATTGCCGATAGCTTAGGATTCCAAGAACTCTAAATGCTGGGCTCTAAAACCACCAGTTCTACTCAGGAAGCTTCTTCTCTTCTCTCCCTATTCTCTCCCACTCTTGCAATGGCCCATGGTTGGTATTTGTGTCAAAAAGCTATTTTGCCTCCCAATCCAAAATAAAGGAAGGTAGTCAGTTTGCAGGAGTAGCCTAGCACTGTGGTAAGAAAATAGGCCTTGACATCAGACAACTGGTTCTGCCATTTACTAATTGTGTGACCTTGGGCAAGTTAGTTAACCTCTCTGGGCCTCCACCTACACATTTGTTAGATGCAGATAATAATAGCACTTACTCCATGCATTTGTTATGAAGATTAAATGAAATAATCCTTATGAAGCACTTACCACTTGGCACAAGGTAGGTACTGTGGAAGTAGCCATTCTCATTATGTTAACGTCTGACCCCATTTAAAGTGGAAACTCTGAGAGCTCCTAGTGCTAGCATTGTGGTCTTTATAGAATTGAACGTCAGTGTCCGTATGGGATTAGGTGGATTTATACTCAATTAAAATAGTACTGACCATTTCTTGTGGCTAAAGATAAATGAAAAAGCTTGAGATGAAACAAATGCAAGCAATAGAGGCCAAAATTTAGACTTCCAGAGCCAGAACGAACTTCAGAATCGATCAACCTTGACCTTCCATACAAAGTTTAAAACCCTACTGCAAGACTGCTGAGGGGCAGGCTCCCCACCTCTTCCAAGGACAGTGGCAATTTTGCCCTTCCCATTTTAGATCAGTATATGATAGCTGACATCTTGAACTCTGGCCCATTGGTCCTGGTTCTGTCTTCTAAAATAATACCATGTAATGATGTTGCTGACAGTCCTTCACCTATCTCAAGCTTGTCTTTCCCATGTAAAACATCCTCCAACTGCCAGTGGTCCATTTGTCATCCCAGGTACTCTGCTCTGAGTATGACCCGTTTAGTCCATGCCCCTACTGAAAAGCAGAGCTCAGAATTGAAATGTTATATTCTAGACCGTGTCAGACCAATGCAGGGCATAGTGAGTCAGGGGTGACCTTCTAAGTTCTTGGAGATTCTAGGGACATGTTCTAGGATAAGATTAGCTTCGGGCAGTTTTCTTTCACTGCTGTCTCACATTGAGCTTGTGAGCAGAAGCAGCTCCCAGGTCTTGCCCACGTGACCTGCCATTAATTCAGATGCACCAGTCCTCACGTGTTACTAGCTAGTCGTGACTCAATCTTTTGATCAGGTGAAGGGCCTGGATGGCATGATTTTTCAAAGCGCTCCTCCATCCTGTTCAATGAATGAGTAGTGTACGTGGTGTTTCTGGGTTTCCAAGAATGCCAAAACAGACTCTACAGGTACCATAGGGGGAAGCTATCTGGAATTAGGTCCCTAATTTTCATGTTATAAAGAAAGTAGAGGGATAGCATGCTGGGGATTGCCTTAGCTGTAGGATGAGAAGTGGAGAAACTGACCATTAAAAGCGTTTTGCTTCAGAGATTGAATTAACAGTGTAGATTCTGTTCTCCACTTTGAAACAGAATCAGGCAGTTTCCTCTGGGAGTAGAAGCATTATTCCAATATTCCGATATTCTGCTGGCTGGTCCCTGGGAGATGAGGCTGGGAGAAGCACCTCTGGCTAGGTTGGAGACTACGTTATGGTCCCCAGGCTAGGTCCCACACTTGGAAACAGTCTCCTGAAATATGACAAATCTCAGAAAATAACAAGGAACATTTAAAAACCACTTCAACCTGCTAGTAAATCACTTGGAATGAAGAACATTTTTGTTTCATTATTGCAACCATTTAAATGGTGCAGGTGGCTGACATACGGGAGGAAACATCTGACTTCCAGGTGACTGAGTTCAGGAACCCTGGCCGGACTTGCAATCAGTAAAATAACATAAGAGGCACTAGAAGATGACTCTGAGGCCTCTTGGAAAATTCTCTGAATTTGACCTTTAGGAGGTTAAAGTCCATTTTAACTAGATATCCTTGCTACAGTATTTACCTATTGCAGTTCTGCAAATCTCTAAGTCCATGATCCTTAATCTTTTAACTAGTATCCTGGTTTAAGCTTTATGCTTCTATTACATAAAACCACCATCATAAAAAAATTTTGTGTGAGATAGAAGAAGGCAAAGGTTATTCCCTTTGTGTAAATGGGGAAACTGAGGCCCCAAAGGCTGACTGTGTGTCCCGTGTTAGTGGTGGGACCTAGGATTTGCTCAGGTCCTTGTCTTTCCGTCATGATGCTTTGGTCTATGGAAGCTAAACTCGGAGAGTAGATAAAGGTCGTTACTAGAGTTGAATGAACCCAAGACACAAAGAATGGAGAAATCAGCCTTCTTTGGGTAAGTCAAGTGGAAACACTGCTATTATTCCTAATAACTCATCCAGAATTGCCTGATGAAAATGACAGCCGGAGACCACACATGCCAGGCCGGTGAACAAAGGCTGCTGCTTCTGTACTCAAGTAATGGCCATGACCCCCTATTGCACTTAGAGGTGAAACCACAGTCTTCTGGATCCACCTCCGTAGCCTCTCAAGCTCATCTCCTGCCCCTACTCACTTCCTTCCTCCCCACCACTTTCCCCCTTGACTCAGTCATGCTCCAGCACATTGGTCTCCTTACTGTCCTGCCAGCCACGCCCTCACTC
>NW_006442207.1:5703786-5708900 GCF_000325575.1 Pteropus alecto | reverse complement strand
TCCTTGGATACCTGCATACCTGCACGATAGAAGGGTTTCTTAGTATCAGTACTTAGCCTGGAAGCACAGGCCTCGTCAGCTCCCTCGGTCTTGGTTCAAATGTCACATCCTCAATGAGTCCTCTCCACCTACTCTATTTATAATTACAGTTCACCCCTCCTTGGACTCCCAATCCACCTTACCCTGCTCTAATTTTCTATAGCTTTTCTATATGATGTACTATAGCCTATTCTAACATACTAGGTAGTTTACATACTTATTGTCTATCATCCATCTCCCCTGCTAGAATATGGGGGGATTAGAGACAGAGATCTTTACTTTGTTCCTCAGTAATCTCAAAAGACAGAACATCCTGACGTAGAAAGTAGCCCAATAGAGAGAACAGTGCCTGCCACTTAGTAAGTGATCAGTGAGTTGTTGTTATTGTCATATTTGTTAACTGAGACTCGGATCATAAACTTTCCAACCCAGGCTGGAAACTGCTCAGACACGTAGTAGAGGAGCAAGGGCAAAGTGGGGTTGGATGTGTTTGGTCACCCATGCCCTTGGTTAACTCAGGAAAACACAGTGCCTCAGCATTCCTGAACTCCATTTCCCCCCTCCCCCACCCCATCAGCCAAGTCTTATTTCTCTTTGGTACAGATAAGACATATAGTACATGTCTCCTTGTGACCAGCAACCCCGGACATGTGATGTCCTATCCCTTCCAAGATGGCACCAGCATCCTAAGTGGCAGAGCATCTCTGATCCTGGAGGTTTCTCACTGTGGTCTCGTGTGCCTGTGCCTTTTGCATTGATTCCCACCCCTACCCCATCCCAATTCATCTGCTTCTGTCCATCCCAACTGCTCAGTCCGAGAGGTCATAATGCCTAGTGTCAATTTCCTTCCAAAGAATGCCAAGTTCTCCATTAAGAAAGAAGCCCCTTTTGTTCTGGAGACATCCGAAATTGGTTCAGACCTGTTTGCAGGAGTAGAAGCCAAAGGGTTAAGCATTAGGTAAGTAGATTTACTTTGTGTTTATATTTTTAAATACAAAGTGAAGGGGGAAAGATCAGCAAGAGATTTTTTAATCACCAGTTGTTTCTAGGCATACAACACTCTGACTCAAAGTGATATCTTTTTTTTTTTAATCCAGGTTTAAAGTGGTTTTGAACAGTTGTTGGGCCACACCTTCAGCTGATTTCATGTATCCCTTGCAGTGGCAGCTGATCAACAAAGGGTAGGTACTACTCTCCAGAGCCCAGGGCTGACAGATGGAGCTAAACACATTCAGGGCTGCTCTGGCTTGGGAGGAAGAGGCAGAGCCTATTGAGGTCACATCGGTGACATCCTCTGTGCTTCCAGGCTGAGTACCGACACTAGCAAACATTTATATAGCGCTTTCTGGTACCAAGTACTGTTCTGAGAGCTTTATCATATATTAATTCATTTGCCTTACAGACAAAGGTGGGAGGCAGAAAGAGGTGGCGGCAGCAACTGTGATAATATCTGAACTGAGGTGTAACCACATGAATGGATAGATCATCTAAGGGAGGGAGAAATAATTAACAACGACAAACTTAGCAACCCGCTGGATATGAAAGGAGGGAAGAGCAAGGCAAAAAGGCTGAGGAATATGTGACAAAGATGGCTTTGCATTGTTGAGTCTGTGGATTGTGAAGTGAAGACTTATTTGTTGTTGGCTGCTTGAGAGGGGACTTTCTGGATAGGGGGTGTTGTGTTCTTCTAGAGCTCGGGAATGCCATGTTGAGCTTGAGGTTGTGATTGGCCAGAAATACTGGGAATTATAACTTCAGAAAACAGGGGAGATTTAGAGCTAGGCTGAAGCTGTGGGCATCGTCCACGCCACGAACAGCAATCACAGAAGAGGCCATTCCCCAAACCAAAGCAGACCGGTGTGGCCTTGTTATTACCACAATCCATCAGGGCTTAGGTAAACATTGGGGCCAGGGACAAAAATGATTAGATAGCAAAGGTCGAGCCACTTTGAACCTTTAACTATTTATTTTCATTTAACGAATACTTGTAAAGTACTTTCAACATAGCAGACATTGCTCTAGGTAGGTGCTTTACAAATATTAATTTCTTCACATTTCATTAAACCCCTATCAAGTAGGTAGTATAATAGTCTCTGTTTTATAGATAGGAAAACTAAGGCACAGACAAGACTGAAACTTGCTTGAAGTCTAGAGCTAGTAAGGGGATGGATGATCTGGGGGTTCAAACTCAGGTAGCTGATCTCCTGAGTAGCATTGTAGGACAGGCCAACAGAGCCACATCTGAGCCACTCAGCAAAACTTCCTGCAGAGATGGGATCTTAGTTTGGGTGTTTATTTCACATCTGTTACTCAGTGCGTCATTTAGGATGTGTTGATGATGGCCCAAGCAAATGACTTCAGGGAGATACTGAAATAAATCATTGACCTACTGGTACCTGAAATTACTATGCAGCATTGGTAGCCTCTCCCAGATGGTGGCCACACAGGAGCAAAGTATTTTGCCACACGATGGGATCTCCTCCCTGCACATAGTTCTGGTGCTGTTACTTTCATCTGACAGATGTGTAATATAGCAGAAAAAGGAAAGCTTGTGGCTTGGGGGTAGTTGATACAAGCATCCTTCAAACTCGAGTGTGCACAGGCCTTACTGAGGATGCCTGTGATACATGGAGGCACACTGTAAGCCTAGCACACCAGAAGGGCCCTGAGTGAACCCTGGGAATCTGCATTTAAGTGCAGTCATGTGGAAGAAGTTCTGATCTATTTCCATGTTCTGCTTAGTTGAAAGGGCCCCTTGAGGTTGGAGATACATGCACAAAGACCAGTGCCAACCAGGAGGATGAGGAAATCGCTCCCACACCCTTCCAGATGCTTTTGGTTCACACTAGGCCTTTTTGGAGGAATATCCAGTTTTCAGAGTGCCTAGAGAGATGAAAGTAACTATATTATCAGGAAGTTTGATCTTGTGTGAGGAAGGAGTTTCCTGTGGTAACAGTGTGAACGCCTCCCTATGGGTGTTCTGTCATCCAGGGATTTCTGTCACAGCCAGGCAGGGGCCACAGCCAGCACCAAGAGGCAGTAGTGCCAAGGCATCTAGTCCTGCCCATGACTTGCCTCCTCCCCTCCCTGGACAAAGCTCTGCTTACACTGTTTTCCACTGGCTGACACCAGGCCTTGGGCACTCCAGCTGCAAGGAGCTATTTTAAGGACTCACGTCTGAGTTGGTACAAGAATCTCGGGTGTATTGACCAAATGATCTCCCTAGAGTCTTATTTCACAACTCAGAAAATGCCTCCAGTTCTGTCACTGCTCAAAGGTCACCACAAACAGAGGCCAGCTTCCGACCCCTGGTCCGCATCTAAGGCACAGTGTTCACTTCTGATTTCACTCAGTAACTCTGAGAGTTAACGTTGCTTCAGTCCTGTCTCTAATTTGGCCCCGAATGTCTGGTTCTGGTGGAATGGGATTGGGAGAATAGGTGTGCGCTGAGGACATTCTGGAGGAAAGGACACGGAGTATGGTGCAGACATTCTGAGCCCTGCTCACACTGCCACCAACAAGCTACACAGTCTGGCGTGTGTGGAGTCTGACTGACAATGGAGCCAGAGATACTCTCTGGTTGGGATAGGGGGGTGGTGATGCATTAACTTGAGGACCCACAGTGGTACTGTCCACTGGTCTTGAGCTTTTGAACCCATAAGTCTTTTTCTATAGAGGACAGATTCCGATGCTCCTGTCACCTGCAGACAACAGCCCCCCCGCCCCCAACTTGAGTGGGCCTCGCTGTACGTTCCCAACATCTGGTTGAATGTCTGGCACTTCCATAGGGCATCGGTATGTGTTTGGTAAATGAGGAAGTGTCTTGCTTAAACCAGGGTCTCTCAGTCTCAACAGCATGGACATTTTGGGCTGGATCATTGCTTGTTTGGGAGGATTGGTTGGGTCTGTCCTGTGCATTGTGCAATGTCGTGTATCCTTCTTGGCCTCTACGCAAGAGATGCCAGTAACATCTTCCCCTCAGTCATGACGACCACAATGCCAAATGTTCCCTGGGGGGCAAATGGCTCCCAAATGAGAACAAATGGCTTCAACTAAGGCCCATCTGTGTCATTATTTTTTCTTTTACTGCAACTTTTACATTTGGGACTTTGGAACTTTCCAAATATTACATTCTCATTAGAGAGAAATCAGGAAATACATAAAAATACAAAGAAGAAAACGAAAATTGTCCTAATTCTACCACGCCATAACAGCCAGAGTTAACACTGAGATGGCATCCTCCCAGTCATTTTTTTTTCTGTGCTTTATTAAAAATGCGACCATATTGCTACAAAGGTAATTATGGAATATAATGTAAAATTTAAGTAGTAAATTCAATTTCCCAGAGGCAGAACCTCATAATGCACAGGGAAAAAAAATGCGTTGGGCGTGACCTGGGTTAGGTGGCTGTGCCAGCACTTTGGGAAATGCCATTCCCAGCACTATCAACTTTACCTTGTACACTTGCTGGGAGTCTGTACAAATCCTAATGCTCGGGAGGGCTGGGGGTGGAGGGCGGGCGCTTCATCTCTGAGATTTCACTTTTTTGGGACAGAGGCGTGGTGACTTACCAGGTGTGTGGCTCTTTCTAAGTCCCCCTTCCCACCCTCCAGGGTAGCCTGACTGCAGAATGGGGATGACCACGCCCATCTCATCTCTCCTCAGCTTGACTCAGTAGTAGTAGTCGTAGTAGTCGTTAGGATGGGTGAGATGCCGCCAAACTGCCTCGGAAGGGTAGCGTAAAAGCCCAAGGGAGTGGTTGGTGGCGCTGAGCCGGAACTGCCCCCAGAAGCCCGCGCTGTCATTCGTGAGGTGACATTGTCTCTCCCACCCCTACCCCCGTGTGCTTCAGCTGCCCCACGGACGAAACGGTCCTCGTGCACGAGAATGGGAAAGATCACAGGGCGACCTTCCAATTCAATGCTTTCCGGTTCCAGAACATCCCCAAACTCTCCAAGGTTTGGTTACACTGCGAGACATTCATCTGTGACAGCGAGAAGCTCTCTTGCCCAGTGGTGAGCCACCTCGCTCCAGAACAAAGCTGTCACCCCCGGGGCGGGCGGAGGGCGGGGGTT
>NW_006442207.1:5654580-5703775 GCF_000325575.1 Pteropus alecto | reverse complement strand
GAGGGAGGGTGGGGCGGGGCGCTGGTATTTGAGAAGCCGTGTTTTTAGCTGGGAAACCGTAGCCAAGCCAGGATAGGTGTGCGCCGAGGACATTCTGGAGGAAAGGACACGGAGTATGGTGCAGACGTTCTGAGCCCTGCTCACGCTGCCACCAACAAGCTATACAGTCTGGCACATGTCACTTAACCTCTGAAGCCTGGCTTTCTCATCTTTAAAGATAGAGTGGCGAGCACGTAAAATGAAAGCAGTAACAGACATGAAAGTGCTTTTAAAAAGTTAAAAGCGCAAGAGAAAATGAAAAATCTCAGTGGTAGCAACAGGTCCTGGATGGAAGTCAAAAGGTGCGTTATTTTCAGCTCTTGCCTGCCAGTCTCCCCTCCCCACGCCCCCCTCCCCCAAGAAGCTGCTGCAGCTGCAATCAACATGCGCCACAAATGCAAGTGGGAGACAGTTTTCTGCTGCAACCTGGTCCTTCAAGCAGTTGGTGCCAAAGTGTGGTCCATGGCAGCTTCAGAATCACTTGGGCACTTGATGTAAATACTCAGCACGGCCCCCAACCACCTGATTCAGAAGCTCTCTGCTTTCAGGAGTCCTTAGGGTGATTCTGAGGCATGCTTGAGTTTGAGAACCTCTGCCTTAGAGGCCCGAAAGTGTTAAATCCCAAATTGTCACCTCCTCCAGTCTATTTGGACTAGAGATCTCGATGATGAGGGACACGGTGTTTCTGACCAGGGCCCCTGCTCACATCGCCTATAGTAACCAACAGCTACAAGAATATAATCTCTAGTTCTATTGATGCGTTTAGCCAGACAACGGTCACTTATAAGCACAAATAGAGAAAGGGGAGGGAGCAGAGAGACATTTAACAGCTGATGAAAGGATAATTATTGGCAGGGCATTTAAAAAAGAGAAGAAAATGAACCAGATCACATTGCAAGTGTCCACTTCTCAAATCGCTGTGATGAGCGTGACTGAGGTAAAAGCCTTACTTCTGACCCAAAGAAATTGTCAGTCCCTCCCATACCCAATGACCTCATCCAGCACGATTTCTTCCAGCCTGAAGCACTAACAAAGTAAAGCTTTCTTCCTTTTTCTCAAGTTAAAGAAGGGATAAAAAAATGTTTCTTTGGGTTATTTAAAAAATAATAAGGTAACTAATATCTGTTAGCTGGGAATTACTATGGAGATTATAATCTGATTATAATCAGATTACGAAAAAAAATGCCTTGTAAACCATTTTAATCCAGACATCACCTGGAACGTTTTCAACCTTGCTTCTCAATGGCTCCTCCAAGTGCTCCTCTTACTGTTTTTTTTTTTTTTTTTTTTTTTAATCTCTTGTCTTTCTCTCTTTTCTCTCCTGTGTCATTTCTCATCCTCCCTCCTTCCCTCCTCTCCCCTCTGCTTCTCCTGGGTCTTCAGACTTGTGACAAACGGAAGCGCATCCTCCGGGACCAGACAGGGGGCGTCCTGGTGGTGGAGCTCTCTCTCCGTAGTAAGCAACCCTGTTTTCCAAAAGGTTGAGTTCTCTCTGGGCTGCATCCACAGGCACGGCCGGTTGGAGCATTTTTGCCGAATTGCCAAACCAGTTGTGCCTGTAGACACAACCTTCACGTGCAACTCTAGTCTTCTTAACTGGGGCCCGGTAGCTCATGAGAAATCAAGGAGTCGAGGTTAGTTAACTACCCTGAGAAGCTCTACCTGTGGCCTAGATTCCAATGCCCCCAAGGAATTAGGACATGCTGAGCTTCCAGGTAAAGCCTGCCATCAACAATCATGATAGAGACGTGTGCTGGGAACATCCAGTGCAAGTCAACAAAACTTGAACTGGGCTGGGCCCTGGGGTTTCAGAAACAAAGGAGTCCCACGTGGGCTTTTAACATCTAGCAAGGAGAGAGGTGTTAAGTGCTAAGGGAAAGGAAGATGCTGTCAGTGGTGGGGGTAGGGGGTGGGGTGTGCTATGGGAGTATGTGACAAGGAGTTCAACCTAGTTCAGGACGTAGGGAAGAGCTCTGTAGGTCACCAAACTATGGCTAGGGACGGGGTGGCGGTAACCTAGGCTGCCACCAGATTTCGTATCGCCTTTGAGCGAAGAACAATTTTTACCTTTTTATGCAGTTGAAAAAAATCAAAAGAATGATATTTCATGATACATAAAATGATGTGAAATTCAAATGTCAGTGTCTATAAAGAAACTTTATTGGAACTCAGCCACACTCGTTCATCTACGTATTGTTTCCAGCTGGCAGCACCAAGTAGTTGCAATAGAGACCCCATGGCCCGCAAAGCTGAAAATATGTACTATCTGGCCCTTTGCAGGAAGTTTACCAACCCCTGCCTTAGAGAGTTAAGAAAATGGTGTGAGATGAAGCCTTTGTAAACCTTGCTATAAACTTTGTTCCAAAGACAAGGGAGAGCCTGCTGGTTTAATCAGGAGAGAATACAGTCGGGTTTGCATTTGAGAAACATAGCTATGAGACATCTCTTTCCATGATCTTTTCGTAAACCTTCAGCATTCTCTCTCTTTACTCACTACAGGCAGGGGATTCTCGAGTCTCTATAGCTTCTCAGGTAAGGAAACAAGGCACCTCTGGGAAACGTCATGGGGCGACACTTTTAATAGGCAGATATGTGTTTTAAAAGAAGCTCACCTTCTGCCCAAGCAAAGCCGTTAAAAATTGAAAACTACTCTTTAAAGCACACCTGAGTGGGGCAGAGGGCGATGGAGGTAGAGAGCTCTCTCTCCAGCCAGCCCTTGAGCTCTGAAGGGAGGGAGTGAGTGGGGGCAAATTGGATGAAGCAGAACTGCATCCCACAGGTCTTGACAAAGACATCGCCAGGTGGCATCGCTTTGTTCTTGTATTTAGAGAATGTGAATTTCAAGGACCCCGTTCATTCAACAGATATTTGAGCCTCCTCTATGACTCTGCCCCCTCCCCCATTAACTGAGTGACCTTGGGCAATGACCTCACCCTCTCATTCTCCAACTGCCTCTATGAAATTGGGCTAATAACTGCCCCCATCACACATGGCTGTTGTTTGGATTAAATATTACAGCTGAGGATACCAAACAATGCACAGCATATGGCAAACATCCAGTAAGGATCAGCCAGAATTACTATGACTCTGTACCAGGCGTTATTCTGGGTGGTATAGTTATTGCAATGAGAGGCAGGCAAGGTTCCTGACTTTCCTAATACGCGTGAAATGTTGGGGTCTGGGAGGGAAGGACACTATGTAGATGGAAGCCAGGAAACTCTGGCAGGAAAAAACATTTCAGCTAAGACCCAGGATCTCACCTGAATGATAAGAAGGAGGCAACTAGGCAACTGAACAAGGAGATGGGGTGAGACAGTTCCGTTTGTTAATAAACTCACAGATGTGGACTTTGTTCACTCAGAGGAAATCATGTAAACCAACTTTTTTTAAGGCTCCTATCCAATTCCAGATTCTAATTTTTTCAAGGCAGGTCTACAGCTAAAGCCCTACAGTGAGATGTCTCGTCATTGTATTATTGAAGTTCAGATTCCCATCTCTCAGAGGTCCGTATCCTAGGTTTATCTGTTGGGTTCTGATCGAAGTCAGCTACAAAAACCCCAAAAGATGAACAAAACTGACTTCGCATAAAATGTAGAATTTATGAAAAGTTGTTGCTTAACACCCCTGGTTTGACTCTTTTGTTGAGCTGTCCTTGCTCCTCGTAGAACTGTTTCTGAATGTGCTGTCTCCTTTCCTGTCTGGTTCACAGATGTTCTCTACCACCTCATCGTGATGCTGGGGATTTGTGCCGTGCTGTAGGAAGGAGGTAGCCAGGCAGGCGGCTGCAGCTCCTCCATCCACCATCATCTCCTCTGTCAATGACAACTCACATTTATTGTGGCCAAAAAGAACAGACGACCGTATTGTTGGGGAACAGACAATAGAGCTTTGCCAAATATGTGTTCCAATGATTTTTGTGAATTTCAGTGATTGTTTTTCTTTGGTGTCCTACTTCCTCTTTCTACTTCCTGTGGATGCTATGGTCTCTCCTGCGGCTGCTGGAGACTTCTTTCCCCATACTCAAGCCAGGGCTGCAGTGGACTCCTTCAAAAGCTACTATTCTAATTTTAAAAGACTAGCACACCCAACCAAGTGCAGCTGAGCATTTTGAGGAGAATAACCACAAAGTCAGTGCTAAGAAGGCACAGGAATAGCCAACTATGCCGAAAGGGCCTTTGTCATCAACGCTGTGCAATTCTAATCTGAGGACTACAGCTCAGCCACCAGGCAGGGGTTCCAATCTTTCAAATGATGATGTGGGAATCGGAGAGGAATATAACAGTTTTGCTCAAATCTGAGTAATGTACAGGAAAACAATTCCTGAGAGCCCAAACCGCTCACACAATTTATTTGATCATAGGGTTTCTTGAATATGTATAAACATTATATGGGTATAAACTCCTTATTTTGATTGCTGATATATAGTTCTAAAATCAAAAGAAAATTACAGATTAAATAGGAATAAAGCTACAAAAAGAACGGAAGCCACAATGACATTAATTTAACATCATAATGTGGCATTGACTAAATGAAACTGCTATGGCAACATGACTGGGGAGTGACTGCCATGACAGGTCCTCGGAAGCTGGTCGATCCCATCCTACCAGAGGCCTCCCCAACTCTCTCACTACTTTTTCCTATTTGGTCTAAGAAATCTTCATTTGTACGGAATGGTCCGACCTCATTTGGCTTTGACTTCGTTCAAATTCGTATTTGTTTTTATCTCATGAACTTACAATCATGAAAATGGAACCAACAACAACAACAAGGGAAACAATTACAAATATGGCAATGTAATCACTTGGTGCCGCACCCTGACAACACTGCCACCCCAGTGACCCAGAATACATTAATATTTGCAATTTACATGGCCAAGAAAACAAATACTGAATAAACCAATCCCGGCCGAGAACTGGCAGATCTCTGAGAAGGCACCATGGACCCCAGTTTGAGGCTTGAAGCTGGAATGAGACAGGAAAAACCAGAGCTCTAAGGTCTTTTCTTAGTCCTGTACAGGCTTACTGAGTCGGCTTATGATTAGATACACCTCAGTTTGTATCTCTGCATTTTATGTATTTGAGAAGTCTTGAGATTTGTACTTTGATGGCTCTTTTACACCAGAAATGTTCTCGAATCTCTGGAGACATGAAGTGCATGTTTGTTTAACAATAGGCTAGATTAAAATGACCCCATGTGCTGTACACTGGTCTCAAAGCTGGCCTCAAACCAGTTTGGCATCTCTTCTTCCTCTAAATTTAAAATTTGTGTAGTCAGGAAGGACAGAAGACATTTTACTGGTTCTAGTGAAAAACTCTTAAATAGCATACTCATAGCCATGATCGAAATCCTTGGCTGTCAGAATAAAACAGTGTTGTATTAGGTCTGCTCTATTTTATCGCAATGTTTAATGATCTTGTATCTCTCCCTGGTGCTATGGAATAAATAAAATGCCTTAAAATGATTAAACATGACTATCGCTTACAGTGGTAATATCTCATGTTGATTCCTCAACCCTCTCAATGCTTTCAACAGCTAGAGCTTCTTAGACTCACGTGTATACCACACAGACTTTCCACCATTCTACCCTGCATTTACATTTCGAAAATTCTGGTATTGGGTTTCTGATGCAAAGAGATAAAGCCATTTCGTATGATTAACATGGGGGGGTGGTTCTTTTTGGTCACCTCTGTCTCTAAAGCCCTAATGTCTCTCACCAGCAACCAGATGTGTTTTGACTTAAAGTTAACTAACAGTCCCAAGACGTTTGGTCCATCTTCATGTCTCATGACTTCTCTATTGAGGAGTTAAGAGGAAACACTCCCCAAATAGTTCTCTCTCGCAAATTCCCATTAGTGCTAAACATAACAGAGACATTTAGAGAAAGAGGAAAGAATATATTCTTCCTCAGGTATCCTTGGTTGGCACAGAAAAAAAATACTGGATATAGATTTTAGGAAATTGCTCTTAGCAAAATTCTTGGTTATCATCCCTAAAGACTCTTTCAAACCTTGAGTACTATAAAAATATATATGTTTAGATATGAATATATATTTATACACACATATGTACTGAGTACACGTACCACATAAACCTCTATTGATCAATTCATAGATATATAGACATATAGACATACGGACATATAAATATAGGTATAAGTATAGGTAGAGATAGAGATAAATATAGATTTATGTGTTTGTATTCAGCACATACGTATGTATATCTATGCATGTAAATACATATATACATGCATATGTGCACATGTGATATCTGTGTGTGTATGCACATGTATGTATATGTTTTATGTGTATGTATGTGGTTGAATGCCAAATATTTATATTAAAATATTCAATAAAAAGGGCAGAAGTATTAAAGTTTTTATTATATGAACATAACTTCTGTAAGCATGTGGGCCAGGACACACACATGCGCACGCACACGCACACACTCACACGCACTCCATACAGTTACAAAGATGGGATAATAAGAGACAGTTGCCATATCCTACCCCATTCCCACATCTGTGTATCATTTTCTAATGCCCTTTTAATATAACAATATTTGATCACTTAGTTACTTCTACACTTTTGAACATATCTCTATTAGTCTTGAATATATTACATTACTACTATTTATGCCTCCTCTCTCCAACTAAACTGAGAGCTAAAGATCATAGAAAGTTTCATATTCCCTTCTATCCTCCACTGTGGTAACTGGCACAGAGTAAGTGCTCAATAAATATTCCCTGAATTAATGAAATGTTCATGTGGATGGATGGATGGATGGATGGATGGATGGATGGATGGATGGATGGATGGGTACTGGCTCATTTCTCTAAGAGACTTCACAGCAGAGGCTGCCTTATTCCCTTTCATGGTGAAGTAAAGTGTGCGGGACCCAGAAGCCTTGGTGCCGAACAAAGGAAGAAGTTATGAGGCACAAGAAGATACATTTTGTCCCATTCTCTCCATGCTGGGGTAGATGACATTTATATGTCATCTTCATATAAATGCATTCTACCTTCCCTCCTCCGAGCGTCAGTCAAAGCTTTCAGCCCGCGCTGCTGAAGGCCTTTGGAGAGGTGCAGAGACTATCACAATTAAAATAAAATTGTGGTACAGAAAATGGAGTCTGTGCAGGGCTTAGATTTCAGCTGCCTACCTCTGGGCAGATGAAACGTACTGCCGATAGGAACACTTGGGGGCTAGGGGAAACCCTTTGTAAAGTGCTTCCCTTGGCCCCGATTACTGTCTTTCTTCCTGAAGAAAGGCAAAAATTCCGCCAAACCTTTTGTAAAATCTAGTATTCAATGCTCTCGACCCATCAAAAGGTCATTTGTTTCCCTGTACAGAGCTCAAAAATATCTCTACAAAGGCAGCTCAGTGATCAAGCGAAAAAGAAAACCCTCCCAAGTCCTGCTAGGGTTCCCTTCTACAGTCATGGGACATTCAACAGGAAAAGGTCTCAGATATGATCCATCATTCAGATGGCTTTGCCATATTCAGGGGCAGCCACACAGAAGAGAATCTAGATGTGAGGACTTGCAAGGGATAAAAAAAAGTGCTCTAAATGTATTAGTGGTTCAGTAAATCTATTCCAAGAACCACTGAATAAAACAACATGGAAAATATTCTTTGTGTAAAGGGGGAAATGCTCATGGCAGAATGGACGGGCTCATCCTTGTCTGCTGGAAATTACCAAAAAATATTAAGCACGTCATAAATGAACAAAAATTTCTACTTAGAAGTCAAGCCTTGATTACATCATTTGCTCCATGGATGATAGGAAAGCAATTAAACCATAAATTGAGAATGGGACATTATCCATTTGGAAGTTGCAGTGCTCACAGAAGCTCTGGAGCCTGGCCTTCCAGTGACTGTCTGCAGGGGTCCTGTCTGCTCAGAGTGGCCTTGTCCTACTGGATTTCAGTGATCACTCCCTCACACCTTAGGTAAAACTTTAAATCCTAAAAACATCCCTGAGATGCCTTCTGAGGTGGGTTTCTCTCTCCTTGCAGGCTGAGTGGCCGACAAGGAAAATAAGCATGAAAGGTTAGGGAACGGCCACCTTGCAAAGGAAGGTGGTGGACCTGTGGGTGGCCCCAGACTTCCTTCTCCAGCTTTCCGTTCTCCCAGAATGAAATTGGGTTCACTGCCTACTCACAAGCTAATGAGCCAGAAATATCTGGCAGCTCGGGCAAGCTCCCTGGCAGGCCTGGGAGCGACAGCCCAACCCTTGTCCCCCAGAAAACGAGTTCACTATATACGGCTCATCCAATTCCTTAGTTGCTTCAGGCCACAGAACTCTGTGCTAGGATGAGGCGGGCAGCTAGATGGCTCCCCCTACTGGGACACTGACTCAGGACCCTGAAACTACCCAGCCAAATGGTATATGTAATGCTCCCCCACAGACTTTCATGGGATCCCACAAACATCTTTAAAGAAAATGCTCACCTCAGAGGCTCTCTGGGACTTTGGCTTCCTCCTCAGCAAATTCGAGAAGTGGAATAGTGAAGTCTTTTTTGCCTTTCAACCAGAAAGTTGCTTGTTCTCCTTTGCCCCGAGGGAGGCGAAGGAGCTGGCTTTTGAATCACAGAGGAGGGTCTGCCTGTGACATTTAGCCTCTGAGCAGGCAACTGGGGTCTCCTTCGTTTGCTTACTGAAATGTTGTTTGTAGCCAGAACTGTTGCTACGGGGCACGAGCTGCTTCAGAGAGGAAAGGCTTTAGTATACATGAAAGCTTGATGATTTCTTTGGACTTTGCTGATAAGCCTAGATGGACAGTAAATAATGACCTAAAGGGTGAGGGCTGATGGAGGTTAAAGTTGGTTGCCAGGAAATCTTAAGAAATAATAACACTTTTGAGCTCTTACTATGAGTAGGGCCCCAGATGAAGCACCTGGGAGGGCAGTATTATCACCATTCCTGTTTTACAGATGATAAAACCAAGGCACCAAATCAGACAGCTAGTAAGTAGGGGGACAGGATTCAAAGCTAGGTCTACACGGCTGCCTTCTAGAAAAATCTCCCTCTACTTGAAGTCAGTTGATCAATACAGCTACCAGGAGCAGAGTCAGAAACGGGAGAGTTGATGACACACTCTCTTCCCTCTCGCTTCTTTTCCTGGATCCCCACACCCACTGAACACTCAGTGTCACAATCACCACCCACCACCCTCACTGTGACATCGCCAAGATTTTCTTGAGAGTGTCTCAAAGGGAGAACCCTGCCTCCCAGAAAAGACAATGTTTATCAGAAAGATGGAAAGTCATCATGATATGTTTCAGTGACCAGCGGAAGGCCAGGATGGAGGAGAAGGCAGAGGGAAAGGGAAAACATTTAAATGTGTAGAGATGAGGTCCTAGTAGCCCCAAACCGATGGGTTTCTGTCCCCTCTACCTGGGCATTTTAGACTCGGGAGGAGGGGCATAGAGGACAGCAGACATTATGATTCCTGGGCTTGTATTTGCTGTCGCCTCATGTGGGAGACTAGACCGGGGTGTGGGAGCAGAAGCCAGGAGACCGTGTGGCAAAGAGAAAAGAGGCATCTGCGGGGGTGAATCCAGGGGGAGATAAGCTCTTATCGCAGATTCCACATGTGACTGTGTGAGGGGACAGTAGTCCCCTCTGAAGGAACAAGACCCGGCGTCACGAGCACCTCCCCGTGGACCTTAGGGGTCCCCACGCACTGCAGCCAGAGGATTCACTCATCTCGTTCAGTTCCTCCGTACCTCCATCAGAGGCCCAAATGGGGCAGGTGGGTACAGCTGGCCCGGTCTTACCTTGCCTGGAATGGAGCCTCCCTTCTGAGAGACGTGAATGCGGAGAGATGGGAATGCGGAGAGATGGGAATGCGGAGAGCTGGGAATGCGGAGAGCTGGGAATGCGGAGAGATGGGAATGCGGAGAGATGGGAATCCGGAGACACGTGAATGCGGAGAGATGGGAATGCGGAGAGATGGGAATGCGGAGAGCTGCCATAAACCCGTACGGCCTCGTCATCGCCGTGGTTGTCACTCTAATACAGATGTCAGCGGGGGAAGGGCTGCTGTGGAGAGGGAACGCCACACTGCTCAAATTCTCGGGCTGCCAGCACTTCTCGTTAGCAAATCACAGACAATTTCCCCGCTTTGAGGCCCCCTACTTTTAAGACCCACACTTGAGCTGGGATCCTCCCCCCAACCATTCATGCATTGCTGACACTTGGTGGCTGCTACTCAGGCTTTGATATGATCAGTTTAGGATCAGAAAACAGAACTGACTACATGTGCAAGCGGGTACTCACCATGGAGGGAGGTGAGCTGAGCTCCTCAGGCTTCCTGGGGTGGCCCCAGAGCTGGGCCATATACAAAAATGTTGTTTGTAACCAGAACTGCGATTCGAGTCAGTTTGGAGCCGATGTCAGCATTTCCACTTTCAAACTTTATCCTTAAAATCTTTACTTACAAGCTAAAAAGAGAGGTCTTACAACGCAGTAAAATTACGGTAAAGCGAAAAATACGATGTCCCCTGGAGTTCCTGGCCATAGATTCCCTTCTCCAGCACCAAAACAATATGTCAGGGATGGGTAAATTACCACCCACAGGCCAAATCCAGCCCACCACCTGTGTTTGCAAATAAAGTTTTATTGGAACCTAGCCACACCCATCATTTACATATTATAAAAGGCCACTTTCACACACAACAGAGGTTAGGTGGTTGCAACAGAAATTATGACCCCCTAAAGCCTAAAATATTTACTGTCTGGCCCTATATAGAAAAAGTTTGCCGACTCCTGCTCTTTATTTAACTGATCTCATTATACATGTGCCGGACTATTTGGAATGAATAGTCTTGGAAGGAGGCAGTCATGTGTGTCTACACAGCTCCATAGAGAGGACAGGGCCAAGCACCCTCTACAAAGTTGTGATCGGTATTGTCTAAAGTAGATAATGATCTTGTCCTTCAACTGGAAACCAGTGGACGAAATGCAAATGGGTCTTCTAAAAATACCCTCTGGTTAACGATAGTGGACTAGAGGGACAGCGATATTGTGTTTGTAAACTGCCGTAAGTGATACCCACGCAAAGTGCCGCTTTCCATTCTGGATGCCATGTTCACAGTGTCTCTGAACAGACAGTATCTGGGCATGGTGATTCCCACCATGCCGGCCACCACGGGACCTGAAAAGGAAAGAATGGACGGGCAATAACCAGTCTGCAGGTCCCAAGGGATGGACTCCACGATGCACTTCAAGTCGACAAATGCAATTCAATAAGTATGTGTGAAGTGCCCTCTCAGGGCAAAGCTTGGCAATAGATCTTGGGGTTTACGAAGAGGCAAACTGTAGAACCCACAGACTTCCGTTGGAAAGTGACGTCATCGATTGTTATAGACTGAATGTGTGTGTCTCTTCCAAACTCACATGCCGAAGCCCTAATCCTCACTGTGCTGGTATCAGAAGGTGGGGTTTGGGGGAGATAATTAGGTTTAGATGAGGTCATGGGAGTAGGGCCCTTATGCTGGGGTTAGTGTCCTAAGAAGAAGAAGAAGAGACACCAGAGCTCCCTCCCCTCGTCTCCCATGTGAACACAGCCAGATGGTGGAGGTCTGTAAGCCAGGAAGCGGGCCCCACTGATGCACGGTCATGCCGGAACCCCGACATCAGACTTCCCCGTCTCCGGAACTGTGATAGAATAAATGTCTGTTGTTTAAGCCATCCGGTCTACGGTATTTTGTTTATTTTGTTACAACAATCGAGCTGACTAAGAAAGAAATTAATGACAATGTTATTCATGCACTGAAGATGTACAAAAAATCAGAAACAAAACAGGAGCAGCACAAGCATGAAAGTAACTCATTCTGATTAGAGTCGGATTTTATTTTAATTAAGCCGTGGGAGACAGGCAGGAGCAGTTCTGGCTACATAATTTGCAGGGCCCAGTCTAAAATGATAATAAGGGACCCCCTTATTTGAAAATTATTAAGAATTTCAAGACAGTGACAAAAGAGCGTTAAACCAGGTGCAGGTGACTTCTGCACAAGTCACCTGCCCATGAGATTGATAAAAACACAGAACAAATCAAAGGGCATCTGACACAGAGGTGTAGAAGAAAGGCAGTTCAATAGAACTGTCCTGGTTTGGGTCTCTTCCTCATTTGTGGTCCAGCACCTCAGAGTCTTTGTGCGTCCTTGTTGTTACCAAGCAAGCTGGCTAACTAGAAATACGCATGCAGTCTACGGCCATGCCACCCTGAAGAACCCGATCCTGGCTGATCTTGGAAGCTAAGCAGCGTCGGGCCTGGTTAGTACTTGGATGGTTAGTACTAGGAAGACCAGGTGCTGTAGGCTTAAAAAATAAGGGATTGTAAGCTGACAAGGTCCTTGCAATCTGTGAGGTCAACCAAGGGTTGCCTCACCTAAAAAAAAAAAAAGAAAGAAAAGAAATATGCATGCAAAGGTAGTTTGACCTTTTATTTTCTTAAGTTTCAGGGTTCCTAAAAGCCTAGAACCCTGGACTTGAATTTAAAACTACCTGCCACCATACCTGGACCAAAAGGCCACCTGCCATCAGAGTTGTCTACCTGTGTGGAAGCCATTCCGAAGCTTGAGCTTCTCCTCAGGCATGTGCCCAGTCTGGAAGTGGACGGCGGCACTGAGGAAATGCAAGGACATCGTGGCAATCTCGTCCACATGCTTGGTTCCACTGTGGATGGGAAGTCCGCTGGCTACCATGTATGCATCCCCAATGGTTTCGACCTGAAAATAAAGTAACAGAGTGGCCTTGTGCCCTCCATGAGGGTGGGGGTGGGGTCAGAGACCAAGGCCCCTCATCACTGACACCTGCTTTGAGGCCCCATACTTTGAAGCGTCACCACCCTGACCTCCACTCCATCCAAGTTCCAGCATCCCCTCAAGTTTGGTCTTGTCCTGGTTCTTCCACAAAGCCTCCCTTCCCTGAGCCCTCCTCTCCACGGTCACTGCTTCCTCCTCTGGATTCTGATAGTGGTAGTAACCCTATTTTGACAACCGAAGCTCAAAACCAGTTAGACATGCAGCAGGGTAATGATGGGGTAAATCCTGAAGGATCATATGGAGCCATTACTGAAATGTCTTCGTTCCACACAAAGGCTCTTATATTCTTTTATATATATACATTATACAAAATATATACATTATGCACACGTGTAAATGTACATATCCACTCTATCTGCCCTGCCCTCTTCTCTCCTGATCCTCCTAAAAAAATTAGGTTTCAGATCCCTCGTTCACAACCGAGAATAAAAGACAAGCATAAGCTTAAACTTACAGTCCTTTCCAGATACATTCATGTTTTAGCAGAATCCAGAGATGATGTGATAAAGGCAGAATGACTGCTTTAGCCAAGCAGTAAGAATACCTTTGTCTCCTGGTGACCTTGCCATTACACGGCATCAACAAGTACGCAAGTAGGCAGAATGACTGCTTTAGCCAAGCAGTAAGAATATCTTTGTCTCCTGGTGACCCTGCGTCAACAAGTACGCAAGCCTAACTTCCTCTAGCCCACCTTTCCCCATTACCAGCGTATCCTTCAGAAATACCAACTGATTCTTTTAAGCATTAGCCCATATAAAACATAACTGAGAAGTTAGCACTAAGAGGAAATCCCACAAGAGGCCCTCCTGAGCCAAGCAACTTCCATTTTTGTTGGGTACCTGTGACCTGCTCTTGAAAATTATCCACACCATCCCTTCTTCACCCTCGAACAGAGGCCACATATTTGGGGAATGTTGGGGGATAACCATTGAGGACATGTCACTGAGGGACATGGCCACACTGTCCCCCCACATCTTGCTGGCCCCAGGGCCACAGGCTGAGCCCTGGAATCATAGGCAGAGCCAGGGCACTGTGGCTGCCCACCAGACATACCAGACATGCATGAACACGGACAACCTAAAGTCAGGATCCAGCGCCATCTGAAAAGCCAGCAAACACATCAAGTGAAGTGGCCGTCATCACCACCACCTAAATGAAGCCATTTTATCAGTTTTTGCTATCCCCCACCCTCCTGTAACCTCAGCCATTTTTACTCCAGGTGACCCTGTTGATACATCCCCAGAGTAACGCTGGACAGGTAGAGGTTTCACCTTTAGCCAGGGGTCTAACAGTCTAAACCTGGGTGGTAGCTTTCCCCGAATCACTAAAGATCACGGTAACAGAGGTGAGACTCACACAAGATCCAAAGAAAAGAGCAAATATGAGATTCTCCGAATCTGAAGGAAATATTCAGGAGGCGACTAGGGGCATTACTAGTCAGTAGAAGGTCAATGCTTCTTTTAGAAATGCATTTACTACGCGATAAAATAAGGTAGGAAAGAGAGGGAACAACTGATATTTCTTGACAAGTACATACATCTGTGATTGATCAAGACCTTTTCCAAGAAAACAAACAGGAATAAAATATTGAGTTTCTGCCATAATTTGAGATAGACTGCCAGCCTGAAATAGAGCCTTCGTCCTGGATGATGTCTAGCAGCAAGTTCATCCTTACTCATGCCCAGGACACATACAACAAGAAGCACATGTTCCCTTACAGCCCAGGAGCCAAGCATCTCACCTTATACACATCATATGTTTTAATGATGTGATCGAATAAACTGTACAGGTCATTTTACGACTTGCAAGGGGGAGCCGAGAGAACAGAGTTTTGTGAATCCAACAATGTCAGAGAAAAAGATGGTCACAGACTCAAAATATTCTGGTTCCACAGACCTTCCAGCTATGAGCTGTTCTCCAATGAAGCTGAAACCAGAGAAAAGGGTTGTTTTTGAAAAGTATCATATTCATCTTTTCTCCTACAGACTCCTACAAAGTCACCTGGTAGATCCTTTTGCTTTACTGGGTTAGGTTATTGGTAAACAAAATCCATCATCTGGAGGGATTTGTTTGACACTCATTCTTCCACCTGCATTTTCTCTAAAGAGAAATTTTAATTGGTGGATATAAACTGGGGTGGGGAAACCACCAGGTCACATAAATGCCTTTACAAAAATATTTTTTTTCCTGATGCTATTTCATTTTCCTCTGTTGGTTATAGAGTTTGATTATAAAGACTCGGCCTGCAGATGTAGAAGCAAATGTAAGCGTTCACTGATTCCCTAAATCAATACATTTGCTTTAATCAATCAATCTCGCAGCAGTACATTCAAATCCCCAAACCATTTCTTTTATCAAGACAAATAGGAAGGGTGAAGAATTTTAACAGCAGATGCTTCTGCCAAGTGTTTACGGAGTGAACAGGTGAAAATAGAACCAAAAAAGAAGGAAGTCTTGAATCTAAAGTCATGGGTACATATTTTATAGTGCAAAGGTTTTGGAGCACAACCTGAAAATCCTGGGAAGTTAGCAATTAACCAGACTCATGGGACTAGAGCGCCATCTGGTGTTCGGTCTCCTTTGCTGCAGCCACCATCTTTATTGTAAAAGACAGTACACCCTCGTTTCCCGAGGACTTGGAGAGCTTTGCCTCTATCTCCCGTAACGGGGTGTACTAAATTGCATGCAAATTGCTTGATCCACTTTAGAAGAACTTGATGTCCTCTTAAGGAAAGAACAAAGAAAATATTCTTCCCGTTTGGGGATTCTTAGAAGGCAATGCTATAGCTTCGTGGGTTCCTTTGTCAACGCCCCCACTGCTCCGCAATACCTGAGAAGTATTGTGGAGAGAAGCTTATCGACTTTCCTCTTCTCTGCCATCAGCTGGTTGGTCCTCTCTTCCACCACCTCCTCCAGGCGATTGGCGTACACCTCCAGCTCGCTCACCATACTGTCTAGTATGTTCACGTGGTTTTAAAAGAACACAGATATTAACGTCTTTTTCCAAGAACTTTAAGGCCACGGTAGAGTACAACTTCCAACTATACATTCCAAGAAAACATGTCTCACTCTCAAGGTTTCCAAAGGACAGCAGTGAAATGACAATGGCGATGACGCCATGTGGCGAGACAGAGCCCGCCCTTCACCAGCTCTGTGATCCTGAGCTACCCGCTTTGCTCCTTTGAACCTCAGTTTCTTCATTTGGAAAAGGAGGATGCTAAGACATACTTTGCAGGGTTGTTCTAAGGATTCAGGGAGATAATGGGTACAAAGGAACCCAGCAGGCACTCAACAAATGGTGGCCTTCGCTGGCCCTCCCCACTTCCCAACATGCTTCATACCATCGTCATGGCCAATCAGAACCGTAGGTTTCAAGACAGGTCATCCTTTTCTTTTCAGGTGACAACATCATTTCTTTTCAGAAAAAAAAACTATAAGAGCCCCTTCTAAATCTTCAGAGAAATCATTTAAATTCCCCGTCTTCCAAATGAAGAGACTGAGGCTCGGATGGGAGGTAAACTTGCCTTAAAACTGGGGACCATATTATCTGAGTAAAAGTCATGACATAGTAACTGACCTGAGACATACCATTTAAAACTGTTTTGATATGGAAAATGCAGAATACAGAACCGTCGTGTTCAGAATGCCTAGCAAAATGGCCAGATTAGGAGTAGACACCTGACTCCCAGCACAGGGCCCCTTCCACCAGCTCAAGCTACTTCTAATGTGGCTGTGCCTTCCTATATTCAATGTGACAAGAGATGATACAATTACCCCGATTTGGAGCAAGTTACTATTGGAAAAATTATTTGAGAGGCATGAATAATTTAAGTGAATAACCTACTTTAAAGTCGGTGAATCATTTTTTATGGCATAGTTCAACCCCAGTTGATTCTGAGGCCATGTCACATCTCCCTGGGAAAGAGGATCTTGATTGATTAGTGATGTCTGGACTGGAAAAAGAGGGGTAAAGGGCATACAAATGTCTCGGATCTATTTCTGTAACATTGATGAGATAAAGGGAGAATGTATCACTCCATTTCCACCAGCACGTAGCACGGTGCTTTGCATGTGGTAAGCACTGAGTGCATATGCGATGAATGAATGAAGGAAGGAATGGAGGAATGCACTTATGGAGGAGAGAATGGATGGGAGAATGAGTGAATAAAGCAAATAAGCCACACAGAACCAACCCCAGTCACGCAGCGGCAAAATTCTAAGAGTTAAATGGTCAGGAGAAAATACCTGTTCCACACCTAACTCACCCTTTGGGACTGGCTTCTCGTAAAATCTTCTTGATGGAAGGGAACGTGGGCCTTTTCCCTGGAGGTTCATCCCGACATGCCCTCACCAGAACCGCGATCTTTTCATTGCCCTTCTCCTCTGACAGGGAAGGTCCAAGTGGAACAGAGGCCAAGGAGTCTCTGATTCAGCTGACGATTCCTGAAATTCATTTCGGGTTCAGAGAGCCAAATGTCTGGACTCCGTGCTGTTTGGTACTCTTCACTTTGAACACATGTGCCCTTAAATTTGTAAACTGAATTTCCCAGTAAATTGAACGGATTAGGATTTGAATATTTTACAAGCGAAATCTGAATATTTTATAAGAAATATTCTGAATCATCCTGGAAAAATGAAGAATTTTCATGTAAATCATATAAGTACTCCCTGATTAATCTGTTTTTAGATTAAGTTTTTTTCTAATAGAACTTTTCTTAACGTGAAGCGTGTCTCCATATGATTTCAGTAGTGTATAAGCATTTGTTATTAGAAATCCCCAAAGTGTGCTTTATCCAATTTTGTGTTTCATATAATATGCTATGTAAGAGATATTTTAACAAATAATAAATGTAACTAACCATCATGTTCTGCCTCTGTGTCCACCTCGGTAAACCTACTTTCTTTCATTTCCGCATTGGCCCCTACCAAAGTGTGTAAAACAGTCTAACTAGGCTTTGGAAAAGAAATAATATTTTGAGAACAATGTATGACGTGTTTTGGTATAAAATACTGTAGGTGCGACAATAAATCTTAAAAGTATATTACTAAGTATAAGAAGCCCATCTGAAAAGGCTATGTACTGTATGATTCTGTTAATATGACATTCCAGAAAAGACAAAATTATAGAAACAGAACACAGACCAGAGGCTGCCAGGAGTTTGGGGAGGAGAGAGGATTGAATAGGTGAAGGACGGAGATTTTTTTTAGGGAGACAAAACTATTCTGTATGATACTGTAATGGTGGATACATGATACCGCCTATTGGCCAAAACCCATAGAGCTTTACAGCAGAAAGAGTAAACTTGAAAGAACGCTAATGTTTAAAAAGATCAGTTGGGAGAGTGGACGACCCCAGGATAGAATGCAGACTTGTGACAACAGAATCTAACTGCATTACAAACGCATGACGTACCCTCACCGAAAGGGTGCAGGGAGAGTGCTGAGTTAAGTAACTTCTGAAATGACTAAGATGATAAGACTAAATACAAAAAGAACTATCCATAATGACTCTATTCCCGTCGTTAAGACGGCTTCTCCCAGAGGTACAGATCGGCAAACTCGGAAAGGACTATACACATATATCGTACAGCCCTGAAGACAAAAGAAGACAAATTTGTATGTGCAAATATGAGGTGAAGGAAAATACATGTGCAAAGGCTCTGGGGTGGGGACATGTCTGGCGCATCCAGGTGTCCAGCGGGATTGAATGGAGCCAGCCACGGGAGATGAAATTAGGAAGGTGTGGTGGCTGTAGCTAAAGTAGGAATGATGATCCCCAGTGAGATATGTCCATGTCCTAATTTCCAGAATCTGACTTATTTGGGGGGTGGGGAGAAGGAATAAAAATAATAATAATAAGGTCTTTGCAGATAGAATTAAGTAAGTTGGGTTCCGGAGATCACCTTGGATCATCCAGGTGAGCCCTAATCCAATGACAAATGTCCTCATGTGAGACGGACAGAAGAGAGGTACTCAGAGGAGGCGGCAATGTGAAGATGGAGGCCGAGGCTGGAGCGATGTGGCCACAACCCACGAAGGCCGGGGCAGCCGCCAAAAGCTGGAAGGGGCAAAGAACCGATCTATCTTTGAGCTTCTGGAGGGAGCACGGCCCTGCTGGACCTTGATTTTGACTTCTAGCCTCTGGAACTGGGAGAGAATAAATTTCTGTTGTTTTGAGCCAGCAGGTTTCTGGCAATTTAATATGGCGGTGCCCGGATACAAATATAGAAGGTCGCTGAGGCTAGTTTAGAGGCCTTCAGTGGTCTTGCGGGCCGTTGTGAGGACTTAGTTTTCATCACTCCCCAAACGGCAGGCCAAGGGAGGATGTGATGTAGACAAGCAACATGTCCTGACTCATTTTCTAACAGGATCTGGCTGCTGTTATAGACTAAATGATGTAATTCTGAGTTCCTTGATTTTTTTTTTTTTTTTTTTTACCAAACTGCACCTGTCTTTTTTTTAACATGAATTTCAAAAAGAAAAAATAAGAATGAAATAAATTGCAAACAAATAAACATTTAATAAAACAATCAATAGGACAAGCACTTACAAGCTCACCCTGCTGACCCAAGCCAGCGGAGGAGATGCTCCCAGCCTTATGGTCTCATCATGGCCGTCAAAGGCCCGCGGTCCTGATGGTGGAGCAGCTCCCTCATCAGAATGGCCAAGCTGCAAACGTATCCCTTTGGGGCGCCTGACCGGGGTGACTCTGGGAGCCGCAGCACCTCGGAGGGCCGTGCGGTAGAGCTCCACAAAGCAAAACATGTCATCCGCATGGAGGGAGAGAGCTGCTGGGCGGAACTGGAAAGCCACGTCTTCCATCCCAGGGGAGCTGGGGAGCGATGGAAGCATCCGGCCCCTGTGACGCCAGCCCTGACGGGGTCTGACTGAAAGGGCGCACAGGGGTCTGCGTGTGCGAACATGGAGAAAACAATCAGGAGGGACGAGCACTGACGTGTAAACAGCGGTTAACTCGTGGCTGTGCAATCACAGGTGGTTTTCATTTTCCTTTCCCCGTTCTCTTCTGCCTCCATAACAGAAAACGAACCATTTCTAATGTGAGCGATGCAGTGGCAGTTAGTACATGTGCAATGTCGTGCAACCCCCACCTCTATCTAGTTCCAAAACATTTCCTTCACCCCAAAGTAAAATCCCATATCCATCCAGCAGTTTATCTCTGTCTTCCTCTACCCCCAGCCCCTGAAAACCATCAGTCCCTACGGCCATGCCACCTTGAAGAAGCCCGATCCCATCTGATCTCGAAAGCTAAGCAGGGTCAGGCCTGGTTAGTACTTGGATGGGAGACCACCTAGGAAGACCAGGTGCTGTAGGCATAAAAAATAAAAAATAAGGGATTGTAAACTGACAAGGTCCTTGCAATCTGTGAGATCGACCAAGGGTTGCCTCGCCTAAACAAAGAAACAAACAAAACCATCAGTCTACATCCTGTCTCTACAGATTTGTCTATTTTGGATTATTGGATACATGTACCTACTTTTTTCTTCTTTCTTTTTTTTTTTTTTGCAGTACGGTGTATAGTTTTATGTTATTATAGTATATAATCATTAAAAGAAAATGTACTGGGGGATGAAGCAGGAGTGGCTATTAGCAGGTTTTCAAAATCGCCCCCTTTGTGCTTTTCTATGAGACGCCACCCTATCTCATGTTACGGAAACCTCCCCACACACACTCAGCAAAACTGCCAGCCACGTGCAGTGAGGTGGTCTGGGATGAAGGCACTGGGCTCGACAGGGCCCGGGTGTGTGCTAGGTGAGGCTCAATTAGCTTTGGACATGGAGCAAGGCCCTGAGCCTCAATTTGTTCATATAAAAAGGAGGGTTGGACTCCAGCTGGTGGGTCCTGTCTTGAAATGCACACCAGAATCACTTGGGAGCTTTTAAAAACAACACAATGCCCAGAGCACATCTTCAGATATTCTGATTCAGTTATATGGGGTGGGACCCAGCTGCCTACACATTTTTAAAAGCTTCTCAAGTGACACTGGAACCAGAGATGACAGAGAACTACTGAACTCGTCACCTTTAAAGGGCCTGGCAGATCATCGTTCTACACTGAGAAGGTAGGGAGATGCCGTGGGGCACAGGAGACTACAGAGAAGGACAGCGACTGGCTTCAGGTCGCCCAGCTGAGCCAAAGCGGGAACTCGTCTCCTAACTCAGATATCACACTAGGGACTCACACCACCTGTGGGGGCTATTTTTTTCTTATCTCCTTGGGTGGACAGAGCAGCTACATGCCGCCAGCCCAGGAGGAAGGCCCACCTGCAGGTACCTGTGCACATAGGTATGAGGAAGCAGGGACGGGGAGAGGAAGCCCTTCACTGCTCTACCAAGAGTGAGCAGGTGTGAGACCTGCTCGTGTTTACCTGAGCAGTCCACTGTTTTCTCATTATATATTCTGTATGTCTGGCCATACTCGAGTTCCCACAGCGCAAACCCCGACAGCTTCACCTGCATCCGGCCATCCGCCAGGCAGGCGGAAGGGTTCAGGTTGCCATGGGACCCCAGCAGGCTCCTGTGGAGGAACAGCATGCCCTGGGAGAGTGAAATGAGCAAATGAATTAGAGCAGGTGCCAGTGGACACCACCGGAAGGAGAGACAGAGAGGCAGATGGACAGAAACACAGCCGCACTGACCCAGGGTACGGGACGTGCCCATCTGACACGGCCCCTCACCCAAGGGGTCAACCTGGGCACGACACGTAAAAAGGAAAAAACAATTTCTAGCTTCTCAGTGTGGAGCTTTGAAGGCAAGGCCAGCTTAAAATAAATACAGCCTAGTGGTCAGACTCCCGAATTCAAATCTCAGCTCTACCACTTGAGGGCGGGTGACCCTACACCTGTAAGCCTCGCTCTTCTCATCAAAGTGCAGATAACAATGATTCCTATTTCACAAGGTGGCTGTGGAAATTAAATGTGATAATGCATGTGAGACATCAGACATGGCACATGACATAAAGTAAATACCCACTCGAAATTATAAGGAAAAAAGTTTTATAAATATGATAAGGAATATATGCTTAATCAGCAAAGCTTGCTAAGGGAAGTGAGTCAGAAAGACAGTGACACAATAGCCAAGACACGGAAACAACCTCAGTGTCCCTGGGTGGATGACTGGATAAAGATGTGGTACATATATACAGCAGAACACTACCCAGCCATAAAAAATGATGAACTATTGCCATTTGCGGGGTGGATGACTGGATAAAGATGTGGTACATATATACAGCAGAACACTACCCAGCCATAAAAAATGATGAAATATTGCCATTTGCAATGACATGGATGGATCTTGAGAGTATCATGCTAAGTGAAATAACTCAGCCAGAAAAGAACAAGAACCATATGATTTCACTCCTATGTGGGGTACAAAACAGAGCAACCAATGAATAAACACGTAGACACAGGCAACAGTATGGTGGTTATCAGAGGGGAAGGGGCAGGTGGATGACAAACAGGATATAGGGGGGCCAAACACCTGACGGTCAAGGAGAGGAGACTTTGGGCAGTGAGCACACAAAGCAATATACAGATGATGTCTTATAAAACTGTACACCTGAAACTTACATAATGTTATTAACCAATGTTAATAAATTTAATTTTTTTTTTTTTAAGAAAGAAAGGTAGTAATAATTTTCATTCAACAAGGAGATGAGGGCTTAGGGGGTGGGACTTTCTTCGGGCACAGAGGGGCTTGAAGGAAGACCTAGAGTTGAGGAGAGAAGAAATTTTGGGGGGAGAACAGGTAGTAGAAGAGTTCCATTGGGAAAAAGAGAACTGTCGTATCTGAAACGTGATTTGAGAGACAGATGTTTGTATTTCTTACTCTTTCCAAGGACAGACCTAGAATGAAGGTTAAGGGGGAAAGGCAGACTGCATTTCAGAAGCCGAGCATAACAGTCCGGCGGGGTGGCATTCTTTGTTGCTTTGTTTTTTTATTTGCCTACCTTCCTCGATGGCTTCAGGAGAAAGCATTTAAGTAATAGTTACTCGATATTTCCAGTTTCTTGGAATTAAAATACTGACACAAAGTCTCTCTCTGTCTTTAATCTGAATTCCTGAATCATTCATTTTCAGAATACTTTGTTTAGAAGCTGGTAGGAAACTGACAGCCTTGGTATGTTCCAGGTTTAGGGTTGTCACGGAGCCATTTTACCTGCGCCATCTGGGCAGCCTGGGCCTCCTCGCGCCTGCCTCAACAAAGAGGTTTCTAGGCCAAAGCAAAAATGACAAAGCCTCTCTCACAAGGTCGATTCTCTCGAGGACTTTTTCTTTTCTAAGTTTAGAGTGCTAGCCTTATGCCAGGTTCCGACCTAAGTTCCTTACTTAAACTGACTCATATAACCCTAATGACCCAGTGGCGGTGGATGGTATTATTGTCAACCACATTTTATGGATGAGAAAAGGAAAAAAAAAACCAGAGACATAAACCCGGGCCAGGTCACACAGCTGGCCAGCGGGGGAGCTGGGCTGGGAATTCTGCGGTTAGATTTCCGAGTCCGCCCCCTTGACCGATGACTCAACTTCCCCTTTGCTGATAAAAGAAATCTATGAAGGGCAGAGAGTGAGAAGTGATTAAGAATCTCACTTTAGCCACAAGGTTCCGTGGACATCCATACTGTAACATGGATTCGTGATAACAAATCAATAACAAGAAAACTTTTTTGAGACTTACTTTGCTCTGCACACTGAAGTGCTGGGAACAGGGTACCTTAAACATGTTACCACATTTAGCTTTTCCGGAGGTAGGTTAATATTCTCATTCTCTGTTTCATAACCAGGACACTCGGGATTTTAAACTGCTCCCAAGGAGCAGGGGCAGAGCCGGGACATAAGCCCAGGCTGGCTTGCCTTGGAAGCACGGCCACTTCTAAACCACTAGATTTTACTGCTTCCGGTGTCCTAGGTAATTGCAGAGGAGGAGGAATAAGGTGTGTCAAAGTCCACCTATTCTCCCAATACTTTTATAAAAGAACACTAGTGCAGGGACTCACCTTTTCCTCCAGTAGTGATGACAGGCTGAGTCACTGCCCTGTGTGAGCCACAGCCCTGAGCCAATACTGCATTAGAAATATAGGCTAACACAGGCCAGTGGATACACCGTGCTTGCACCCACCCCACACCCCTCAAAAAATCGGGAAGTCATGTTTCTTTATCAATGCGGCTTGTTTGTTTCCTGAGATGAATCTCATTTTGGAAATGCAACCCACTCAACTGGACGTGGACGAGCCTGGCCGGGGCTGTCTCTAGAATTTCTCCAGGGAGGATCCAACTGGCCAGGTCTGATCTTGAAATCTCGGGAGAACTGTGTCGAATCCAGAGTTCTCCCTGACCTCACGAGGACCCCTCCATGCTGCTGGCCTGCCCCTGACACACGTGGCCGTCCCTTTCCTTGCTAGTGCCAGCCCACCCCAAGCCTGAGACATTTTACATTCTGGATGCCGCCGAACCGCGCCCCCCGCCCCTGACACCCAGGGATATTAGCAGAGTTCATTCTATTAGGGCATAAGTGACCTGTTTGGGGACACTCGGAAAATTCTATATATGTAGTCCTCTTTAGGACATAGGACTTATCTCTTTGTTATTGCTTTTCTATCTATGGACATGTGTAACTGCATACATATTATCAGAGAACAAACAGAACCATGAGAGATGCACCATTTGCGTGCCAGATGTCCTGCCTTTTGGTAATTCTATCACCTGCTCTTCTGCGGGTTGCACTTATTTCCCTACTAGAAAGTCGGAGGTGGTCCACAGAGCTCCTGTCTCTATATCCCACATCTGTGCTCTCTCATACTTGGCGAGGAAGAAGCATAGCATAGAAGAAAGACTCAGCCTATGGAGACAGACTGGCTGCAAGCTTCATTCTGCCTCTTATCAGTTGGGCAGGTTATTTTACCTTGCTAAACCTCATTTTTTTTTTTTCCTTGGAATGAAGCAAACATTAATGTTAATATTGGAGTTGATGAATTAATAACGAAGTTAATTGCTAATTACTTAGAGCACGGTTCAAGCGAAACATAATACAAGCCACATGGATAATTTTTCATTTTTTCATTAAACAGGTACAATTAATTTTAATAATCTCTTTTATTTAACCCAATGTATTTAAAAAATCTTATCATTTTAACATGTGATCAACATAAAAATATTAGAAATTTTTTTTTGTTTTTGACACAGCACATTTCAATGTGGACTAGTCACATTGTCACTGTACAATAGTCACAGGTGGCTGGCAGGGCCTAAATGTGCCTCGACCTAGCTATTCTATTTGGATAGTGCAGACTTATCCCGTAGGACTGTCAGGGGATGAAATAAGAAAGTATATGTTTATTAGTATTAGTAATGGAGTTATCTTTGATAACAGTAATACTGCTATCCCTACTAATACTAACAATTAACATTTATTGGATGCCCGTGCTGGGGTAGGCACAGTGCTAAGCAAGTTACATAATTATTCCTTATAACAACCATGTGAGGTAGGTGCTGCCATTACCTTTATCTTATTCATGGGGAAACTGAGTTTCAGGGTAGTTAAGGTCACCTGGTCGGTAAGTAGCACAGCCAGGGTTCAAATCCTTAAGACAACTTCTGTGCCAAACTGTCCTTCGCCCTCTTAATCCATCGAGAATTCTCTTACTTATAAATAAAGGCTCATCTCTAACTCAAGAAGAGTATTATACTCTCCAAAGTTGCTTCCCAGGCTGTCCCCACTGGGTCGAACTCTTTGGGGACAGGAAAATGAGCCTTATTCCTCCTATGTGCCCTCCATGCCCAGAAGCAGGTTGGACCACAATTAGGCGCTCGATCAATACACTTTTGCTATCTTGAAAAGTCTGTGTCATCTCAGAATCTCTCCGCTACCTGGTATAGAGGAAGTTCTGATCAAATAGACATCAGGAGAGGAATCATTTTTATGATTAATATGTGACGGGCAGAAGGGCGAGCTCACCCATGGAGCCTGGCTCAGTTCCCAGGTTCATTCAATGTCACCATGGCAAAGCTTGTAGAGGCTGCTGTGAAGTTTCTGTTACTCTGAGTTCCTTTTAAGGAACGCTGGCAGGGCCTAAATGTGCCTTGACCTGGCTCACTGTGACTTCCTTACCCAGTCTCATGATGTGCACACTCCATTTCAAGAGGCAGTGACCCTTCCAAAGCAGGGAGTCAAGCTGTCTTTCTGGCATGGAGCAGGGGACACACTCAGTGACCTAGAGTAGCTGATAACCACTGGGGAGATTTTCCCCTTTGTCATTCTCACCTACCCCAGAATTTCTTTAGAGAATCCTTTAGCTTAAATGCAGAGGTCCCCAACCCCCAGGCATGGACCGGTACCAGACCGTGGCCTGTTAGTGACCAGGCCACACGGCAGGTGAGTGGCAGGTGAGCAAGCAAAGTTTCATCTGTATTTGCAGCCACTCCCCAGCACTAGCATCGCCGCCTCAGCTCCATCTCAGATCATCAGGCATTAGATTCTCATAGGAGCACCCTTAGGGTCAAAAAGGTTGGGGACCTCTGGCTTAATGCTTCTTGAAAGCCAAATGCCCACACTGAAAAACCTAAATCTATTGGGTGTTCATACCTTGGTGAGAATTTACTAGCTTTCTCTTCGCATCCATTATAAATGATGTCAACTGTTTTTGAATGAGGCAAGAGACAGATTGTTGGAAGTCTAGATACTTTCCTGGGCTTGCCGAGAAGGGAAGGGGAAAGTGGTTGAAGGGAAGGAGAGAGGAGCCCAGAGTAGGAGAGGAAGCCACCTCAGATTCTCCTACTCTGTAACTGTACCACAGCCATTTAAATGATTTTATATGTACATTTCCTGTTTTTTTAATTTTTCTCTCTAGTTAGATTTTAAGTCATTTAAATTTGGAAACAAGTCCTTGTCTTCCTACAAAAGTGCCTAGAGTAAGACAAACCATTAACCGATGCTCAGTAAAATGTACCGAAATAATCACAGTGGTCGTCCAGAGTTGTCCCTGGAGACGCAATCACAAGGTTTCTGTTTGTCTAACTTGCTTGGTTACGACATGCTGGCTTCCCACTAAGGCCTAGAAAGTCAAAGTCTCACAAGGCCATCAAGATTCAGCTTCTCAGAAACAAAGAAATGCCAATCAGGCCAACTTTATCTATTAAACCTACATGGAGGCTGAAGTCCAGAGAGGGGATCAAAAATTTAAAGTCACTCAATGAGTCACTGTCCCTATGCTCCAGAATGACAGAGTTCATGTTTTACCATTGTGTCCCTCACCACACCCGGGCTGAATCTCGCACCACACTACTGGCTGGTTGATAGAAGATGGACTGTCGATTGATAGATGATAACCAGCCCTTGCCCGGCTGCTCATGTGTCAGTCTGAGGGGCTTCCTCACCAGAACCCCCTCCCAAGTCAGTTGCTTGACCCCCTCTTATGGTAAAAACAGATGCAGTGAGTGTAGGAAGAGCAGGTGTATTTTAGTCCAGGTTGAGGACATCAGCCTCAGGATGCTGGTTCACACTGACATGGCCCACCTGAGTTACCTTCCATCTGTGAAGTAGGGGTAATAACAGCTCTACCTTACTTTTCGTTATGACCATTAAGTAAATTAATATATACAGAGTGCTAGAAAGTTTGGGGCCAAAGTAAGCACTAAATATATGAGTAATTATTATTATTGTCGTTATTTTTCTTCCCTTTTTTGCAACCACCATAGCCCTCTTTGCCCAAAATAAAGATTCTGCCTGCTTATTTATATACCTTCACAGATCTATATCTCTTGTGTAACAGTTTTGTGGTTGTTGTGGCACTGATCCCATTTTCTGGGGAAAGGAATCTAGGACTAGGGAAAAGAAAGAGATATTAGGAATTCCTTTCTCCAGCCCACTTTATGGTTTAGTAATTAGATTTTCTTTGGGGTAAAAAGTTCCACCCTAAAATGTAAATACCTTACTCTTTCCTGATTGGGTAAAGGTAGCATGCCTTCCAACTTTAGTGTCAAATACTTTACTCTCTTATATTTACTTGAGATCAGGGAGAGAGAAAAGGATGGACAATCTGAAGTGGTAGATTTTGGAAGTGAAGGTCTGAGGAGAACCAGAATTTTCTGGAAAGATTGCAGTTCGATTTTAATCCACTACACAGAACAACTCAAAAGCACTATGGTATCTGTTCTTTAAATAAGTTTATGTTATACTCACATTGACTATGTCATACGCCAATGAGAATTTGAATATCCAATCCAATTCATTATCTGAGTTTCTCAAAACATCCTGAAAAACACAGTTATTCAAAATATCACCAGTGATTCAACCTGAAGCACAGTGAGCTTCATATGTGGAATGAATTTGGTTCTAATACACTAGGTAGTTTTGTCCAAAACTAACACAACCTGAGACAGAGCACTCTAAATCTAGTAATTGGGTATTTTCCCTAGGAAAGACCACAAACGTGATTCAATATTGAGAAAGTTACGCAGTCTTGAGTTTTACGAACTTTTTCTTGCTCTTGACATAAAGCTGATGGTCACACACTGTAGGTAGGATGGGCCCAGAAATGCAATTTAGGAGTAGCTGTGACAGCTTAAGGGATAAAACCAAGCTCAGAGATGGTATCCACTCAGAACAAAGGAAAGCAGCTCCACAGCTGTCCAATGAGATAATTCAGGTCTTGCAATTAACTGTTATTGGATGAAGGGGCAAAAGCATTGATAAGGTTCTTTACTAGCTGCTGCTAATCAAACCTAAGGTAAGATGTGCTGTTTCGCTTACCTTAAGACTTCCTTTTTTGCAATACTGGGTGATGATGCAGGTGTTGGGTGGTTTTGTGCAAATACCAAAGAAGGGAACAATGTTTTCATACCTTAATTCATACACCTGAAAATAATAATGGGAATAATAGCTTATGATTGTAATATGTCTTCTATGCTAGAGACTATGCTGTGTGCTTTATAGACTTTCAGTTAATTCTCACAAAGAGCCTGTGAGATAAGAACCGTGATGCTCGCATTTTACAGATGAGGAAACTGATGCTCAAAAGGTAAAGTAACATGTCAAAGATCATACAATTTATTAGTGGCAAAGTTGGGAGGCAAATCCAGGCAGTCTGCCTCCAGCAAATAAACCAGAGGAGTGATCAAAGTCTAACCTTAGCCATGGAGATTAACTAAAGTCACCTCACAGTAAATAGACCAGCCCTGGTGTTTATGGCTGTCAATGCCAGTATGTGAGTCACGACAGATCATAGATTCAGAGCAAGAAGTCAGATCCCATGAACCTGACTCCCTCCAAGGACCAGGTTCAAGGGAAGTGAGCAGCCATCACAAACACAAAGGATGAAGAGGCAGAACGAAGGCCAGGGAGAATTAAGGAGAAAAAAGAAAAGCTAGGAGGCAGTCTAAGCTTCAGGAGCCTGAGTCAGGCCAAAGGGCCTGAAGTCTAAAGTCAGGGGCTGCCAGGGGACGGTAGAGGTAGGTCCAGTTAAGGAAAGCCGCTTTCCACCCTTATTCCTTTGGACTAGGGCCACTCCCACCCCAGATGGGAATGGGGAACTGGCAACAGAGGGCCAGAGAACAGCACCACTTTATCTCCTCCCGGGGGTGGGGGCCTCACCAGCCAGATTTCCTGCAGCACAGATGGCTTCCTGATCCAGGCTTCTGCTTGGTCACCAACACAGCAGATGGCCACATGGTTTCCCTGGAACCAGAGACAAAGTGGAATGTTCGTAACCCAAGATGATCCAGGAAAAGCTCTACTCAGAAAGAACTAGGAAGGGAAGCAGGAGGATCAGATAGAAACCAGCCTATGATTACCAAGTTCCTCACTGCCCAGATCAGCCCTGTGTCCAAGCACTGAGCCAGCTAGTTAACACAGAATGTCTTGTTTAACAGGTATCACAGCCCTGCAAGGTGGAAATAATAAACTCCTTTCCAGACAGGCTCCCCAAGGTTAGGTAACTTGTCTAAGGTCATACATTTGCAGGTAGTACAGCCAGAATTTGAAATGACTCCAAGACTATACTCTTTTTATTATACAATAATATCCTCTTATCATTCAAAGGAATAGTGAATTGAGGTCATAGTGTAAGTCCAGAGTCAGATACTTAGTTCTGAGCCCATTTCTAATATGTATCTCAAAGGGTTATTTCAAGGATTAAATCAGTTAAAATATTTAACACTGTTAATTCAATGCCTGGCACATATCAAGTTTTCAGTAGGTGGCATATGTTATTGTTAGGTAATATACCTCAATCGGTATATTGAGTCTGCTTTTGGAAAGTCACTGATAATCATCACAAAATTAATTATACAACCACCTGGAAAGATCTGGATAGAAGAAGGGATAGAATCTGGACACAAGAGAAGATAAATCTCAGTAGGAATTAAATATCAAGCCAGGATGTGCCACTTTTAGTTGGAATTAATTGCAAAGTACTCGGGATTGTGATGGGAGTTCCAGAAAGAAAGAGATTCCTGTGGGATGAAGGAAGAGGTGATTCTTCAGCTGAACCTTGAAGGATAAGAAGGTTCCAGAGTGGGGGAGGGGAAGAGAAAGGCAGCCATGGCATTGAAGATGAAACATAATACTTGGCATAATCAGCAAGACCAATTAATTAGATGACTATAGGATTTAGGCCTAGGGGAAAAAACGTTTCTGAAAGTAGATTGGGGCTAGGCAGTAGAGAGACTTGAGTCCCTTGGTAAAGAGTTTGGAAACTTTCTTACAAACAACAGACATGTGGAACCCAGTGATGATATTTGACGATAATTTTAGGAAGATTAACCAATAGTGATATGCTATAGATTGTTGGCTCCCAGCTCTAAATGGCTAGTTGATCACAATATACAGTTTTGTATGAATAGAGATCCTTAGGGTTTTATGGGTGGTAATAACCAAGGAGGTTTTTCATAGTTTGAAAAGTCAAGTAAACATTTAGAAAAAATAGATTTAGTTGCCTAGGGAATGATTGGGCTCTAATCTCTGCTAAACCCAATTTAGAGCAAGGAACAGGTCTTCCCTCACTTGGAGCTTTCCGCCCTTACTCCCTAAGACGTCCATTTGAAAAAATAAAAATAGATTTTTCTTTTCTTTACAAAATTTTCCCCCAGGGAACTTAACCTTCCAAAGGAGTGCTAAGCACAGGTAGCCATAATGGTCCAGCAAGTGGAAGAGAGGGTAAGAAAGGGCAGGTAGGAATTACTCTGCAGGCTTCAGCAGCTGCCACTGTTTATATTGCAGAAGCATCGATACCGTGAGTGATTAATCAGTGCTAAAGTGCCAATGATGAGTCTACCTCCTCGCCACCCTGAACAAGCCCGATCCCCTCTGATCTTGGAAGTTAAGCAGGGTCAGGCCTGGTTAGTACTTGGATGGGAGACCGCCTAGGAAGACCAGATGCTGTAGGCATAAAAAATAAGGGATTTTAAGCTGACAAGGTCCTTGCAATCTGTGAGGTCAACCAAGGGTTGCCTCGCCTAAAAAAAATAAATAAAGTAAAATAAATACATAAATAAAAATAAAGTGCCAATGATGACATAATCTGTGCTCTAGGACTACACTGTCTAAAAAGATAGCCACTGGCCCCATGGGGCCAATTAAATTTAAATTAATTAAAAGTATATAAAATTTAAAATTCAGTTCTCCAGTCACACTAATGTTTAATAGTCACCTGATGGTAGGAGCTACCATATTAGACTGAGCAGACTTGGAATATTACCATATTCATAGAGTGTTCTGTTTGATAAAGCTGAGTCTAAAGTAGAAGCCAGTATAGGAATCAGCCAGGAGTTTGTTAGTGAAAATGCAGAGTCTCAGGCCCCACGCCAGACCTGCCGAACCGGAATCTGCATTTTAACAAGAGCCCCAGGTGATTCATATGCATACAAAAGTTGAGAAGCACCAGTCTGGAGTCACAGCACTACCTGGCTTTTACTTGGAGAATGTCCCCCTATTCAGAATGTCCTGCCTTACAGAAAGGACACGCAGAGAATGGAACAGAGACACATATCAAACCCTTCATGCAGCCACCTTGCCCTCAGAAGTACCTGGTAAAGCCCTATCAGGGCATAAAAGAGCTCTTCCCCCTGCTGGCTCTTGACAAAGGAGCTGAAGTCCCCAGGAATCATCATGCTACATGAGCCACTGCTGTTCCCTCTTGATACAGGTGTGCCTCTCTAGGATGGCTGTAAAACAGGACACAATTCAGTCACTCTGAGTAGCATGATCAAGTACTGAATGAACTGTGCATTTTATAAACGAGAAAAAGAAATGCCAAGGTCACCTAGATAATAAATGGGGCAGTTAGGACTCGAACCCTGATCGCTCTGACCCGAGGTGATATGAGTGCTTAGCTGATACATGCATTCTTCTTGCATCTGCACCAGCGTAGATAGTGTGAGGGCTAAGAGAGCGGGGTCAGACTACCCAAATTCAAGTTCTGGCTCTGGCCCTTGACTAGATGTGTGACCTGATGCGGAGTTACTTTCCTAAATGAACATCTAACCACGTTACTTCCTGTTTAATATCCCCAGCCCTACAGATGTCTTTAAAGCTGAGGATTCCTGTTTTTCAAGGAGAGTTTCTCCTGGAGCCTAACATGGAAACCAGGGAGATCAGAGCTGCTATGACTGAAAAGAGAGGGCTCAGAATTCCTCCCCACCACACCTGCATCCTTAATCTATTATTCACCCCAAGATCAGACCAGTGAGCCCCAGAATCCCCAGGGACATTTGAAATGACTTATTAATGAAGCCCCATCTCCTGATCTTAGCATGTTGAAGCCTCCGGAGTTGATACTTACCAAGTCACAGTTTAATTTTTTTTTTTGAAGGTCATAACTAATTTATTAAATAATAGTATATACATAAACCCCAAGGAAAGGAAGCTAATTCTACAAACTACAATTCTGAAAATAAAGCCAATGTAACAGGAACAAGATAGATACATTATGAAAGGAATGTCTGATTTTGACCCATAATGCATTCTTTATCCTTACCATTAACCTAAATGTCTAGAACAAACCTATATACCTGGGTCTAAATTTGGGGCTTGTTTAGCAAGCAACGACATTCTAGAACAAATTCCTTTTGCTTTGCGATATTTAAGATTCAAACATTTGTTTCAGTACATTAATTTTGATTCAACAGTAGATCTACATATTTTGTCAATCTCTTAATACTTGAGTAGCATGTACTCCTGAGCAAGTACTATCTGAAACTGTAAAATTGGCTGATCTTTGAAATAAAATTTATTTTAGTTGTGGGATGTTAACAAATTGAACTGAAAGTAACATTCACTCCCTCCATAGCCCTCCTCCCAAGAACAAAAAGCTCTTACTGAAGTATATAAACTCAACTCTTTTAAATCTAAAGAACATTGATTGTTTAAACATTTCTGATAAGACAATAAATGCTCCAGAATAATCAATATATGCTTGCAAAGATTACACTGTTTGATTGCAATAACAAAAACAAAACAAAAAAAGAAAAAAGGAAAGAAAGAAAAGACACTTCAAAATTTCAAGCTAAAATATGTGTAAAGACAAGTTATGGCAGTACTTTTTGAAGTTATGTAAATGTCATGTACTTATCAAATAATGTCACCCTTATTAAATGTGTGCCAGCCCTCCCAGCCATGAATACTCCACACCTTGGCATACCCTGTGTTATTTCTCTTCTGGTCACCACAAGTGAACCCACTCTTCCCAAATGTCACCTCCTCTCTGAAGCCTTCACGATGCTGCGACATTTAATTCCTCACATGCAAGGCTTCTGTCTTACCTTGTAGACACCTCTTGGAGAATCTCATTTGTAGTGTATCCCCATGCCTTGCACTACAGTTGGTCTGCAGTAGATGTGCAACACATGTGTATTGAGCAAATGAACCTTATTTTAGTCATCAGATTAAAGGGGTTAATGTGGTTTGGAAAAGGACTAGGTATTTCCCAGAAGACATTCAGCAGGATATATAAATTTGTACAGCCACAGGGTAATAAAGCTGAAGGGAACGCGAGAGACTATCTGACCATTTTTAAATATTCAGTAACTGAGGCCTGGAAATGACATTCTCAGAGATATTCAGCGAGGAAATGGTAGGCCCAGAACCAGAACTCAGGGCTTGAGACTTCTCACTTTATAAACAAGTCAGCCTCTGCTCTCATAAGCTCCTAGATGAAGTCCCCTCCACAAATCACCAGCAGTGAGCAGGAAAGATGTCTGGGCCAGGTGTGTTCTCACCTTGTTTTGAGGCAGAATAGTGATGTCGTCATAACGGATTTGCCACCAAACGTCTTTATTTTGCCTCAGCAGTTTTCCCTTCTGCATCTTTAAAATCAGACCTATGATGGCAGCTCCCAAGGCAGTAATCAGGAGGGTGGTGGTGAGAATCACAGCAGTCACATCTAGAGGGCAGAGACATGTCATTACTCGGGCCTGCCTAAAAGAAGCGAGCACATCCTGGCACTGCCAAGCAGATGCCACAAAAGCTGCCCAGGCGTGAGTCCTAGTTAAGACGCACTGAGACTTCTTGGACTTGTCTTCTTTAGAAATACTTTTCTGACCTCCCCTATGGTTCCCATGGCAACTGCACTCACCTCCCCATTTGTACAGAAAGTTCCTTCGTAGAGAAATAACTTCTAATATCACCACCACCTTTTATTAAACATTTACTATGTGCTCTCCTTAAAGGTGTTCTCAGGTAAAATCCATCTCATTCCAGGGCTGGGCTTCCAAGCATCAGGTAACAGCCCCCCCCCCATTCTTTCTACCACCTTAGAAATGAAGTTCCTGAGCCTCAAATCTCAGGAGCCAGTTTCCCCTAGGGCAGAGGTTCCCAACAGGAGAGGCGGGCGATGTTGCCTCCCTGTGGGATTTTGGTAAAATGCCTGCAGACATTTTAGGTTGTTACAGCTAGAGAGTGTCACTGGCATCCAGCAAGCCACTGGCATCTAAGCAGCCTACAACACAAAGAACAGCCCCTGCCCCCTGCCACACACACACACACACACACACACACACACACACACACACACACACGAAGGTTTTCCCACCCAAAATGTCAGTAGCACTGCTGTAGTGAATCCTGCCCAGGTACCTTCCTCAAGCACCCACGCTGACCTATAAAAGTAGGCTGAGCTTCACAGAGCTCATTGTAAAATCCACAGCCAGGTCTGCCTTCAGGAAGTGAGCTGTGGGGCCAAGTGATAGTGGAGAAATTCCTCACAGGTCTTTAAAAAAAGAGAATTAAAGGTCCATGCCCACTTGATGTATTTTACTTGTCTCTGCCTCAGGTACAACCGAGGCAAATAAAACACACATGTCATTTCAAAAAGCAGGCCTTGGTCTCTTAATCCACATGTCTGCTGACCCATCCAATTTTCCCACCTTACCTAGACTCTTCAAATCCAGTCTGCAGGTAATCTAATTCATGGAAAAGCAATATCTTTCTGCGGGGTAGAATAATTGACTCAATCTTTTGATTTAAACCATGTCACTTCTGATTTAAAAGATGATGTGTCAATTCTCCAGCATTACTGGGAGTTTCTCCCGTGTTCGGTGCAGGTAAATCTCGTTACAGAGCACCTTGACATTTCACGGGCCAAAGCATCTCCCCCTACATGGAGAATTCCTGTTTCTACAATCTTGAGGACCTAGTTTGCCATGGTTATTTTATTTCCTGGGCCAACCCGTTTTGATACATTTAAACTCCATAAGAGTAGGAGAGAAGAAAGTGTCGTATCAGATCTGGACTGGGGGTGGTGACGGTGGAGGCAAGTAGAAATCGTATTAAGCTTTAGGTTTCCTTTTGGCTTTATCTTTGTTATGGCCGAGAGAACAAAAACAGAGATTTTTTTTCCCCAGAGATTCCTGAGTCCTGGCCAGGGCCTCTGCCTGAGACCATGGGCCAGTGTGACCTGCCTCAGAGGAGGACCAGGCCCCTGTAAAAGTACAGTTAATTGTGCTGTGTTCTCAACTGGAATCTAAAGTGGCCAAGCCATACTCACAATCAAGGGTAAAATCAATTTAAAGGCCCAAAGCTGACCTTTTTTGAGTTCAGAGAGCACTAGACAATGTGGAGTGGATCCCAAACTGGCCTCCCCAGCAGGACCCCCAGCCCTCCCACTCCGCCCAGGTCTCTTCCTATAGCATGAGCTAAACTTGAAGAAATGTCCCACCAGTACCTGATCGCTTTCTGATAGCTGCGATAGTGAAGAACAGGAAGAAAGAGAGACCCGTTTCCGGATTTCTGCAGGGCACAGACTGAGTAATCCATACGCCTTTCTCCCTGGGAATCCACCAACACGGGACCGGTGACTCCTGGAAAGAGAGAAGATTGCACACAGCAAGGAAGACAGAGAGGAACTCAGAACTCGAACTCCTGCAAGCGGAACCCACTCCCTAGCAGCCCTGGAAACCCGGCTGACAGGCCATGTCAGGGAATATGACAGAGGGTCCAGGAGGAGAGCAAAAACAAGCAGTGCAGAGCTGCGACCCTGGTGGTGGCGGCCCACTTTGGGTTTTGCTAGGCCTATGCTGGGGAGGCCCACTCACCAAGAGAAAACAGAGTCGGCCAATCACACGTGATCACGTGCACACATGCGTGCGCGCACACACTCCTTTTTTAAAGTCTAGCCTAAAACTGCTCCAAGTGAGACGTGAACTTTATCTTTCCCTGAGCAAGCTTTAGAAGAGAGTCTCGAATGCCTAAACTATTTCCAGAGTGTATACTTCTTCAACCACCAGTGGTGTACAAAGTAGCAGCTTTGCTACTTTGAATGAAAATCTTCACTGCTGCTCTCTCCTGAAGCACAAGTCAAAAAACTTCAAAGCCGTTCCTGTGCTCTATTTTCTCCTCTTAATTGACTCAGAACAACAGATCGGCTTGCTAACCTTCCGCCACACAGGAGGAGTCCACAGAGGCCCTAGAATCAGGAGCATGCAGACTTCTTGAGTTGGAACAGAGGGAAAGGAGCAGACCATAGCACTTTTCTTCCACCCAAACACATCAGCATGCATTTTGAGGGCACACAAATGAAAGAGGTAAATTATCACCTCTTTATCTGAGCTCCAGCCATGTGTCAGGCACTGCACTAAGCACAGAGTACAGCAGTGAGCAGGGCAGAAGGTCCCTGCCCTCAGGTAGCTGACAGTCAGCCACTATACAAGTGAATCATGGGGTACAATGGATTTGCAGGTGGGCACTCCAGGCCAAGGGATCAGCAAGTCCCAAAGTGCCAAGACCAGAAAGGCTTAGCTTATTTGAAGAACAGAAAGTTATCAGTTACTAATTTTATGTTAGAAAGTAGAGTCTTATAAGCGCCACAACAAAAATAATTGCTATCACACTTTGACCAAATACTGTGTCCAGACACAGTGCTATACAGGCATGACTTTATGCAGTCCTCGCCACTCCGTGAAGTAGGTAGGATGATTATCATCATTTTGCAGATAAAATATTTGAGGCACAGAGAGGTTAAAGTGTTTTCCCAGGAGCATACACCTAGAGGGTGTCAAGAGGCTGTTCCACACAGGAGACACGTTCAGAACTTATCCAATGCACCATAACACTATAGCATATGAGATTTCACTTTAGCTTTTAAATTTTTTTTGTCGGCAGTGGTGAATTTGAGCAAAAAAAAATTGCCTTTATGTCTCATTAATTTTGTACCCTGTTTCCATCTGCTTTCTACAGCCATTTTTTTCTATAGAAAAAAATGAAGAGTTCCTATCTGCTTTTCCTATTTGTCTCCCCAAACATAAGCAACAGAAGACTCATTCCTACTTACCCCTGGCAATCGCTGACAGGATCCTAAGATCCTCTTGCAGAAGGGCTGGGTCATCATTGGTGTATCTCACCCTGGCTGTGATGGTGAAATGGGATTTGAGTCTATTCTCTACAACCCGCCACAATTCATCCACCCTATCCAAGGAGGAAGTCCTGCAGTGACCTCCAAACATCCCGATGTGTTTCCAGCCCAGGTACCAGAGACTTTTCTGGAGCACATCACCAGTTACATGCATGGGTGGCACAAGTTTCACACAGGGTCATCCAAGAAGTCACTCTCCCATTTTGCTGTTTGTCCAACAAAGTCAAACATGGGGATATTCCACTCAGAGGCCAGCAAACCAATAACCTTGAAAGTAATCAAAAGGATGTATTTTCAGAATTAAGTTTATGCTACACTCAAACCCCATTGTTAGGTATCTGCATCAACTTTGAATTCAGTGACTCTATGGGTCATACTGGAGCCATCTTTCTGAATATTGATGACAATGTCTTGTATCCAACTTCAGGATGCAAGACCTCAGAGAACAAAAATAACAATAGTGAGCATTATTAAGAGTGTACTGTGTGCCAAACACTTTAGTAAGAGCTGATATATATCATCTCGATTCTTATAACATTTTTATGAGGTAGGTATTAGCATTACCCCATTTTATAGGTGAACACATGGGGGCACAGAGATATAAGTCATAAAATAGCAAATAGTGGAACAGGATTGGAATTCAGGCAATATGGTTCCAGGGCCCACACCCACAGCTACCACCCACTCTCTTAGTCTTTTTTCTTAATTTGTTCCTTATTCATTTCTCATCCATTTTTCATTCGGAGCCTACAGTTTTACAAAGAACTTTGGAGACACTGCTCTTAGAGGAGTTTATGATCTATCATAGGAGCTTAGACATATACAAATAACTTTAAAGTTAAATATACCCTTCATTTATAGACAACGAACTTATAGGAGTTTAGAAAAGTCAGAAATTACTTCTGATTTGGGAATTAGGGATATAGATGTAAAGATAGAGGGATGAAGAAAGGCTCTATGGCATTTGAGTAGGGTAGGCTTTGGACAGCAAAAAACGTGTCAAATGGGGAATTCCAAAAAAGAATAAGATTCAAATTCAAACATGAACTTAATTCAACAGGACCCACTAATAGTAGTTCTACAGTATTTTTAAGAGTGGGAACGGTGATGCTCTTCCATCTTTCAGCCTTTGGATCAATACCTCTCAGAGCACAAGATACCCAGACTTCCAGAAGCTAATCTCATTAGCCAGACAAATACAAGTCATTCATTTCTCTCATTTTCTTGCCCTAGCTTATCGCAATCTATCATACTCATTCTTTCCCACTTACTTTTACCATCACCGAATAATTTATTATACACACCAAAGGGAAACCTACACAAACGGTATTTTTTCTATTGAAAACCAAGCATTCACTTTCTTCTGAATGATGAGTCAATATGCAGCACCAAGTCCAAACAATGAACAAGTTTGTTCATGAACATCAACAAGTTAATGAGTGAACTTAACAATTATTGATTTGAAAGTCTTTTTAAAAAGAGAATATTAACGTTTCTAATTACATGGTCCCATTGTATCTCAAAGAAACGAAACTCGGGTCCCACAGTAATTGATAATAATGCCATCCCTATCAAGAAATTATTCAGGTCTGTACCATCATCTTAAAGACCACCCCTTCCAAGGGACACTCAGCCAGAGTTCCTAGAGGGCTGTATACCTCTGCTGCTTCTGGGCATGCTGGTCCAAACGGGGCAGAAATCCTTTCTCTCTGGACCTGATTAGTGAAAATAGCAAGAGACTCCTTGGCGCTGCAGGCTGAGTTGGTGTAAGTGAAGCCCCAGCTGAAGTTTCCAAGGTCTGCCAGCTCTGAGTTGATCTCGTCCATGGCAATCTGGAGGCCTGCACCCAGCCTTTGCATGCTGAGTGGATGGGAGATGTTCCAGGGAGCCTGGAAACCTACAGTGTGTTTAGCAGCTTCAAGCCAAGTCACCAGCACACTGGCAAAGAGTGTCAAAACTAGTATTGGGTGGGCATCATGGCTTTTAGCCCCCAAACAGAGTCTACATCTAAGTGGGGTCTCAGCACCTGTCCTGGGAGCCATGGATGGCACCCAACACCTGGATCACTCTGAGAGGCTCAGCCTTCTGACCACTCATGCCATGAGCTAAAATGAGAGTGCAGAGTTCCCTAAGGACCACAGCTTGCTTTCTATTCATTGTCATTAATTAACCGAAACCTTCTCTTTTCAGAATCTGTTGCAAAGCATCTAGAAGCAGCAGAAAGGGGCTATGGCAGGGAGTCAGCAAGGCCCTGGTAATTGATCTAGTGACACCACTAACAAACTTTATGGTTCTAGGCGAGTCACATAACTCCAACCCCCACCCCGCCCCCCACCCCCAACCCCAAGATCCCTCTCTTCTAGCAAAATGAGAATCATGAGAACTACTTAGGTGGAGGCAGATGTCCTGGGCTGGGATTCTGACTCCACCACGTATTAGTCATGTGACCTAGGACATGTTACTTCCTCCCTCTATGTCTTCATCTTCTGATCCATAAAATGAGGGTAGAACTGTAATGGGATCATCCCCGAAGACATACATTAAGGATTAAAAGAGATTGTATAAATCCAGTTCTTGGCACAATGCCTGGGCAAAGAGAGCCACTTCGTCAATATTAGATGAGGGTGCTGATGACCACGAGGATGATGATAATAAAGATTGATGACGCTGATGTCATAATAATGATACTTATTATCACCTGTTGAATTAATCTTATAATTTTCCTTGAAAAAGTGAGCTAATGGCTATGAGAGGGTTCATTCACAACTGACACAGTCTATGTTCTTCACCCTGGCCTTTGGCACCAGAGAAAGTTTACTGATAAATGAATACTAACTCTCCCTCTACATAGGTCAGGGCGAGGAGCGGGAGGCAGCTCTTGGTTGAAGAATTACATAAAAAGTACTACAGATGTAATACTTTACAATAAAACACTACTTTATATGAAGCATTAAAGGATTGGCAAGACCTGGGGAAGCCATTGCTATTCCCAGAGATGATGACCCAGCCGTGAGTGGCAAATGCACATTGGTATGAAGGGTTCAGTTTCCACCTACCATGGACTTTCTTTTGAATCACCCTGGCAGGAGAGAGGCTGGCATCTGCCATTCATCTCAGGATTCTGTATTTCAGCATGGTAGACTTGCTATGATTCCCAAAGCTTGATCTAAGGACCAGCTACATCAGTCTCTCTTGATGATTAAAAATACACAGTCTCACTCCAGGTGCTCCGAACCAGACCCTCCAAACCTTGGGTTTGCTCTGAGGATCCGCGTTTAATAGACCCTCATGTATTCCTAAGAATATTAAAGCTCGAGAAGCTCTAAGACAGTCTGAAGTGAGAGGAGGGAAAGAAGAGCCAATACCAAATCTCCTCCTGTCTTCCTCAGTAGCCTTAGCACTGGCCTATCTCAGAGGGCCATTTCCAACCCTGTGGATTACAGGGATTGCTTTTCTCCAAACAAAATTCGCCATAACTGCTTCTTCCCTGATCTTCAGATTCTCTCTCTCCTCTGCTAGGACAGCATAGCATCAATTTGCAAAGTCATGTGAGTCTAATCCTAGGTAGAATTCCATGGATTTTTTTTTTTTTTTTCCCGGCTCAGAAGCTTACTAGATGTATGTGGCCTTGGGTAAGTCAGTTAACCTGTGCCTTAGTTTGTTCAACTGCATAAAAAGTTTAACAATGCCCTTCTCAAGGGATATTGTGAAATTACGTAATTACTTAGCACAGTGCCTCACATTTAGTAGAAATTCTGTAGAAGAGTACTCTTAATGGATCTCAAAACTAGGATTCTGAGAACAGTATTTTATTATATATTCTGTGTCCCCTCTCCCCGTTCCATATATAAACTTCTTAAAATCTGTACTCCCACTCTGGATAATTCCAGATTCTTTGTGTTTACTGATTTTCTTTCTCTGAGAATCTTTGAGGAAAGGTGACTGCGTGTTCCTCTTGGATCCTCAGATCCAGCACAGTTTGGGGTCTTTATATATGCAAATTAATGTTAATTTTGTTGTTGTTGTATTTGTAAGTGCTCACCAGTGAGCATGGTCAAAACCAGAAGAAAATACTGCTGACATTCAGCACTGGTGAGAGTAAAAAACAGACATACACTGCTGATTGGAGTGTTGATAGCCATTTTAAAATATATATCCAAATATATATATGCATCTTTGACTTTAATTTTGGAAATTTATCCTAAAGAAATAAGATCATACAATAAGATTTTATCACAGTACTTTTTTATAACAGTTAAAAATTAGACACAAACTTTGTGTCCCACAGCGAGGTCCTGAATAAATAACATATAGTGAATCTATGGCACTGAAGACCAGGCAGTCATTAAAAATGAAGGCATTTATTGGCTTAGATAGTCAAAATGTATTCATTGAGAAAGCACACTATAAAACAACATGTATAATATTCCATTTTTGTTGTTTTTTAAAAAGCACATAGAGTCGAATGGTAAGATTACATACACCAACCCACTAAAAGTGACCCTCTCTTGATGATAGAAATTATGAGTGCTTTTTCTTCTCTTTGCTTACCTTAATTTTCATATTTTTTGTCTTAATGTCGATGATAAGGAATAAAAGTGAAAGTTTTCATTAAAAATAAACCCTGCAGATTTGCATTTGTGGAGTGAAAGCATGGGGGTTAAACTCACGCTTTCAGAATTCTTAGGTGAGGAGCATCTCACGCTCCTTGGCACTTGGCTGACCTCTGTGGCCTCTAATTATTCTCTGCTGAGTTCAGTCCCTTCCATTTCTCCATTGCCCTCAGAGAAGGAGAGAGAGAGATGTTGTGGTCCAGGTAATGGTGATCATCTGGAAACCATTGCCATAGTAACAGGCCCATCCACTTTGCGCATAGTGCTTCTTTGGCTGGAGTGAAAATATCTGAGGTTAAAACCAATTTAGCGGGATTTATAGGGACTGAGGCTGCTAGAGGGAGCATGATATTCTCAGCTTTATTTCTCTAGTCCTCTTCTCTTCTAGGAGATTCTCGTGCCTACAAGTTACTGGAACCATGGTGGTTGAGGGAAGAGGCCACGTGGTTTCATCCGACAACGCTTTGGAACAAAGGTAGTCTGTGCTTGGCCAGCAGAAGTGCAGAGCTTGGTTCCCTGTCAGTGGGGGCAGTGCTTTCATTCCTAGCTACTTTATCCCATTCCTGTTTCCTGAAGAGACCATTACATAGGGAGGGTTCTGTCTGCCTGATTTATGGTTTCCTTGGTGCTAACCAGCATAAGCCAGGCACATGACAGCTGTTTAGTATCCAAGATCAGAAAAAAATGAGCTGTATTCAGGGTGGTGGGGTTTTCATAAAACCTCTAGCATTTTCCTAGCTGCCTGTCCTCCCCCCCTCCTGCTTTCCCTTTGTATCCCTTCCATTTGTAAATCAGTGATCTGACAATGTTTAGAGAAAAAGTGAAGGCGAGAAGTGGTAAAGGTATATGGCCTACTTGGAATAGTGAGATGAGCCTGTAACATCTTGGAAGGAAAGACAAAGGGAGAGACGCCATCACCCCACTTCACACACTCTGCCAAATCTCGTGCTGTGTTCTGGGAAAAAGCATCAGCCTCAGGTTTCCCCAGATGAATAAGACTGTAATTGAGCCTGTTTTCTTTTCCATGAATTGGGGAACTGGCAAAGAACAGAGACCTCTGACCTTACCAACTTCTTGCCCTAACATCCTAGGACTCTGGTGGCTTTATCACCAACTACGTACTCCACACTCGGTGGTGGCAATGAGTTTCTTTCCAGGTTTTGCTTACAGATTCCTAAAGGGAACATTCCTGAAGCTGTGGCACACCTGAACTGACCATCTCAGAAGTAAGAGCAAGTAAAACACAGCTACAATCTGTCAGGGTGCAGAGTTCAAACTTCCCTGTTGCGTCCACAGCTCTTGCAAATAGCTGAGACACCTTCCCTGAATATGAAGTTCCGGGTGAGTAAACATTTGAGGAGCCATGGGAAAGTGGAGCAAAGGCTGAACTTGTATAAAGCAGGAGATCGCAGTTCTTAGATCTGTAACAAAGCAACTTCTTTGGATCCAAAAGCCACTCTTTTAGGTAACCATGCACATCCCCTCCTAGAAGCACGAGGATGGGGCACTGGCCTTGATTTTCTGATGAGGACATACCTCCTGTTTCTGAAGAGGTTTGTATGAGGGAAGAGGATCCTGCCTCCTAGGGACTCTACCTGACTCTTAAGCACTTCAACCACCTGGTGTTTATCCTGTGCTGCTGATAGAGCCCCCGCCCCTCAATAAATCATTAGCATAAGGAGCAAACACTTCCCAAAAGGACTGGGGAGGTGGGGCAGCTGCCAGCTCTGGCTACTCAGTAACTAAAGATACTAAATGATTAACAGTGATATAATTACTTCCCAAACTACTTTCCACAAAAATTGAAGTTTTCCAAAAACACCTTTCTTGTCACAGTCTCTCAAACATTGAGTGAATAAAGAATATGTTCTTATCTTAATGCATATTTCTCTGCTGATTACATAGTTTTAACCCATGAGAATGATATGCTTCTCCATCCCAGCCAGTCAGGGACCTGTGTGGCCCTAGGCTTAGTGTCTGGGTGGCTTCTCCAAAGCGAGGGGAGATGTCCCTTCTGACTCCTCCATCCTCCTCAGCTTCTTGTCTGGAGAGACCAGAACCCTTCCCATTTCCTGTCATTTCCACTCTGCTCTTGTTAAATCCTCCCAAACAGCTCCTTAGCCGGACACTCAGAGTTGCTCTCCACAGTGTGAGCCCAGGATACCGAGGGTGCCATGCAGAGGACAACTTCTTCAAAGGCTTGGTGAAAAGGAAGTATTGATGCTTCTATCAGGAGTTTCTCCGACACCTTCCTATAAGGGAGCAGTGTAATAGAATGGTTAGGAGCACAGCTTTGAAATGAGACTTAAGCTAGTTTGGACAAGTTATGTATTATCTGAACCTCAGTTTCCTCATTCACAATTACCTGGATGAGCTCACTCAAGGATTAAATGAAATAATAGAGGTGGAGGACACAACAGGGTACCTGATACTGATCGATAGTCTGTGAGTGGTACGAGTGTCATAATAAGGGACAATCGCTTCAGTCAAAATCACACACTCCATTGGGTGAATGCTGTGTCTATCCGAGGTGACAAACCACTGCTACTACAGAAACCTGAGGAACAGGTAAAAGGCATGCTGTCTTCAAGTTCACCTGGAGCAGTTATAATGTGTTCACTGCTGCCGCCAGAAGCACCACCATTTACTTAATCCTATAGGCATTAAGGCAGAGAATCTTTAGTCCAAATCAGTGTTGTCCAAGAAAAATAGAGTGTGGGCCACATAAGTAATTCAGAAATTGCCAGCAGACATATTTTAAAAAGTAAAAAGAACAGGTAAGATTACTTACATAGTATATCCTAAATATTTTTAAATTGAGATTGCTATTTTCTTCATACTAAGTCTCTAAAATTTGGTGTGTATTTTTTACTTAGATATATCTCAATGCAGACTCGCCTCGTTTCAAGTTCTTGTAGCCACACGTAACTACTGGTTATGATACTGGACTGTGAGGTCTATATCTTCACTCTGAGTCACCCTCCTCACCTGCACACAAATAGTGTTGAAGGTTCTGGGAATTTAGAGCTGATATCTCTCTCAGGGACCTGTACACTTTCCATCTGATTCTTAAACGCTCCTGGGAAGTTCTTGCTGATAAAGGAGTAGGTTGCCTTTGTCACTGTGTTCTACCTTATTGACATCATGACCCTGAGAATAATAGTAGTTTTATCGCACACTGAGACCCTGGCCAGAGATGAGGCCATCCATGAGCATGCCTGGCCACTCCAAGGGCTGAGGGGGTCAGTATCTCTTAGCCCACCAGTGTGCCATGGTTCACCAGTTGGGAGGCTCAGATCAGATCTAAGTCTACAAAGCCATTTGCTCCGTGTGTGTGTTGGGGCAGGGAGAGTGCCTGGACCTGAAGGAAGTTTTTGTTGCAATCTCTGCAAACACCATTCTTCTCAAGCAAGTTCTCACGCTGGAGCAACACTTCCTTCCCACCAAGAATGAGCCTCAAGAGCTCAGGTGCCCAAGCTGTTGCTGTAAGAGACCTGAGTTCAACAAAACAAGCTGCTGCAGACACTGAGTTGTGGGGCTGGTTTCTCCCCTGTGCACTGTGAGGCCCCACGGTGCGGCATTGACAGTGGAGCCCAGCATAGAGCTGTGGGCACTCACGGCAGCAGAGAGCTGAGCAGAAAGAGCTGGGGCCGGGGGTGCAGTGCAAGGCTGAATATGCGGTGCGGTGTCACCCTGCAGCTGACTGAAGCGAGGCTCTGTGTGGGACGCGAGTTCGGGGGTAGGAAGGCCGTCCAGGCAGATGGGACGCCCTTCTGCGGAGGGAAAATGTAGCTGCTGTTTCACCCTTGGCATCAGGTTCATGTGGCTGGAATTGGGTCCTGCTTCCTCTAGGACAATGATTCTTAATTTTCTTTGAGTCATGAATGAAAGTTCCAGAGATAAATACAGAAGATTGCAAAGGGTGTATGGAATGACTCGTATTCAATCACAGATACATGCTTGGACTCTGGACCGAACTAGTTGGACTCAAAATCTGACTCTGAGACTGTGCCAGCTTGGCCTTTCTTAGCTTTCTCGCTTCTGCAAAATGATAAGCATTATTTCTTTATGGGGTTACTGTGAGGTTCAATGAGATATTGCGGACAAAGCTCTCAGCACAAAGCTGCCTCTTGGGAAGTGCTTAATGATTCTCCACGGTCGTGCTTGTCTCGAAAGCCTTCCAGAAGAAGCTGGTATGAGAACCTAAGCTTTCTACCCTGTAAGATGTACTCTGGGTGCCATTAGCCTTTTGAAACATCAGATAACAAAGGTAAGTGTGGGCATGGAGCTCTGATCATGGGAATGGCCAGTTGTGGCACCCTCGTTCAGAGTGTAAGGAACTTTGCCCCTTTCACATCTCCGTTGAAGAGTCAACTTCAACGTCAGTTCTGCCACGTGGGAGCTAAAAGTCAGTCCATCACGGCTTTATCTTTGCTTCCCTTTTTGGCCATCACAACCTCTGCCCTGCTGCACAGCTAACTGTAGGTAGGGACATCTCGCCTCCTTCCTTTCCAATCCACCGTTATGAAGTTAATGTGAATCGATTCAACCTATATCCCTAGGATGCCGCTTCTCTGTCTTCTTGGGTCATGTTGCCTGGCTTCCAAAGACTTGGATCAGCTGTCAAAGCAGCCCAAGAGCCTTCCTAAATTAGTGTTCCCTGTGCCCCATATATACCAGCTACTCCGGACACCTCGTGCTTTCCCTTTGTATTCGCAGGTCCATGTTTTTTCTTCGCTCTCTCACCAGGGATGCTTACAATGAGCATTGTCGAGGAGCTCTTCCGTAATCTAAGTCTAAGAAAATATTCTAAAGCAGAGGAGCCAAAGGTTTGGGATGAGTCTTCTGCCGTCTGAAGGCAAAGGTTTTATTAAAAGGAGAAACTCCACTCTTTTTTTTTTTTTTTTTTTTTTTTTTTTTTTGAAAGACTTCTTTAGGTTCAATGCTATCTGGAATCTAGAAACACCCCGCTAAGACCTTTGGTGGCCTGACTGATTCATCCCCCCAAAATCTACTCTATGGCAATGGTTCCCAGATGATCACCATTACCTGGACCACAATCATGCCTCTCGAAAGAAAGGCTCTTTATCATAGACAAGCTACAAGTCACCTGGCTTTACAAAGTAGCCTGAAATTATTAAAAAATAGTGCTTACCCCTCCCATCATCCCCGCCACCATCACCCCATGATCAAGCTATAGGATCTCTATAGGAAGGTGATGAGCCTTTTCTAACTTCCACGTATACAGATCAACTACCTGACAGGTAAGGCCTGTGATGGCCAAATGAAGTCCTTGTGACAAGGCCTGGCTTCTGGTAGCCACTGAAGGTTTGTGTACTGAAGGTATTGTTCCCACTCACACCTCTCGGTTTATTTCAGAGATAGTTTGGAAGCGGTTTATAAACTGGGAGGAGCTATGTAAACACACAGTGGCGCTATGTAAAGTTGGTCCACTTACAAGGTCTGTCTTTCCCTGTTTTTAAAAATGGGGGAAAACCTGGTTTCTGCTTCTGAAAACCTGTCAGCTCCTATCATAAGAAGTATCTTGACTGTTTCCAGCTTTTTTACAAAACTCTGGAATGTTGGCCTCTGGTCTTCTAGAACTGTCGTGTATGAAACATGTGGTTCCTTTGTCCCTAACAAAGGGAAGAGAACATATACAAACCAACCAGAGCAGCATGTGTAAGTGTGTCAGAACCGTGGGACAGACTCTCCCACACCTCGGGAACTTCACCTATGAATGACTTCACAAAATGAAGGTTTGCATTTTTTAGGGGCTACTAAAACATGGATACTCGATTTCAAAAGAATTTTCTTCTTTATTGAATTTAAATGCATTTGGCTATGGGAAGGCAGGGAGACTAAAGGGTGTCCCAAAGAAGCCTTTATCTAATACTTTTTTTGGAAGAGAGATGCTAAAGGAAACAATGATTAGGCAAGAGATAAGGCAGTGTGTTAGTAGAGAGCTGGAGACTTGGGTTCTGGCCTTTCCTCTTCTACTGAATGGGCAGCTTTTCCTACTTCACCTTTTGTGGCCTCAAGTTACCCTCAAGAATAAACGAATGCTGTTGAATCAGGTGATGCCTCTTACCACACGCCCACACTCATCTCCACATGGGTTGTCTAGCTGTGATGCCCTAAGGCTTTGATTTATGTTTACATAAGGGAAAAGTGGGTGAATGAGTGGCAATAGCTCTCGCTGTTACCAAAGCACTGTCGTGGGATTTAGCCTGCCTGCTGACCTTGCGTAACACCTCTTTTCTAGACAACGTAGTGAGTGCCACTCTGTGTCAAGTTGTCCTCCCAACTGTAGTGTCCAGACTGCCCCAAATATAGTCCCTTTTAACATTTCAGTAGTTGAACCCGCTGCAGGTAGGGAGGCTGCTTGGAGCAGCGGTGCTCCTGGTGTGGTCCCCAGACCAGCAGCATTCACATCACCTGGAATTGTTAGAAATGCAGATTCTCAGGCTCTAGCCCAGGCCTACTGAACCAGAAACTCTGGTACCTGCCCAGCGGTGTATGTTGTAACAAGCTCTCTAGGGGATCGCAATGCTTCCTAAACTTTGGGAACCACTGACGTGGAGCATCAGGGCATCAGAAGGTGTTCAGTAGGTTGTGACTCAACACAGTTTGGCATTAGAGCAATCAAGTAAGACTCATGCTCCCAGTTGCCACTGAACTGTATCTTCTTTAGCCACTTTTTAGAAGGCTTTTTCTTTCAGGCTTTAAGGCAGGACTAAGGCCCTGTGGCAAAAAATGACCTTAATGGGTTAATGCACCAAAGACCTGGAGGAAAATCTGGCCTAACAAGACCTCCGTGTTAATGTGGTAGCCACTCGTCCATAGGAGAGTCAGCAGG
>NW_006442207.1:5645426-5654536 GCF_000325575.1 Pteropus alecto | reverse complement strand
TTGGCTTCTGATTTTGATTCTGGCCACCTGACCAAATACAGTTAGAAAGAACCTATTGTAGCATTTCCACAATGTCTGCAGGCCAGGTACAGAGAAGACATTCAAGTGTCTAAGGTCTGCTGGTGGTTAAATGAATACTTATCGATGATGCAGCACTGTATAGAGGCAGAGGCACTCTGCTGGTTGCCTGTGGCCCTGGGTCGGGTCTTGCCTTGAAGTCTAACTGGTTGTGTAATTCTGAGAGATTTTTCTCACCTGAGGAAATCTTTTGTTTCCACCTGTCATTTTTGTTTAATAGTGATACCTTGTCATCTTCAAGATTTTGGAATCAAGAAGGGTGACTAGTGACCTCAAAATGGAAAGAGAGTATGATCAGCTGACCAGTGATGCAAAAGCAACTCTTTCTCCAGGACCTTGCTAAGACATGCGTGGTGCAGGCTGGATCTAGAATTTTGCATTTGAAATGCGACCGAGCTAGACTTGTCCCTCGGTGTAGGCTCTAGAGCGATTTGCCTTATTTGGTTGTTCTGAGACATTCTAATTCTGGAGGGGTCACTGGTCCCTTCTAGAAGAAGGCCGATCTCTAAATGGCGACCTTTGCTTATTTGAATCTTAAAGTTACAGCTTGAGTAACAATTAGAGTGGCTTCTCATTTTTCTCTCTAAATTCAGGGAGCACTTTTTCCCTCTGTTATCTAGATCTTCCTTTTCCTATTGCGATCTCAAGGACTCTGCCCCCAAAGCAGGTGCAAAGTGCTATCGCCCCCTTTTTCTCCCTCTGATGTATGAGGTCTAGAAAAAGTTATGCTTGTTAAATGTAAGCTTTCTTAGCTGAGGGCTGTTTTTTTTAGTTCCTCTTAAGCCCATTGCATAACAATCTCTCGTTTTAACCTTTTGCCAAATTGTACACTTCTCATTGTTGGAGGTTACTACTGGTGTTTGGACAGGTAACTTCTACCTTTGAACCTCCATTGCAACAGGTTCAAAGGTTCCAGGGGGAGCTTGTTGGCCACGTTCGGGACAGTACACATTGGCTTCAGGTGTGGCCCCACCCCAAGAGCTGTGGAAAAGGGAGAGGTGCCTGACTGGTGCTGAGCCAGTGCGGCCAGCTGTGCGGGCTGCCCTTCCAGCGCCCAGGAAGTGAGAGTATTCTTACAAGGTAAGCTGCAATAAGGCTGCCTGCTCTAGAGTTTACATATGTATGGGAGAGCTGAGGTGGCAGTGGTTGCAGGGAGGAAGGTGGGACATGTATATATTCTTAGCCTGAGTCTCGTTCACAACATGAAATGATATTTGGTTGAGTCGTAATCTCAGCTGACATACATGGGAGCCAAAGGAAAACAGAAAATCAGTTGGAAACCGGTGGAGACATCCGAACACTCTGAATGCTGACGGGGGATAGACTGGGAAGAGAAAGTTGTTAATTTTACTAAATGTGACCAAAACAGACTTAAAACCTTTCAGGGTTATAGACAAAGCCAAGATGTGGGTCTCCTTCATCTTCCATTCAGAGATTTCTGTATCAGTACGGTTCGAAAGGGCGTTCGTCAGCTGTAAGAGGTAGCTATTCCCATGGAGAAAGATGAGGGGAAGGGAGATCTTAGCAGACACTCTACTAGGAGCTGGGGTCTCTACTAGGTGTGCGGCATGAGTTATTTTAGGGGCTCACCACCTCCTGTAAGGTAGCTGGTGTCTCTCCACAAATAAATAATGTATCTCCGGGCTTCAGCAGAATGGTCTGGGCTCCCTAACTAAGAGGTGGCATGGCAAGGAGTCAATTCCTAATCTATCTTTTACAACAGGCTGTTGCATGATGCAGAATTCTTGTGTGTTGCCAAATCTTCCATTATTCTCTCAAGTCTTGGGTCTGTCATTCATGTGCACATAGGATTGGATAGGAATACAAGTCTGCTAGAACTTTAGAAGGTCCCAGAATCTTCTGAATTTGAGCATTTAGTCCTGGAGGAAATTAGTGAAAAAAAAAAGAAAGGCTTCTCTTCTCCTGGCCCTGAGCTTTTCATGCGGTTGGTAAAAGAAGGCAGCACCCCGGCGAAGAGCCTGGTGGCATTAGAGTGGCTGAGACTTGTCGCCCATTCTGACATCCTCTGCTCTCTGCTGGAGGAAGCTTCCTCTTGGGGAGATGAGCTGCTGAAATTAAGCAAAGCCAAATGCACCTCCAACCATGAGATGCCCCAGAGGATGGAAAGGCAGGGGCACTACCCTCACCTTTCTGCGTTTCATCTTTCTCCCGTGTCTGAAGTGGGCTCCCATGAGGCCAAGGGACCGGCCCATTTTCTCCAAGATTGTGGCACAGCTCACCCTGGCCTTTTTAGTTGGACTCTTTTAAGCCCTCCTCTCTGTAGAGAGAAGGAATTCTGATCTAGCTCTAGTAAAGAGCCGGCTGGGGAAAGTGCTGCTTAAGGCTGGGCTGTCAGTGGGATCCTAGGGAGGGGTGTGGGGCGGGAAAGGGCAGAACTTTTTATTTCTGCTTCCAAATCTAAGGACAGCCACAGCCTTAGGTGAATCCCATGAGACTACTCCAGGTCCTGACAGCGTGTAGACCAATCCTCACGACCCTTTCGGGGGCTCCGCACGTTCAAAATTCTTTTAAAATAATGAAAATTTATTTGCTTTTTCTACTGTCATTGTCTCGTGTGCGAGCAGTGGAGTTTTCCAGAAGCTAAAAGATGTGGGGTCGATGTGACAGCTGATGGCTTGTGTAGTGTTAGGATATAAAATTTCCCCAGTTTCAATTTGGGAGGTGAGGGAAGCAGCCAAATGTATTTTTCATTTAAAGTCTGAGATATGAAAAGGATGAGCTCGGTTGTCAGAGGAAAAGAAAAAAGACTCTCCTGTCCCCGTCCCCGTCCCTGCCTTTCCTGACCTGATTGTTTTGTTGGCTTTATCAGAACTTCCGGGACTGAGGCAGGTATGCCGGGATTGGAGACGGGGTGACAGGGTGAGGGGCTGGGCCGTCCTCCGGGTGCTCCAGGGGTCTCGGGAGGAATGTGAGGGCTGAAGTGCCTCTGGCTGGACCTTCCTGTCCTGGGATTCGAGCGCGGGAGCAGAGCCACTTCTCTGACACTGGTAGTCGGGGTGGGGGGGGCACCTCCTGTCATTTATTCTTTTGTTTTTCTTTGTTAGGAGACAGTTAAAGGGGAAAAGGGTGAAGTGTATGGCTGTTGTTTCAGCCCTTAGGGGCTGGGGTTAAAGTGTTTGCAAACCAGCCAGGGTAGTTTGGGCAGCTTTCTTCCTCCTGGTCAGATACTTCCACTTTCAGTTGTGAAAGAAAAACCAGGAAGTGAAGTCCCCGAGCACGTTAGGAAGCCCGGCCACGGCCTGACTCCGGACAGGGCGGACGGGGTGCTCTGAGCTGTGGCCATCTGCCCGCATGAATGTTCTGAAGCCATCCTGTCCCTGGAGAAAACAGGGGTGAGGAGGAAGAACAGGGACTCGTGTGCCAGGAAGAACTCGGAGCCAGGAAGCCCCATTTGCTGGAAACACCAAGAGATGTGGCCCCCCTCACAGGGTAAGGGGACCAGGTAGAGGGCAGGACAGGGCGGCATTTCACCAGGGCTCTTGTGAGCACGGGGCAGAGGCCAAGTGGGTACGCTGAGCCCCAGCTTCCGCGAATCTAGAGTTTGCTGTGTCCCAAGCACGTGTCAGCACTTTCTCTGCCAGGTGTCTAAGGCACATCTTTAAAGCCTCCTTTTCAGGAGGGGCGAATACGAGGAGGAATGGGAGGCACAGATCGCATTTTCTTTCTCCTGCCTCTCTTGGGGGAGGTGAACCACAACTGAGACTTGTTTTTCTGGGCTCCGGCATCTGCCACTGCTTCCCTGAGGGCTGGGGGACCCCTTAGTTTTCACGGTGGACTTTGACTGCTTCCTGGGGTAAGAGCTGATGAATGGAATAACTGGTGAGACGGTTTGTGGTGAAGTTGGCTCTGTTTCCAGGGCTGGAGCCACAGGTTGAATCTAAGGTGAACTTCAGGGACATTCAAGGAGTGAGCGTTGGGAAGGGTCTCCACCGGGACTTGCCAGCTTCTGCGGACAACAACCTTTCTCGTGGTTTGAACAGCGGGACTGAATCTATAGATTCAACATGTAGGTGATTGGTCGTCTCTAACAGAGGCAGTCTTTAAAAATAATAAAATGAGACGAGACTAAATTTAATCTAGCTTCATTTTAAAATAAGATTGGTTTAGTTAGAAAAAAAAAAATAGAATAATCGCTTTTGCTTGATATCCCTGTCTCTGTATTCCAGCACAGGACTTACTCTCTGCTGTTTCCCTCTAATTCACAAGTATGAGCTTGAGCATAGAATAAACTTGGAAGACATGGTGTAAAATTTTGCAAGCATCACTGTGTGCTTAGTACAATAAAAGGAACAAATCCTAAATAAAATAAGAGTCACAAATGCTCATAGAACAGGCGGATAACAGAGCTATGTAAAGTAGATGGTATATAAAAATATGTAGGTGGTGGGGACTCTGGCAAAATGTAAGGCAGGGGTACCCCAGAAAAACACATTTCTTTCTTTCTATCTATCTGTCTGTCTGTCTGTCTATCTATCTATTTACAAACAGTATCCAGACCAAAGAGAATGTTTCAGCCAAGTATTTGGCTAGGTTCTGACCTAAAATGGTCTTCTCTCTCAGGTTGTATTCTAACTCTTTGAGGACAAAGATATCTACCAAAAACAAACGAACAAAAAAACCATGTATTGTTTAGGGCCTAATTGCTAAATATACAGTAAGGGCCATAGATTCTACAGGAAGTGTGGGGGTCAGGGAAGGAGAGAGGGCTGGGGAATGGGTGGAGAGAGGGAAGATGAAGCCAGTTAAGCACCAGGTCATTAGTAGATACATTTATATTTGATTAAGACAACCTTATGAGTTGGATGGTTTCACCATTTTGTGGTTGAGAGAATAGGCTCAGAGAGGTAAAGCAATTTTCCCGAGATCACAAAGCAGCCAACTGTCAAACTGGGACTGAAGCTACAGTCAGTGTGATGCTAAAAACATGCTCCATCCATTTATGTGTAGAATTAGCCTTTCTTCAGATTTCCTAGAAAATTTCATTTGTAAAAAGATTTTCATGTATGATGCAGATATAGAGTTCACATGTTTATTAGATATTTTTCAGGTTGACATTTTTATAGAACAGCAAATATTACAGCTACTGTTCATTAAATATTCTCTATGAGGCAGCTCTGTGCTTACTGTTTTATGGGGCTTTTCTCTTTTGATATTCAAAACAGTTCTGTGAGGTAGGTACTTTGTTTCATAGATGGGGAAACCAAGGCTTAGAAATAAAGAAACTGGACACAGTATGAAGAGATCGAACTTTGACTCATCGAGTTCCATTTCCAATGAATAGTTGGGTGCATGGGCCAGCGAATTCGAAGCTGAGAGAAATTCTCCTGTGAAAATCCTCCCCCTTCAAATCCATAGAGACAAAGTAGACTGATAGTTGCCAGGGACTGGGAAGGAAGGGGAATGGGGTGTCGCCCTCACTGCTTCATGGGTCAGGGCTTCCTCTGGGGGAGGGAAGAGCTTAGGAGCGCGATGGAAGTAGTGGTTGCACAACGCCGTGGATGGACCAAGTGCCACTGAATCGTTCGCTGTAAAATGGTTAATTTCGTGTTACGTGAATTGCACCTCAAACGAGGAAATCCTCCCACGTCTAGGCAGGATTTGATGATATTTTAGAAACCAGGAATGAAGTTTCTGCTCCTGTCCTTCTAAGAGGCCTGGCCAGCAGAAGCACTGACCATCCTTTGGGGTGCGGCCTGAAGTGACTTTTGTGCCGCATCCCGGCAGCATCCTGCAAGGGTGCCATGTCCCCAGCAGCCCGGAGTTCGGCCATCATTGCTTTTGTCACACTCTTCTGTAAACTGTTCTGGGTCTGTTTCTCCCCTATGGGGGTCTGCGTCCTGAGGTCACGCATGGAGTCTTGTCACTCACTCTTCCTCCTGGTACAGGGCCTGATATCTTCCAGGCTCTTAATTCATGTTGTTTGAATAAATGCACGAGTTTTGGAAGGTCAGGCGGCCCTCGTACTGCTCTGGCCAGGCCATGGTACCATCACTCCTCGGGGAAGTTGGTAGTAGATCTCTGGGTTTCCATGTGTCATTCTATTGCAAGAGTTATGAGGTTGTGAGGGGCCTGTGACAGGAGTGGCAGGGGAGGCTGGGGGAGATGGCTAGGCCAGAGCTCAGAGGTGTGCCATGTCCTCCCCGACTAGAAATCCTCTGTTTAAATAAGAAAGAGAAGTTGTGAAGACCTTCGCATGTAAGTTGAAGGGCAGTTATGGTATGAAGACCATGATCACCTCTTCTCATTTGGAACATCTCAAAATAGAACATCTGATATTGACAAAGACTTAGAAATTGAGGTAAGTAGAAGAGAAGAAAGGGAGCTAGTCTGCCGAGGACCTCTCCTGTACCCCCATGTACCAGAAGGTCCACCCACAGGGTGTCCTTGAAGCAGGGATTATCTCCTGCCTCTTCTTATGTGCAATTGAGGGAAACATGCTCAGAGACACTAAGTAAGTGTCCCTTGGCTCACACATCTAGTAAGTGCTAGTCTGTTGCTCTGGTACTTGGAAAGGAAATGGCCTTGAAAGTTTGCCCTTAGAAATGATAGAATTGGCAATAAAGTTTTTTGTTGGCAATTTGAATCTGGTGACCCCTGACCATTGCTGAACCAAGTAATGCAAGAGCTGATTCTGCAGATAGCCCAGGTGGGGATGACTCTTCCTCAACCTCTTGCATCACCCTGTCTATCCTGGCATGGATGACAGGGACCTGGCACTTTGTCCAGCCTATCTTTCTACAGGCACTCTTATCAAATCCAGTGAACTTCTGATACTGGTATTCCTGACCTCGGTCCTCTGATCATTCACTTGGTCAGCAACAGGCTTAGGAAGGTTTGGGGAGTGCTGCTGAACTGTGATTTCTTGGAAGCATAGCAGTAGATCAAGGTTGACTCTGTTGATCTGTGATCCAGTTGGATCTGTCACTGCCTGTCACCAGCCTGTCTATGAGTGGCTCAATGGCTAGCCAATGCTGTCTTCATGGACTGAGTTATTTGACCTAATGAGGGCTTTCCTGTTAAATACCACTCAGTTCACCTGGCCAAGGCCTGGCCCCCCAAGGTGCTCTGGTGTTTGTGAAATGAAAGGACTCCAGTGGTGTCGTGTCTACACCAGGCCCCAGACACTATTTCATGCAGACTTCTTGAAGGCTTTTTTCCATTTTTCCCCCCTTTCAACTAAAGATGGATCCTCTTCCTCCACCAGAAACACTTCTTCACCATTTCCTTCCCCAAATGTCCCGCTTGTCCTGCTTTAGTGCCTGTAGCCATACTGCCTCTCACCCCACATCTGGGCCCCTTTGGCCCTATGACTAAAACTGTACCATTGCTCTGGTTTCTTATATGCTAAAGAAATGAATGAAAAATGTTTCTGCCCCCAGAGCTGCTGCTCAGACTGGCTTATCTCCCACTGAGAAGCTTAGCACACACCATGAGCACTGGGAAAAGGGTATGTGTCGTGTGTGGCTTAGGTGGTGGGAGAGCTGTATTCTCAGGTGTAATCACATGAAATACCACCGGCCAAGGTGGGGGAACTTTTTAAGACAGCTAGCTGCCTGAGTCAGAGGTGGGGTAATTTGAAGTTGTACACTTTAGGGTGGTGGGGTTTTTTTGTTTTTGTTTTTTTTAAAGCATGCATATTTCAGATTAAGTGATAACTAACTACCTACTCTCAAGTGTCACCTTCACAACGAGACCTACTCTAACCTCCTCCCCCCACACCCCAATTAAAACTTACTCCCTTCTGTGCCCTCAGTCCTCCTCCATAATGAAAAATTATGGACTGACTTTTTATTTCATAGTACTATATAATCTAGTTATTTTTCAGGCTTGTTGTCAAACTCCCTCATGAAACACAATCCCATGAGGGCAGGGTTTTCGCTGCTGTCTCCCCCGCACCGACAGTGATGCCCAGTTCACAGTCAAGCCCTTAAATATCTTTGTCTGAATGAGCGAATACTCAAACCTTCCTGGAAAATTCATTTGTGATTTCCCCTCTTCCATCTATCTTTGCCTATGAGGATTATGCCTTCAGAAACACAACGCATACATATTGTCCAAGTAATTTTTGTCTTTCTACTTGGTACTATATCACAGAGAGCTTTCCATATCAGTGTATGCAGATCTGCTTTATTCTTTTTCATACCTGCCAGGAGTTCCACTGGGTAGAAGTACTCTAACTGGTTTCATTACTCTCCTATCAAAGAAGGCTTTCCTAGTCTCTGGCATTGTAAACAAGCCTATAGAGTTAATGATGAATAGAATAGCCAGTACTTGAGCCTATGCATCAGGCATTGTTCTAAGTACTTTATAGGTACCTTAACCCCTCTAATCATGGTGACAGCCTTCTGAGACAGATATTATTGCCTTGTTACAGATTAGAAACCACAGCAGGTTACCTATTCTAGGTCACAAACCAGATGACCAAGCAGAGTTTGCACCCAAGTCATCTGACTCAGAGCCCACATCCTTCACTGGTACCTTACACAGTCATAAGATGCACTTGACTGAACCGATGTCTTTCTACAGGATACGTTAATAATGGACTCATTAGGGCAAAGAGCACACACTCCAAACTGTGGTGGAGGGCGATGAGTGCTTCTCCAGGAGGCACCGCCACATCTGTGTTTCCACAGTAACTGCATTTTACAGTTTCATCATTGCTAATCTTATGGGTGGGGAAAAGGCGTTTCATTTAAACTTGCTTTTTTTTTTTTTTTTAACTATAAGCAAAGCCTTTCTCTGGTTTGAAGTAATCTGTTTTGCTGTGAACTCTCTCTGTCCTTTGTTTTACTGGGTTGCATTTTGTTTTTTATTGATTCCTAAGCATTGCTTATTGAGGAATTGAGCTCTTTGTCATAAGTATTTAATACTTCTCCTAGTTTGTCTCTGACTTTGTCTTTGGTCTCTTTTCTGTAGGGCAAATATTTTTTTAAATTTTATGTAATTGAACTTTCCAATGTTTTTCATTTATAGCTCTAGGTTTGTGTCAGTCTTGTCTTCTCCATGCCAAG
>NW_006442207.1:5639514-5645412 GCF_000325575.1 Pteropus alecto | reverse complement strand
AAAAAAAAAAAATCTCTCAAGCCTTTCTATCCCCAAAGGCTCTTATGGTTTTCATTATTTTATACTAAGTCTTTGACGCATCTTGAACTTATTTTCGTTTTAGGAGTAAGACAGTAATCAGCTTTGTGTATTCTCTCTGAATGGCTAGCCAGCTGTCTCAATACGTTTATTATGGGTGAAAAAAAAAATCTATCTTGATTCGAAATGCAATTTGGTATATGATAATTTATTATAGATCCACTGGGAGTATTTCAGGATTATTTTGTTACATAGATTTGTCTATTTATGATCAATAGAAAACTTCCAAATCTCTATAGTAAGCAAATTTATGTTTACCTCTTTGCTACCCACTTAATTCCTGTTATTTTAAAAAACCTTTTCTGACTCTTTTTGTAAGTTTTATTTATTTTTAAACTTTAGAATTAACTTTTTAATTCCTAAGGAAATCCTGTGGGTCTTTATTAGGACTGCATTAAATGTATAGATATGTTTAGGGAGTTAGGGCCATTTGACTATTTCTTCCATTTTTCAAGCCTCTTTTGTTCCCCATTTTTTAAATAGAGGTTTTGCACATTTATTTATACATACACTAGTGAATGGCATCTTTTCCATTATTTTCAAATTAGTTATTGGCATGAAATATAAGGTAGCTATTGACGTTCTGGCTATCAATTTGGTAACTGACCACCTTCCAGAATTATTTCATGGTTCCTAATTGCTTCTTATTTTCTTACAGGGTTTTTAAGCTTCCCCTCTAAACTATTTTTGTTTTTCAATTGGGAAATATGACAACAAATTTTTGTGATATAACTGAATGTTGGCCTTTCTGATCTTTGAATCATTTTAAATAGCGTGAATAGCTGAGATTTGCTCTCCTTAGGAACCAATGCTTTTCCACATCAGGCTTTTCTCTATTTAAGTTTTTTGAAACAGGATCATTGTCTTGAATCACATTATCTTTTATTTCTTAATAGAAAACTACATTTGATGCAGCACAGTAAACTACTGTTAAGAAAAGTCGAAAATCCCTTAGCTCCAGGGCTCTGAGGAAATTGGATGAAGGATCTTGCAATGGAATGCATATCTGGTTCACATTCATTGCATATTAGGGAAAAGACTCTCAGATCCATCCAAAGATACTTAGGAAGCTATTGGTTTGTAATGTCCTATTGACCTTTTGCCATCACCTTGGAATTTGTCCAGAGATATTGACTATGAGGTTAAAGACAGAGAAGATGGCCTCCTAAATTGGAAGTAGCAAGAATTTAGGAAAAATAACAATGGAGGCTGAGTTACAACTTAAAGCCTAACAAAGAAAGTAAAACTTTCTTATGCAGCCTCTAAAATAACACACAGGCCCCTTTGGAGTCATTATGAGTTGGGAAAACTTGTGACATAATCTTTAGGAGAGAGTAATTCACTCAGAATAGAAGAATGTGTTAACTAATTAGGTGTAAGAACTTGGGGACTCTGGACTCCCTTTTAATGAGCTTTCTATCACCACAGAATAAGCCCATGCATGCAAGAGAACAAGAAACCAATTAAATCCAAATGAGTATGCCATTATTAGGAGGCAGATTTTTTTTTTTTGAAAAGCTTACAATTATAATTTATATCTCCTTATTACATAGAAAATAATTAGTTCTTCAGGCCTAAAAGCAAAGAAAATTTATCTATCGTCCTTTGAATCCTGGAAACCTAGGGTAACAGAATTATTTATTTCTAGGCTGGACTTTCTCCCTACTTCCCACTATAGATGACTTTATTCGATAACATTTATCCTATAGATTCTTCCAAGCCTGGAGGAGTCGACTGATCCTGAGTGGTCCTTGATGTGTGTTAGAAATATATCCTTTCACCGGCCATCATCTCCCACCCAATACTTTGCCAAAATATTGATTTGGGAGTACCTATCTCAAGATTGGCCAGAATGGCTTTTGATGACCTAAGTTTTGGGAGTTTGGGGGTGGGGGAGTTTTACTAAGGGAAAATAGGTTAACTATGAGTATTTAAAACAGACAATTCTGTACCAGAAAACTGGTCATTTATTCAATGACCATTCACTGAAAGTTTACTTTGTGCCGGGCATGGTACAGGCATTGGAGACATAGTAATGAACAGAATGAAAATCTCTGTTCCAATTAGAACATCGTTTCAGTAGGGGCAATTCACGATAAGGAACGAGGACTATTTCAGATAATGAACAGTGTCCTGGAGAAGAGAATGCAAAGTCCATGGGAGCGACTAGGGCGAAAGGGCAATATTAAAGAGGGTGATCAGAGTGAGCCTCTGAGGAAATCACATGTGAAATCTGACCTATAAGCAATATGCAAACATTGCAGACCTGGGTAACAGTGTTCTAGGGGACAGGAGAAGAGCAAATACAGAGGCTCTAAGATGAAAATGGACTTACGGTTGACTGAAATGGGAAAGTTAGGGTAGATGGAGCTATTTGAGGACTTTATCCAAAAGAAAATTACACTTAATGAAGAAATGCTGCTCCAAATCCGCAAAGCAGCAAAACCCAAAGCTGAATATAGTGTGATCATAACCTACACATCGAGGCTAGTCCTGGAGCTTGCAAACAGGTATGAAGGCAGAAGGTGTCTTTCAGCTAGCTTGGGAATTAAACATGCTAGACGACAGAAAATGAGTGACTTTGGCCATGGCCACCCATACCACAGAGGAAGAGAGGGGCTTGGAGTGAATTAAGGGGAAGTGCTGAGGAGAAATGGGCATCCTGGGGTATGAGGCAGAGGCGTGTCCTTATGACCACATCAGAGAGTAGAGGAAGCTTTCCACTTGCGGCCATTCAGATGTGTACTGTGGCTTCCTCAGCTATCTGTAGATGACCTGGAATGGGAACTCCCAAGTACAGCATAACACAACTCACTTTCCTCCTTTCTTTACCACTAGTGCACTTCTCTCTACCCCACATACTTTCCCGACTAGGAGTGAAGCGAAAGGAAGAGGAAATGCCATCACACCATCTGCTTGCAGGGGGTTCTGTGAAGTGACCAAAAGATAATTGTTATTTGAGTGATACAGGACACACGGTGAGAGAGATGGTGGCTTTTTCCCTCATTTATTTGAGCACATATGTAAGTGTTAACAGATTCTAAAGGTTAAAATCAGAACTCCCCAGCCTGGTCATGGTGTAAAACAACCCAAAGGGCTCACTTTGTCTCAAGCCCTCAGTTTCTCCCATTAAATATTGAGAGGGTTTCATGATATCATCACAAATCCTCTCTAGTGGTAGCGTAACAGCGTTGTGTTGTTCATTAAAATGAAAACTATCAAGATAGTGAAAAGACAACAGAATGGAGAAAATATTTGAAAATCATAAATCTGATAAGGGTCTAGTATCCAGAATGTGTAAAGAACTCTTACAACTCAACAACAAAAAGACAACTCAATTTATAAAGGGGCAAAGGACCAGGATAGACATTTCTTTATGGAAGAAATGCAAATGGTCAACAAGCACATGAAAAAAAGTTCAATCACTAGTCGTTAAGAAAGTGCAAATCAAAGATTTGCCATTTCACAGAGATGCCATTTCACACCTATTAGGATGGCTGTTGTCAAACAACAACAACAAAAATAGCAAGTGTTGGTGAGAATAGAAAGAAATTGGAACCATCTACATTGCTGGTTGGAATACAAAATGGTACAGCCACTGTGGAAAACAGTTTAGTGGTTCTCCAAAAAAGTTAAATGTAAAATTACCATGTCACCCAGCAATTCCACTCCTAAATATTTACCCTAAAGAACTGAAAATAGATATTCAAACAAAACTTATATACAAAGTTTACAGCACTATTTACCATAGCAAAAGGGTGGAAAGAACCCAGACATCGATCAGAATGTATTCTGTCCTATAAGGGGATATTATTCAGCCATTAGGAGGAGTGAAAAACTGATATACACTGTAACATGGATAAACTTTGAAAATATGCCAAGTGAAAGAAGTCAGACACAAAAAGTCACATAAGATTCCACTTATATGAAATATTCAGAATTATTAAATCAATAGAAATAGAAAGTAAATTCAAGTTTTCCAGGACCGCGGGAAGGAGAGAACAGGAAGTGGTTACTTGACGGGGGCAGGGGTCCCTTTTTTGGGGTGAAGGAAATGTTTTGGAATTAACTAAAGGTGACGTTTGTACAACATTGTGAATGTACTAAATGCCGCTAAATTGTACTTAAAATGGTTCATTCTATGTTATGTGAATTTTATCTCAGTTAAAAACAATGTGGGGCAGCAGGTTGGAATCATCTGAAATTCTGTGCCTTTCCTATTTGAATTGGATACCTGGTCAGTAATAGCCAAGCGAGTAAGCTATTTCGGTAGACACATAGATACATCCTTCAGTGTCTTCTGCATCCAGTGCAGGCAAAGGACTTCGTTTTCATGAAACTATGGCCTTGACCTTCATAAATACCTCCTTGTCTGTAATGAAGTGGTCAGTCTCATCTCATTTGTGGACAATATGACTGGAGTATGTCTAAAAGTGCTCAATCATTGATAGACCATGGTCCACATTAAACCTGACATGTTTTTTGTTCATCTCAAACCAGATACTTACTATTCGAGCCAATGGTTAAACACAGAGGTTTCATAAAAAATCCAGTGTTTCAGGTTTTCTAGAGAGAAAAAAATCTGACTATCTGGTGACTCCGGGCTCACATTACCACATGGTGACAGTCAGCCAAGTTTGAGAGCAAGTGCCAACTTTCTCTCTCTCCCTCTTTCTCTCCTGTCTGTCTGTCTATCTCTGTCTCTGTCTCTCTCTCTCTCTCTCCCACTTCCCCATTCTCCCTTTATGTTACTTGCCAGGCTAGTCACCCTTCCTTCCCACCCCCGACTTCATAGCGCCACACCGGAACATAAATTTCACCTTTAGATCTTCTTTTAAAGAATTGTTAGCAAAGTCTCCCGTTGAAATATAAATCATCTATAAGAAGAGGGCAAAGTCCCTGGTGCAACAATTTGTTCTCATAACTGAAAAGAGGAGCGTAGGTAAGAATCTCTTAATTTGACAGTGGCCTTGGGACAGAGAGAAGAATTCTAAAGCTCGAAAGACTATCAGACTGGTAGCAGCGTGGCAGGCTGAGGGGAAGGGCTGATGGTAGGCAGGATGGGTGAGCACGAAGCAGGCTTCTGCTACCCAGTCTGTCAGGTTTGCGATCTTCCCTTCTTGGCCTGGGTTGGGGTGGCTGGCCTAAAAACCATGAACTGCACAGCTGACTCTTAAACACATTCTACCTCCTAGATTGCCACTTCACCATACAAGTCAGGTAAGACTGGTTTCCTCAGATCCCCAGGTTCTTAGAATCCTGGCAGGTAGTCACAATAGCACCCATTGTTACGTAACCTAGCACCTGTGGGGCTTCGTGTGTGTTTTGTTTGTTTCTTTTCTATTCCCCTAAACACAATGTGGAAGAAGCCAAGGAGGTGGGGACAGTCATCTCAGTCTCTGGAAGTTCAATTTTCCTCCATAAAATGGAGAGGGACAACTCCAAATTCAGGTAATAACCAATCAGGAGGCAGAAAAATGATAACAGTGACTCAGGGTTTCTTGAGACTGTTACTGCTCCCACATAGAATCCCTAAGTTTTGTAGCCTTGGTTGGAGTAGAAGGAAGCATGTTCCTTGATGGAGAAAAAGTCCCCGTGTCAGCTAATGACACCTGCCCCAGAGCTCCAAGGACAACCGTGACCTTGATCTGATAAGACTCTATGTCGAGCTTGTTTGGCTCACTTGATTTGGAGTAGGAATGTTGTCTCATCTCTGAGCTATTGTTCCATAGGGCATTGCAGTAAACTTTGGAGAATGCAAATTCTTAACTTTTGCCATCACCTGTAAGTTGCCAGACAAATTAATCTTGTGGCTAGTCT
>NW_006442207.1:5633089-5639458 GCF_000325575.1 Pteropus alecto | reverse complement strand
GAGTGAACTTGGATAAGTCACTTTACCCTGGGGAACATCTACAGTCTTGTCTGTAAAATGTGGCTTCATGATATCGGTTGGATTAAATGAGATCCATGTGATCGGCCCAGCCCAATGCCCGTAGTACAGTCAAATGCTCGCGTTTGCTGCTTTTACTAACCTGATCAAGTCTGAAAGCTGTGAGGCAAGACTGAGCCCCTCCCATCAGAGTGGTTTGAAGCTGAATTTGGCTGGGAACTACAAGAAAACCTGGACTGGAAAAAGCCTTTGTTGCTTTTGTTTCCCTGAGATCTCTTCCTGACCTAAATCTTCAACGCTCACCTGCTACCATGTGTCAGGTCCATTTCCCAGCACGCTTTCTGCATTCTTGATTAATGCTGCCTCCAGTAACGACGGTTCCTCCAGACTCTCTGGAGGAGAGGACATCGGACATAGCAAGTTGTGACGCTGTTGACCTCTGAGCCCTGCTTGATACTTCAAAAAAGAAAGTACAAAAAGCGAAATAAGCCAGACAGAAAAAGTTGAAAATCATATGATATCACTTATATGTCGGATAGAAACCTAAAAACAACAAATGAATAGGACAAACAAACAGAGACTCATGGGCATGGACTATAGACTAGTGGTTACCAGAGGATAGGGAGTCAGGGAGGAGGGGGGAGGTAGACAGGGTAAAGGGGGTCAAATATAGGGGGGTAGAGGGTTGAGTGAAGTGGGTAAAGGGGATCAAATATATGGTAGCTGAAGGAAACTGGACTTTGAGTGGTAAACACACAATAGAATATACAGATGTCAAATTATAATGTACACCTGAAAATTATATAATTGTATTAACTAATGTTACCCCAATAAACTTAATTTAAAGAAAGAAAGAAGGAAAGCAAGCAAGCAAGCAAGCACTAAGCAAGGCATATCTGGCCAGCAGGCAATGTCCTTCCTGCAGAACACTCGGTTTCTAAAATCTGTGATGTCACCTCTACAGAGGTTCCCTCTTCCAGCCAGAAGAGTCTTCCCTGACCCTTGGTCTGCCTGGGCAGTGGGAGCCTCTGGAGTGCCCTTCTCTGACTACCAGCTTATGTTGGGTCCAGAAGGTTTGCTTCTAGGTTTTGTGGGCCAGCAATAAAAGGGCAGTCGTTTCTCAGAACCGTCTGGGAAATGATTAACTTGTTTCCTTTGATCCTTTCCACCTTGTGGGAGGAGAGTCAAGTGTTGCAGGGAGGGGTACGCCTTCAATTATTTTTGACATTGCTAAGGTAAACGGTGGGAGAAATTCTGGTCATGGGCAGTCCAACTCTGCTATTTGGAGGATTAGAAGCTGTGTGTGTGTGTGTGTGTGTGTGTGTGTGTGTGTGTGTGTGTGTGTGTGTGTGTGTCCCTTCTGTAAACAGAACTATTGAGTAAAAAGGTACGGCTATTTCCTCTTGTGTTTTCTTTCCTTTCTTTCTTTCTTTTTTTTTTTTTAAGGCCTGAATTTCCTGCTGCTATTCACAAAGATGCTTTTTATCTTTAACTTCTTGTTTTCCCCACTTCCAACTCCGGCACTGATCTGCATCCTGACCATTGGAGCTGCCATCTTCCTATGGCTGATGAACAGACCTCAGCCAGTCTTGCCTGATATTGATCTGAACAACCAGTCAGTGGAAATTGAGGTAACTTAGCAACACCTTTTTAGTTTGTCACCCTTGATCAAACACAAACTATAATTCAAGATTTTGCGGTGATTTATAAAGGGAATTGGGTATAACGTGGGAAGGTGAGCCAATTAAGTTAGCAATCAACAGAAAATCTATAAATTTAAACTTCTGTTAATGGCATATTTTCTTTCATAACAAAAATGAAACCACAGCTAGGTCTTATGATCCAGTAATCTAGATTGGAGTTGGGATATCACAACCCTCAGGGAAAATTCATGTGTGTATATGTGTGTGTGTGTGTGTGTGTGTGTGTGTGTGTGTGTGTGAGAGAGAGAGAGAGAGAGAGAGAGAGAGAGAGAGAGAGAGAGACTAGTATGCTAAGAATGGTTTTTACATTTTAAAACAGATATGTAAAAAAGAATTTCTTTTAATTTAAAAAGAAGGACAGATCATACACGTTCCACAAAGCCTAAGCTTTTCACTGACTAGCCATTTACAGAAAACATTTGCCAACCCACGATCTCAATGATAGAGTCAATACTTTGGAGATAGGAGAATATTTTCATTGAGAAATTCAATGTCTGAAAACAGTAAAGAAGTTACTGAGTTAAATTCCAGCTTTGAGTTAATAGTCTTTCTTAAAACTGGCAGAAGTTAATCCCCCGACTTTCAGCAAATGACGTGGCGTCCTACATCTCTGAGCAAAGAGAAAACTCCAAGACTGTTCTCTTCATTTTTCATCGTCAACGCTTTTCAGAGGAAAAAAGCATTCCTGTTTTTTAGTAAAGCCAAGCCCCTTCTGGTCTTTTTACAAACGTCTTTCCTCTGCTCAGAACTTTCACTCCTGCTTCCACTCCTCCCTCCCTCTCTTACATTCAGGCATGTTCGTGTGTCCTTCGCTGCCCTTGTCCTCTGCTGACATTGTCCTCTGCTGCTGCTGCTTCAGGCCACCAATGCCTTCCAATTGTTCTTCCCACCAGAGTTCTTGAAGGCTAGTCTGTCTGTCTGTCGATTTCCTTTTCTGAACTTCGACCCACCGAGGTTGTACATTTTCTACTACCATCTCCCCAAACTTCTCTGGAACACTCATAATCTAACTTCTAAATTCAATGATTTCTCCTTCAGTCTCTCTCTCATTTGACTTGAGGCTTCTCTTTTCTTGAAACTTCTTCTTTTGCCTTTCATAATATTGTTCAATGAGATTTCTTCCTGATTCTAAGACGGCCTTTCTTTGTCACGTAGGTTCTTTCCTTTCCTCATTCTACAGTTTCAGCCTCATCATCTCTGATTCCTCTAAAGCAAATGTTCTGTAAAGGCCAGCCAGTTAAGGCTTTGTAGCCTTACAGGCTCTGTTACAGCTCAGCTCTGCTGGGAAACCACCAGGCAATATGTAAATGAATGAACAATAAAACTTTGTAAAAGCAGGTGACAGACTAGATGTGACCACAGAGCAAAGTCTGCCTGCCAATCCCTGCTTTAAATCCTCACAGCTGAGAAAACCCTTCCTCTCCTATGATTTGAAAATGTACCCAAAAGGCTATGACACCCCAATCTGATTTTCTAGTTCTGGCCTCTTCCTGAGTTCCGGTCCACCTCAGTGACACTTGAGTACCTCAAGCTCCACCAGGGTCCTTATTGCATTTCTTCTCCACACATACACACACGCACACGCACACACACGCACACGCACACGCACACGCACACACATACCCATGTGTGCACTCTGTATTCTTGCCTGTTTCACCCCCTGCTCCATCTCAGTTAAATGCATCTCTTCTTATACAGTCGCCAAATGTCGAGTCTGAATCACCTTTTATTCTTTCTTCTTCCTCAGGCCATCTATGAACACGGACAGCAAGACCCTATCTTCCTTTACTAGACAAGGAATTTCATTTTTGACAATTTTGAATTAATGTCACATTTTATAGAAATCTTCCCTGATGCTCTAGACAAGTCAGATCTCTTGTTATAGCCTGATCTTGTAGTTTCGACGGACATTTCCACACATCCCTAGCTTCTACTCCTTCCTCAAATGACCTCATTCTCCAGCTGCCCACCAGATTCTACGATGTGTTTTCTTTCCTCTGTGCCTTTATTCAGTCTGTTCCTTCACTCTGAATCATTCTTCTTTCCGTCCATTCTACTAAAATACATCTTTCTGGTAAATGCTTACTTATCTTCAAAGTCTGTATTGACATATCATTCCTTCTCTGTAGCCTTTCTACTTAATACAGAATAGGTTGCTTCATTAGTATTCCAAAACATATATGTTTATTACAGCGTGCACATCACAGTACTATATTTGCACGCTTTTCCTTCTCAACCCACCCCCACTCAAAAAAAAAAAAATCCTTCTGGGGTGTTCACGGCCAGCAATTTTGTCTTAACTCACTTTGCATCTACCGTATTTACAATGCCTGGGACACAGTATGCATTTGATAGATGTTTAAACTTGATGTGATCTTTTAAAGGATAAAAAGCTATAATAGTCTCTCTCTCACGTGTGTGATGTTTGTGTAAGCACATGTGTGTGTACGCCTAGAGGGGGAAGGGGAGATTTCCAAAAACATAACTGTGACTGTCTCTGGGTTTCTATGACATGGAGATACTACAATTTGAGATTTAAAAAATTGATTAGTTGCGTAGAAAGGGCTAATCTTTGTGACCTCAATGGTCAGCACTTACATTCTCTTTAATCAGTCTGTAAGGATTTGGAAAGGGTCGGGAGAGACTCAGGCTTGGCCTAAACTTGATCTTGTGTCTTAGGGAGGAGCACGGAGGAGCGCAAAACAGAAAGACGACGAACTGCTCTCTTACTACTTCTCAGATGTCAAGACAATATACGAAGCTTTCCAAAGAGGACTGGTTGTATCTGGTAAGCCTGACAGTCTCACCCTGTCTGTAACAAGACCAGTATGGGGACTTGTTGCATACCTTTGTTTCCCTGTCTCACTTATAAAATCCCAGTGGTGGCCTGAATACAATTCCAACATAGAAGGTGGAGGGGACATTAGCACAGTGTCAGAATGGCTGCAGGAATCAGAAAATCAAAGAATCAGGAAACAATGTAGGACGGCCTTGGGTTTGAAACCCAGCTCTTCCATTTCCAGCTGTGTGACCTTATACAAACCACTTTGCCTCTCTGAATCCATTCCTCATTTAAGACGAGAACTTCCTGCCAAGTTGCTAAGGAATAGACAATGTGGACAAGTATTTTGATGAAATCACGAGTACATTAGTACATTATATTTGCTTAGGACATGCATTTCAAAAGTGCAATTCCCCAGATGCAAAATCTAAGCCATAGTTAGCATTCAGGCTTCCTGACTTCTTACCTTGTCCTTGACCCCAGTGCCAAACTACTGGCCCATGCTGCTGCTCTTAGTGTCACGGAGGTAATTATCTTTTGGACTTTCTTAGAAATGCCACCATATGGACTTTGGTAGGTTCACTTGGAACATAGCAGACCTTAGTACTTATGTCTTTTATCATTAAACACAATGCTAGGTACCCTAGTTTCCTTTCAAAATCAGCTGGCCAACAGCTCTCCCTATATCCTTTTCCTTTTGGGTGGCATTCTGTCCAGGCATCGATTTGCCTGTGTGACTTCTTATCCCTCCCTTCCCTTTTGCCTTTATCTCCGACTATGACAATATTTACTAGCCAACTCTTGTCAAGTAATAACTATGCAGTAGATGCTGCTCATATACCATCTACTTGACCTTCCCTAACCTCTGGGATTACTTATTATCCCTCCCACTTTTTAAAATAAGAAAACAAAGACTCAGAGATTTAGGATCATTCTGAAGGTGGCATACCTAGAAAATGTTGCATAACATACTTCATTTAGAAAAATTTTTTCAATATTAAATTAAAACGAAATAAAGTTTAAAATAGCCTCTCATGTAAGCAGATGTGGCCTGGCTATTTTTACAGAAAAAAACGACACTTCTGGTCCTAACTGGGGTTCAATACATCAAACCTAACATATGCTTTTAACTCCTACCTGGTAGATGGTCTATGTTATGTTGCTAATGACCTGTGAATAATGTTTAAAATATAGATCCTCTGGCTTCACCTTGTTAAACTGAATCAGAATTCTAGATAGTGAGACCTGAGAATCCGAATTTTTAACAAGGCTTTGGAGCAGAGGGAGGGTCTGCATGCCAGAGTTTCAACTCTGCTTAGTTTAGGGCAGCAATTTTGCTGAGTTGTTAATGGGTGGGCTCTTTGTAGAAGGCTACACCTTAGAGCAGAAGCTAGATCTGAGGTAAATTAATCAAAGGCTAGGCTGTTGCCTGATCAGGACTTTGGCTAATTAGGCTAAAGCTGATTAGGGCATAGAGTTTAATGAGACCTCAGTTGGTGCCCCTTTGGGCCAATTACTTGATTTGTTCCTTGGCTATGGGCCTCTGCTAGAATTTTCATCAATAGGGACGTGATAAGGAAGATGCAGTATGGTTTTTTCCACACTCATCAGCTCTGTCACTTACTGAGTGAGTTTGGAGAAGCTGTCCCTGTCCTGCCTGGCTCTTACTACCAAGGGGATTATGACAGTTGGAAAGACCAAATGGGCGAATGTGCCTAGCATTAAGTAAGTATTCCACAGATGGTGGTAGCTATCACCAGTGATTAATGTTAGTACAAACAATCGCATTGGTAAGCCATAGGAGGCCCATACTCTGGGCTGGAGCAGTGGCTATGAACACCTAAAAGGACAGGACTTGCCCAACTT
>NW_006442207.1:5619848-5633058 GCF_000325575.1 Pteropus alecto | reverse complement strand
AGGAAGAAAAAGTACTACATTTCCTGTGGACAGTCTCCTCGTTCATTTTCTATATCTCTTCAATTAGAGTAGGTCTTTCTTGCTTCCTTTCCTTTTTCTTCTTTCACTTAATCTGGAAGTTCACGTATTTACCTTTGAATTCCTAGTACCCTCTTTCTGAATGCTTCCTTTTGGCAAGAACTTTTGGCTCTCAGGAGTTTGGCTAGAGCCTCTGTGTCAAATTCCCTTCCCTTCTACTTTTTGATTTATAACTTGGTCTCATTTTGGCTTAGATGTGGGGCTTCTCGGCAAGCTAGACTTGTTCCTTAGCCTTGTTTCACAATTTCTGTGGCTTCTGTGGCTGAGATTGCTATTTGTTCTAGCAAATGGATGTTCCCACATTTATTTTAACTTTAATAAGGCCAAGAGTCTAGATGGTCTAGTAACAAATATAAAACACAATTGTAATAACATCGAAGGCAAATATACATGTGTGTGTACCTGTGTGTGTATTCATATGTGTGTCCTCTGTGTGTGTGTGTGTGTGTGTGTGTCCTTGTAATTCCAATGAGCCTCGGTATCTCAGAAAAAATTCTCATATAAACAGGTGAAGTATGTTAACAGATGATGTGTGAGAGTAAATAAAATTTAACAAAGGGAAAGGTCCCACTTTACAAGCTGTAAAAGAAACATAGACTAAAGTAATGATTTTTTGAAGACATGGTAAAATGTTACTATTTAGTGTCTATGACTCAATACATTGCTTGCTCTATAAAAGCAAATTGCCACAATGAGTCTACTACCCAATACGGTGCTAGATATTAAAAACCTGAGCTATTCCGACCACCCCCATCCCTTCTTATTGAAGTTATTTCATTTTAGGGACTCTATTCTAAGAAAATGTTCTGAATTTGAAATGATTAATTTGAAAATGTTTATCATAGCATTATTGAAGGTATAAACTTAGAAACAATCTAAATATCCACAATGAAAGTCAACTACAGTAGAACCCTTCCTCAATTGGCCATGGTAAGGCTGCTGAAATCTCTACAGAGAACAAATAATATGAGAAGGTTTATATCAAACAAAGAAAGGACGCAGGACAAATATATATATAAAATGGACATAACCCTGCAGAGCTATGCAAAGGAACTCTGAAAAACAAAAATCAGTGCTAATATTGGTGTTTATTCGATGAGATTGTTGCAACTTACATTGTGACCTTTTTTCTATATTTTTATGAGCATGCTTTATTATTATTATTATTATTATTATTATTGGGAAGTTCAATTCAAGATTATCCAATATAGGCTGTTTATATTTACTTGTGGGCTTTTACTTGTTCACATTATGTGGGCAAATCCCTATTTGTGGCTTTCTCTGAATGCCTGTTTTGTAGAATTTTCTAAATGTTTCAAGTGTAGTTTATAAGACTCTCTCTGCCTTTGAGAACTGAGTACTTTCTGCCTTTGAATTTCCTTGGCACATAAGAGAAGCTCGCATTCTTATCAGATTTATCCCTTGTGCCTTGTCTCTTCTTAATCCCCTTTTACCTTTTCTGGGCCAAAAGATTTGCAACTTGAGCTGATTTTCTTTTAATGTTATGTTTTTAGGCAATGGGCCTTGCTTGGGATATAGAAAACCAAATCAGGACTACAGATGGCTGTCCTACAAACAGGTAAGCAGCCAGGCTCATGGTTTGGGAGAGACTCTTTTGCTAATGTGATATCCTGAGCAAATTTGGTCTCTTTTGGGTCTCGACTGCTTTCTCTATCTCTCTCTTTTGTAGGTGTCTCATCGAGCAGAGTACCTGGGCTCCTGTCTCTTGCATAAAGGATATAAGCCATCACCAGACCAATTTGTTGGCATCTTTGCTCAGAATAGGCCAGAGGTAACCATGTTGAAGTTAACTCAAGGAAATGAGTCAGGCTAAATCTGAGGACTTTGCACCTCACCTCTAATCCAGCACTCTGACACTTGCTGATTCTCCAAAGCTATGTAAAGATCTCATATTCTTTAAATATTCTTGAAAATATTTAAACACTTGAAAGAGTTACAACTCAGGGCCTCTTTAATTCCTGGTTGAATGTATAGTTCTCTAAGCTAGGTGTCACTTTAAGAAAGTCTGTGACATGAGAAAACAAGGAAGCAAATAAGGGACTGGCAAATAAGAGCTTATGGATGTTGTGGGAAGGGATGTAGTCATATTAGAATTGGAACTTGCATGTTGTACCTGAACTGGTAAACCAAGGCATCCATTGCTACTGAAACTGGCAAATCAAAGCAAATCTTAGACATGAAGATGACTGAAATTAAGATTATCCCCAAGTTCAAGTTAAGTCATTAGACCCAAAGTTCTCAGAGAAAGTTTTGTATGCTTCATAATAATTAGCCGACGTGTGCAGGAGAGCCACTGACTTAACTGAAAATCTGAGAGGGCACTGTCTGCACTTTTTGGTGAATTGACATATTCTACCTTTGTTACACCCAGCCCCAATGAGAAGACATTCCCTGGACCCCAGTTTAGGAACTTACCACCAAACCTAGAGTAATAGTCTGCTAAGGCTGCCAAAATGAAAAATACCACAGACTGGGTGACTTAAACAACAGAAATACATTTTCTTACAGTTCTGGAGGCCAATGTCCAAGATCAAGGTGTCAGCTGGTTTGGTTTCTCCTCAGCGCTCTCTTTTTGGCTTGAGGATGGCTGCCTGCTCACTGTATCCTCATGTGACCTTTTCTCTATCTTCTCTGGCGTCCCTCTTCCTCTTCTTGTGAGGACACTAATCATATTGGATTACAACCCACCCTATGTCTAACCTTAATTACTTCTTTAAAGACTCTATCTCCAAAATCAGTGGCTTTGGGGGTTAGGGCTTCATTCGGCCTGTAACACTTGACTGTTGTTTAAGGCAGATTCTGACTTACCTTTCCAGCTCATTTCCTGTCATTCTTCATTTCATGCTTTCTAATATATGTAGAGTGATGTCACCCTGTCCTGTCTTTGTTCGTTTCCTCAATGCCTTCTCTGCCTTTACCTTCATAAGCAAATCTTACCAGTCTTTCAAAAAGCTCTGCCAAATTTTTATCACTTTCCCCAAAGCAGTCCCAGATAGGCTTGACCCCACCCCTGAAAGCAACCTCTGCCTTCTTAAAACTCTTAATGGTTTCTATACCTCTTATGAATAGAACATTTTACTCTATCTTTGTTTCCTGGTCTACCTTTATATCTTAGTTGTCTCTCTGCCTACCTTATCATATCCTTTATTTGACTGTACTTTATAGCACTAGCAGTGACAGTCCTTAGGGCCCCACAGTGATTTTTTTTTTTTAACACAAAGTAACCAAATAAGAATTTGTTGGCTAAATGACTAAATTCATACTTTTCTTTTCAAAGCATTCCCTAGTCCTTACTTGAATTTCTCTCCATATAGTGGATCATCTCGGAGTTAGCTTGTTACACGTACTCCATGGTGCCTGTCCCCCTGTATGATACCTTGGGAGTAGAAGCTGTCGTGTACACTATCAACAAGGGTAAAACTTTGCTGTTGCATTATAACTTGGTTCTTTCTTAATGTTGAATAATTCCTCAGTATCCGCTCTTGTTAGCAGATTTGGAATGCAGTGTCTTTCTTGTCCTGTCATTCGTAGGATATAATTTACAGGGAAGTTACAAAAAGCCCATGAGGCAGAGATATGCACAATTAGAAGATTCAGTGAAATGCTTTAAAGTGACATGGTATGACAATGCACTTTAGAAATAAAACTATTTACTTTGAGCACACTGAATAAAAGGCCAAAGTGAGTGACTAAATCACTGTGAAACTGTGGATTAAATTTTCTATTCTTGAAAATCTGAGTCAGCACAGTTAACCAGCCCATGGTGAGTCTGTAGAAAAAAAAACTACCATTGTTAAAGAAACAAGTACGATTTCATTGTGCAAGTAACAGCCTCTTCATATATCCAAGATGTTACTTTTTCCACAGAACTAGATTAATTAGATTCATTTGAACTATACATAAAATCAGAGGTTTTCCACTTGTGTAAACAAGTACCAAACCGAATGCTAATATTTAGAATCTAAAATGCTTGTCTGCTAAAATCCCATCTCTCCCCGCCTTTCTCTTCAACTTCCTACTCCCCTCCCCAAAATAAAACACACTGATAGGACTATGCCAAAGCGATTCATACTCATTGTCTGTATTCTTAAGCAGAAGGAATTGGGGAGCTTCTCTAGAAACTGTAAATTGTTGGCAGTATGCAAGAAAAGTCTGTGCTCTACTTCAATTAAGCTCATTTATGATCAATGGAATATTTCAGATTTTACACATAATAAATCTGATAAGCAAATATAATATCTTTTGGGGACCCACTAGCTCAGAAATTTTTAAAACACTCTTCCTTCTTGCGAGGCAATCCAGTACATAGCAGAGCAGGATGACCTGTAGCTCTATTTCTGCTTTCAGCTGATATTGCCATGGTGATCTGTGATACACTCCAAAAGGCATTGGTCCTGATAGGAAATGTGGAGAAGGGCCTCATCTCAGGCCTAAAAATAATCATCCTCATGAATTCCTTTGAAGATGACCTGAAGCAAAGAGGGGAGAAAAGTGGAATAGAGATCTTATCCTTCTCTGAAGCTGAGGTAATGGTCTAAAACTCAACTCAAAGCTCAAAGGCTGGTCTGATGCCATGGGCATCTTACAGGACATCTACACCGGAGTGCAGGCTGTTGTTCTCTGGGGGTGACAGGAGTGGAGAAAATTAGACTCATGCTTTGAAGCTTTGAGAATAATTTCCCCAAGACAACTCAGAAACCATGCTGGGGAAGAGAAAAGTCTGTGGCCAGCATGCACAGACTTTTCTAAGTAGAGAATTTATAAATACAGAGGTTAGTGGTCGTGAAGGATATGGTCCTGCAGCTGGGCTTCCTGGGTTCACAGTCCAGCTTCACAATTGTCAATTAGGCAACCTGAGGCGAGTTACTCCACATCTCCTTTTCCCTTTCTGTAAAATGAAGATACCATAGTCCCTACTTTACAGAGGAGTTACTGTAGAGTTAACGGACTTAATATATATAAAGTGCTCAAGACAGTGACTGGTATGTAGTAAGCCTTGAAATGTCAACTATTCATATCATTCGAAAAGATTTAGCAATGGTCCTAGATGACTGAACCTTAAGAGTGTAATGGGAAGTTTGGATATTTGGGATCTACCCCTTTAAGGTTTATATTCTAAGTAAACCTTATGCTCTTCCCTGGGGCTTTCTGGGCCTGATCCAGGATGGAATTTGGGTTATATTCCCACAGATGTATTCTCCTGGAAAAGGAAAAGAGAGGGCTGTATTTGCCATAAGTCTGTCCGTCTCAATTAATATCTTTCTTTTTTGGTTTTCTGTTCATGTAGAATATAGGCAGAGAGAACTTCAGAAAACCCGTGGTAAGTTTTCTTCTGCTCAAATTTGAATCTTGCATGTTCAACTTGCAAAGTTCATGGTAGACTAAGTCCCTGTGCTTCCCCCTCCAGCCACCTACACCAGAAGATCTGAGCATCATCTGCTTCACCAGTGGAACCACAGGTCAGTGCCCATGAAGTTGTCCCAGAGGCCCCTGGTTAGCCAAAATTATGGTTCGAGTCACTAACCACTGATAGCCTGGTAAATATACTCTACAGTGAGCCCTACCCTTAGGGGCTTAAAACCTAAAGCTTTTGAGTATGGATACCCAAATAGAAAACTATAAGCATAAGCAAATAAACTTCATTAAATATACTGGGACATATTTACATGCTATGGATTTGGGAAGTCTTAAAGATGGCAACAGAAAGTCAACTTTCTTCCCCAACCCACCACTCTCTCAATTTGACACGACGAGAATGGTCACTCAATCAAGGTAACCCAATGATAGTTCTACACAGATCACGATGTGCCCCCTACCCTCACCTTGAAGCTTCTCATCTATTAGAATTCTTAATCACTTTTAATGTGGCCCATGATGGACTATAGTTATGATAGGCACATTCCATTGCAACCAGTTCAGAAGGTGATAGCTGGGAAATATTGTTGAATCTGAAGTCTGAAACATAAAAACAGCACGGGATTGGGGGGTGGGGGTGCTGGTGGTTATTTGGATTTTTCTTTTCAACTGTGTTGCTATCTGAAATGGTGGCTATGTGCTATGTGCTGGTAGAAGGCTGTCAGCAGTAAACTCTGTGGGCATTAATCATTCAGAAACAGAGTCATATACCATTCACACAAAGATACAGTAACAGGAGAAGCTCTTGACTCTCCAGAACAGAACCAATTGAATGTAGCTTCTTATTTCAAAGCCAAAGGCTTCCTATGAGCTATATAAAGGATCTTTCTCTCCACCTCTTCTTTCCTACAGGTGAGCCCAAAGGGGCCATGCTAACCCATCAAAATGTCATTTCAAATGCTGCTGCTTTTCTCAAACTTTTGGAGGTCAGTCGATCAAATGAAAAAGAAGTCCTGATCAAAATGTGAATTTGTCATAAGATTTTAATCTTGAAGTCAGAGGAGGCAGAGAGGGGAAAAAAAAAACAGGTTAAGGGCCTGAATGTGGGCAAATATTTGTGCATCTTTGTCTGGAGGACTGTGCATTTTCAAGCCTTGGTCTTTTAGGATCACTGCAGACCTTTGTACTCAGTTAAGGGCACCTCTTAGAGTGATGCAGTGTACCGCCCGCACAACTGTATGTGGCCCACCTAGAAAGAAGTAGCTTAAATTTTTTAAAAATTTTAATTGAGATATAATTGATATCTAACATTGCCTTAGTTTCAGGTGTACAATGTAACGATTCAATATTTGTATATGTTGCTAAACGATCCTCAAAATAAGTCTAGCTAAGAAAGATCACCACACATAGATAAAAACTCTTTTTTTGTGTGTGACAAGAACTTTTAGCAACTTTCAAATATATAATAGAGTATTATTAACTGTCGTTAACAGGGTAGTTCTTAAATCTCCTTTGGAAGAGAAAGTTGGCATTAATCCAATGTCATTTCCTCTTTGTTCTTTATCTATAGGACAGCTTCCAGCCCACTCCCAAGGATGTGACCATATCCTACCTCCCCTTGGCTCATATGTTTGAGAGGGTTGTACAGGTGAGTGCCCTCCGTTCCCAGCAGGCATGAGGAAAGGCAGTCCCGTGTTTATTCCAAAGGCAGCTATGCAATATTTAGGGTCTTTCTCTAATGAGATGGAAATAGGCAGGAAGTGGGCACGGCTGAGTAGGAACCCCAGTGGTATTTCCCCCAACTCCATGTGGAGCCTTCCTTGGTTAAGTGTGTGTGGCCGATTGGCCAATGCTTGCTCCTGCCTTCTCTCAGGGTACCTCGAGTCTACTGAGGTCACAGCCAGGAGCTTACTATCGATCCTTAATCCTGAGCTGGGATAGAAGACATTTTTCTTCTTTCTAATTTTATTTTGGTTAAAAATTTTGAAAAGATTTAGGATTAAAGAAAAGGAAGTTGCCCACAGAGGGGCGGAGAAGGAGCATCTGATCCACGTAAGCTGTATGCAGTGGGAGCCGTTCAGGGTTGTGTGTGTGCCACAGGAGAGCTGCCCGTCTGTGAGGGGACTCCGGGCTCACCAGGCTATTCTGAGGCCGATTTGAAGAGAGCAGCGCTGGCTTTTCAGAAAGGCAGTTGGTAGTGTGGATGGAAAACCCTCTCTTAAATACCTCTTCGACTGGCTTATCTGCTGTTGCATGAAATGCAAAAATGAAAGATTCAGTTCCTTGGGCTAACGTGTTGACATCTGATTAATAAAATATTGGTTCTAATAAGCCTTTTTTTTCCACATTTTTAACATTCCTGAAATTGAGACACTCTTATAATTAAAAGTCTTATAATTAAAAGGCATTTTCTGGTTTAGTTGGTAGTGTTTTTTCTTAGTCTCTTAGTCTAAAAGACATCATGAGCAGCAAAGTCTCTTGCAGCACCCTCTACGAGGCTGTGCGAGAAAGCTTGCATGGGAACCAGCGCAAGTGCTGGAAGTTTTTGGAGACAGTAGAGCCGTAGATCCGCTTGAGGAACTATGACCCTCAGAAGGACAAACACTTCTTGGAAACTTTCTGGCGGCTTAAGTCCGCTCTCTGCCCCACATTCTCTGTATGTGTCTTGGGGGGCCAGCAGCACTGTGACGAGGCCAAGACTGTGGTTGCCCCCCGCCCCCATGTAGACATCAAAGCACCAAAGGAACTTAACATGATGCCTTTTGGGCTTAAGTCTTTGATCACGCAGATCCTATGAATCCTGGGCCCAGGCTTGAAAAAGGCTGGCAAGTTCCCTTCCTTGCTGACCCATGAAGAGAATGTGGTGGCCAAAGTCAATGAAGGTTGCCCACAGAGGGGCGGAGAAGGAGCATCTGATACACGTGAATTCCACGGTCAAGTTCCAGATGGAAACATTGCTGTCTGGCTGTGGCCATTGGCCACTTGAGGATGACAGATGATGAGCTTGTGTTCAACATTCACTTAGCTGGCAATTTCTTGGTGTCATTGCTCAAAAAGAATTGGCAGAACGTCCAGGCTTTATACATCGAGAGCACCATGAGCAAGCCCCAGTGCCTAAACTAAGGCACAGCTTAATAAAAACTTGTGCAACTATTAAAAAAATAATAATAAAAGAATGATCTCTTACAAAGGATGATGTCTTAGGCTATTACCCAGAGCTGTGGATGGAGTAGGGGTTGGCCTTCAGTCTCACAATCTGTCTTACCTGTTCTGACACCTCAGCAGGTTTCTATCAGGAAAGATAAGTTTCTAGCAGGAAAGCTAAGTTTCTAGCAGGATAGATAAGTTTCTATCCTGTCTCGAGGGTGGGAAGGTGCTGTATAGAGAAAAGCACCCAGAGACATCAACCTAGTTCCTTGATTCTATCCAAGGCAGGCCTGAAACGGTCCTTTGGTTCTGAGCCATATTCTTCCATTTTGCTTTCAGGTTATTATGTACTCTTGTGGAGCCAGAGTTGGGTTCTTCCAGGGAGATATTCGGTTGCTGCCCGATGACATGAAGACTCTGAAGCCCACGGTGTTTCCCATAGTGCCTCGACTCCTTAACAGGATCTACAATAAGGTGCCAACCTTGCATCTGCTGGGCTGACCCTGAGATGAAGGAAACATCTGTGGCTCAGGCTTGACTGAGGCTCTCAGCGACTCTATGTTGCTAAGAAATTTGACCACTTCCACCTCCCACTCCCTACATATGCCTACTTATAGTCACATTTTTAAATGCAACCGTGAAAAACCATAAAAAAATGAACCCCCCTTTCCTTTGGATGCGATTACTTGGACCTGGTCTGGAGAAAGAGCTCAATTTAGAGACGTGGGGAGCCCCTCAAACTACAGCCGACTTCCTGGGAAGGTGTTGCTCTGATTTCATGATGCCTGCTGGTTACTGAGCTTCTGGTTGAGGTCCCATGGCAAACATTTCATATATATCCCATCATCTAATCCTCAAAAAAACACAGGAAATCAGGCCTACACTTATTATCTATAATTTATAGATGAGGAGACTGAGCCTCGGAGGTTAATTAACTTGCTCAGAGTCATATCTAATAAGGAGTCAGGCCAGAATTAGGCTGTCACGTAATCATTTTAGCTGTCATTAATCGGTACTCTGTTTTTCATTAGGGATTGCAAAATGGCGATTTTTCTAATTCAATCACTTCTCCTGAATTCAGTAGCTGAGATTCTTCCATAAAGGCATAACAAATATTTCATTCTTTTCCTTTATTAATCTTCAAAATGATGAATTGATGCACCAGTGATCTTCAAAACTGGCTAATGAGATTGTTTCCTTTGTAAAATTATAAATTCATGATTTTTGTATTTGTATGCTTAATCCATTTCGGTTATCCTTCTTGATGTTCAATTTCCCATCTTGGAAGTTGGGAGCGTCATCATGTTGCTCATGTGTCTTTTTGACATGACCCCAGGGGCCTTTTATAGCTTCATTGCTTTCTGGCATAAGATGTCTCAAGCTCATCTTGTATAATTCTCACTCAAGTCTTGGTTTTGCTATTTTATATTTTATAATATATTAACTTAAACACACAGTTTACTTCTGGAACTTATTTTTAATATGAGGGATTTTATTAGCGCGAGTCTCTAAATTCCAGCTCTTTGTCAGTGACTTGTTAGGGGGAGTCTTGAGAATGTCGAAGATAAATTTATTAAGCTTGAGAGAGGTGTCAAGAATAACATGATGCAGGCAGCATTTGAGTATAGACCTTGTGGAGAGATGGTGAGATATTGGCAAAATGATGGTATAGACATGAGTGGATATCTAGAGCATGGGGCACAGTTGGCATTACGGGGTGAGGATGTGCAGCGCAGCCCAGTTTGGCTGGAGGCTCAGGAATAGCAGTGTAAATATGGAAGAGTCATCTTTGAATTTTGAACTGGAAAAGAACTTCGATTTCCTCGAATCTGACTTCCAGTAGGATAAAGTCATGAAAGCCAGACAGAACATGGAGTTCGGGATTTAATTTTGTAAATAAGGTGACTTTCTTTTGTGTCGTACTGGCAAAGCTTTCTTTCGGCAGGAATACGGTTGATAGATTATAGAATCACAGTGAAGACAGAGTCAAGGTGACTAGAGAAATCATGCGAGCTTGACATTAAGTCTGAAGGGAAGAAATGATCTAAGTAAGAAAGTCTGTTGGGTTTTGTATGCTGTGTCTAAGGGAACTTCAGTTATAGAGAAAGCTGGTTGTTCTCTAAATCTAGTGTATATAAGCATCACTGGGACAAGGAGATAGAAAAGTGGTGCTTATTTTAAAAGTCAGATTCCGAGGCCCTTCTTTGACCCACTAAATCAAAAACCCTAACGTGGCTGCCCATTGAGCTTTTTTTAACCTAGCAGTCCCGGGTGACTTTGTAGGTAGATGCTGACCATCTTTTGAGGACATGCTTATTTCAGTTGTCAAAGATGTCTGCCAAGAATGAGGAATCTAGAGGAAATGGAGCTCTGTCTTTAGGTACTAAGTTCACTTCTTTCTTAGTGTGGACATGATTCTCTGGGCTCATCATTATTCAGCAAAGTGGTCCATGAATGAGAGCCAGTTCCTTATGAAACTAGAAGGAACTGTCTCTTGCTCACTGATGAGCCTTGGTGAGTATTTCCAATAGGTTTCCAACTAAAAGGAGCTATCACCCTGCAGGTTCAAAATGAAGCAAAGACACCCTTGAAGAAGTTCTTGTTGAACTTGGCTGTTGCCAGTAAAATCAATGAAATGAAAAAGGGTATCATCAGACGCAACAGTTTCTGGGACAAGCTCATCTTTGCAAAGATCCAGGTAGGTTGGGTGAATCCTGGACAGAGCCAGGCAAATATTTCGGGTGCCCACTGACTCAGTGCACTTTGCTTTTCCTCTGACGGTCAAGCATGTCTTTAACTGGAGATCCTTTTGTATTTTCTCTGTTCACTCGCCATTTGAGATCTCTCTTGGACCACTTTGTCAATAAAGGAAATTGGTCAAAAATCAGAAAATGGATTTTGTGTAGGTTCTAGCTCTCACTCTCATTCTTTTACGTGGTCTGTTGAAAGTATAAGTAATCTGAAGGGGCCAAAAATACAAATTATCTGAGGAAATTTTTTTAAATTTCAGATCTGGTCCCAGCTATGGATGGTGGTGACAGTAATAATGAACATTTTAAGTGCTTTTCCACAGTGCCAGGCCCTATTGTAACTGCTTTGTAAAGTACCAAGTTTAATTCTCATAACAACAGCGGGTAGGTTGTTTGACCCATCTTGCAATAGAGGAAACTGAAGCCAAGGGGATAGGCTTCAGCAGGTCTTTTGTTTCTCCTGAACAGGACAGCCTGGGTGGGAAGGTCTCCTTAATGATCACTGGAGCTGCCCCCATCGCCTCTCCTATCTTGACATTCTTCCGGGCAGCAATGGGATGTATGGTAAGCTTAGCACCCTTTGGGATAGCTTATTTCACTTTTGCACAAACAAGGCTCATGGTTTAAATAACAGCGAAAACATCACAGGAAGATACCAAAAAGAAAGTCACCCAACATCTCAAAATCGGGATACAATATCTTTCTAGTCACCTCTTATGCATCTGTGGATAGAAACCTTTACAAAAATGGCATCAGTGTTATAAAATACTTGTTAAACAGTGCCCCATCAACACTGTTACTTGTCAAATAAGGATCTAGATTATTTTAATGGTTTGGAAGAGTTTATTGAATGTGCCTAAATAACTAGTCTCCTACTGATGGACACTTGAGTTGCTTACCATTTTTTTCCTGTTATAGGCAATGAAGTGATAAGGATACCTGACCTGTATATCCTTTAGTATTTATGCAATTATCAATTTGGGACAAATCTCTACAAATGGAGATTGTTGGGTCAAAGTATATATTTTGGGGTCGTTTTTATATGTTAATGTAGATTATCAAACTTCCCTCTGGTAAGGTCTTGTCTTTTTATACATTTCTGCAAATAATACAAGAGACGTTACTTCCCCACAGTCTTGCTAGTGACAGACTGTCAGTCATTTATATCTTAGTCCAACAGATACATGAAGAAACTTATTGGGGTTTTGTTTCTTCCATTAACACTGAACCTTTTTTTTCTATCGCTTATTGGCACTTGTATTTCTTCCATGAGTTATTCTATTACCCCCTTAGAGAAAAATAGGCAAAAGATAATTTGGTTCTCTTTCACATTACTGAGTTCCTCATATAGTAATAAGCCTAATTTTTGTCATGTAGAAATATTTTTCCTAGTCTCATCTTTTGCCTTGTGTATTGCTATCCAAAAGCTTCAAATGTTTATGTAGTCAGAGGGATCAATCTTTTCTCTTTGTAGTTTTTGAATTGCTGAGACAGGACTCCCTAACCTCCACTATTTCATAAGACTGTTTTCATCCATATTTTCTAATAATTTTATAGTTTTACCTTTTTCCAATGAAATCTCTGCTCCATCTGGAATTTATTATTACAAGGGCTTGGGCATGGATATTGTCTTTTATTTTTCCTTCAGATGGCTATGAACTAGCCATTCAACCAACATGCACAGCTTGAATGAAACAGTCAGCCTTGTCCTCAGTGTCCCCTATCCATATAGCCATCATCTAAAAAGGTTCTGTGTTGATGACAAGGCCAGAGGTCCTCTAGTGTTTCAAATGAACACCTTCTCGGCCATTCTTAATACTTCCTTTACTCTCAGTCCCCCAAACAATAGATCAGAAGTT
>NW_006442207.1:5617647-5619753 GCF_000325575.1 Pteropus alecto | reverse complement strand
CCACACGGCCTATCACAGACCACGCCCCCCATCGCAGTAGCCTGTGCACTTGTTTCCGCCTACCAGATTCTCTCCAATCAAGATTATTCTCTATACCAGGGCTGGGCAAACTACAGCACAGGCCAAATCTAGTCCATTGCCTATTTTCATATAAGTAAAATTTTAGTGGAGCACAGACATGGCTCTTCACTTACGTATTGTCTGCTGCTGCTTTTATGTTACTTTGGCAGAGTTAAGTATTGAGACAGGGACCCCCAGGCTCACGAAGCCAGAGATAGTTACTGTCTGGTCCTATCCAGGAAAAGCCTGCCAGCCCTTATTCTATACCATGGTTGGAGATTTTCCTCTTAAAAAAATGCTACTTCAGTTCCTTCAGAAGCGTTCCATTGCCCAGGTTCAAGTCCAGTTGCCATTGGGTTGCACATCACCCATTTTCCCATCGACTTGAAATACAGCATTTCCTAAAATATAAGTTTCCATACTTTGGTCTATTTCGGACCCTTTTGCTTTTTGAGTGGACCCCTAGTCATAAAGATTTAACATAGCTCAGGCATGGACTCAAGGTACTGACACTAAGTGTCCTTGGACCGTCAAAGGTCTGGTCTCGCCACAGGGCGTGGCCGGCTCATGCTTTATCGTGAGTCAGTTTCCCAGCCCTTCTGTGGTTTCCCCAGGTGCTTGAAGCTTATGGACAAACGGAATGCACTGCGGGCTGTACATCTACGTTACCTGGAGACTGGACGTCAGGTAGGTTCTCCATCTAACTGGGCAGGAGGTATAGTGGTTGGGAGAAAGGTTCTAACTGAACTTGGACTTTGGAGTTTAGAAAACCCCGGTGCCCTGGATGAAGGTGGCAAAGGCCAAACTCAGGTTTTGGTCCAAGCCATCCTAGCTTGGCAGATTATTCTTCAGTCTTATTCTTTTAGTCGATCCATAAATATCTCTGAAATATGCCTGGAATTATCACCGTTTTCTGATTTCCCAGCTGATTCAGTGTGGTGTGTTCTAGGCCATGTTGGAGTCCCTGTACCTTGCAATCACGTGAAGCTGGAAGATGTGGCTGACATGAACTACTTTTCGGCAAACAACGAAGGAGAGGTGGGTAGGTTATGGCCAGTAGTCACGTCCAGACGATCATGGGGAGGGGTGTTTGTATCAGGAGGAGCACACAACTGTGAGCAGGTTTGGGGTTGATTCCTTTGAGATCTTGAGCAAGGAATTGAATGCCTCTGAGCCTCACTTTTCTATCCCAGACAACAGGGATTAAAATCTGGTGCTCTTCATGCTGTAGTAGAAACCGTCAAATGATGTAAGGGGTGGGAGCAGGTGTTTTGTCAAGTACCCATGCTGGGAGTAGCAGGTTTTGCTATTGTCACTGCCTTGTGCCCTTACGTGCAGATCTGCGTCAAGGGAAGCAGTGTGTTCAAAGGATACCTGAAGGACCCTGAGAAGACAAATGAAGCCCTGGACAAGGACAACTGGCTTCACACAGGAGACATTGGTCGCTGGCTCCCGGTGGGTGTTTCTTCAAAACTTTTGGGATTCTATGCTGCTGGATGGGAGAGAATCATCTGCTTATAAACAGGATGGGCAGACATGCGAGGAGGCTAATCAGCTGAGTTGGTATGGCTCCCTAGACAATGAGATGGATTCACTCACAAAGGAAAATTAGGTGACTGTTCTAGGGAACAGGTGTCTGGTCTTTGTTTACCTTTCTTGAGGCAGAAATTGTGACTTGGTAACTCCACGGGCCTATAAGATCTGCCTTTTATGAGTTTCAAAGAAATACGTTTCTTTCCACTTACTATATAAAGCCATATCAAAACACAGAAGCAGGATTTCTAAACTAGGTGTATGCAGAGGATACATTTTGCCTCTCAGAGATCTTTTACAGTCTCTCTGTGAAAGACACGGAGATTTTTTTTCAAGCACAGCTTGTGGACAAACGTTTAGCAGTAGTCCCTGCCAAACCCACCTGTTTTCCTAAAGAGAGGAAACTGTTGCATAATAGTGAGGGAGCCTTAGAACCCCTGCAGGCGATTTTCCAAGCAGTCTCCTCCCTCTCTGTAAGATTTTCTCTATTGTGTGTGTGTGTGGGGGCGGGGC
>NW_006442207.1:5613919-5617604 GCF_000325575.1 Pteropus alecto | reverse complement strand
GGCGGGTAATGTAACGCGATCTTAAAAAACTTCTTTTCTGGCTCAATGTTCTCGATTTAAATGACATTCGGCGAGAACTCTAAGAACACTGTTCCTAATGATGTATTTCATAGATTTGGGTCTAGTAGTATCTTAACATATCCGTTTCTGTGTACTGGGAGTTCTCTGCTCTAATAAGCATAGGATGTAGGCAATAGAGGTGTCCCTACTCCAGCGTTATAAAGGGCTGAGCCTTATTAATCACTTTTAGATAACGTCTGTTAAGCTGAATTAATGGCTAGTTTCTTGAGTTAGCCTTGTTGATGGCTCCAGGGTTGGTTCAGTCAACTGCCCTCCTTAGGGTGCGATCATGTGGATCCTATTTGCCACTTGTCCCAATTCTGCAATTCAAATCCCTAAGAATCTAAGCTCCTCAGACCAATTAGCTCAGGGAAATGAAACTGCAAAAGACCTCTGGTGGCTGGTCAGAGACCTCCCCAGCCCTGCTTCTGTCCTAACAAGCACAATTATTGACTTGCTTAATTACTATTGGCACAGTGGAACTGTTTTAGCCTGATCCTAAATCTAACGGGAGGGACACAGAAACGGGATTCAAGAAGGGGGGAGATTTGATTCAAAATTTTTAATAAAAGGTAATCCATTCCCTATTTGTGGGAGTCCTGGAAATGGAGTAATTGGAAATCAAGTTATTGGAAATTTAGAACTGCAAAATTTCTTTGGTAGATGAGGCAACTATGCAGACCCCGGAGACTTTTTCTCAGGCTGCATGATGACTCTCCACACAGAAATACAGTATAGACGGGTTCTTGCTGAAAGTGGCTTCCCTCCGCTTTCCCCAAAGCCGAGAAGTGAAAGATTGTTGAAAGGTCTCTGGAGATGTCAGCTTTAAAGATGAAAGACACCTGCGACTTCGCCACTTTCTCCACTAACACCACCCACAGGACTCCAAAACACTGATGCTGTTATCTGTCTCACGTAGAATGGAACTCTGAAGATCATTGATCGAAAAAAGCACATTTTCAAGCTGGCCCAAGGAGAATACATTGCTCCAGAGAAGATAGAAAATATCTACATCAGGAGTAAACCTGTGCTGCAAATTTTTGTACACGGGGAAAGCTTATGGGTAATATATATTGTTTTAACAATAAGCCATTTTCAGGAACAGACCACACCGATTCCTGTAGCTACAGGAAATCTGTATAGTTGGGTTTAGGATAAGAAGACCTGAGCTTAGGACAAGAAGACCCGAAGCCACATTCTAAACCTCAAATAAGGAAATATGAATGGGAAAAAAACCCAAAAAATGAAAAAAACCCTCATTTTAATGAGTAGACTCATTAAAATGGTTACAGTAAAGGGTAGCAGCCATTCAGTAAGAGAGCCCATCACAGAGTTTCCACATGAGTGCCTCTGGCACAAACTGTTTTATATACACTGCGTTTAAACTTAGCTTTTTGGGAGTGGGGGAGGGTTGATCTGGACAGGCCAGAGATGCTTTAAGCTTAATGTTGAACACGACTTCATTTTGAACAATTGAATTTGAACAGAACATCTTTGTAAAGAGATGTTAGGTGGGAAGATGAGCTTAGAGTTCCATGAGCGTTTGAAACATATGGTGAGAAAAGAGGACACTAGTGCTGAATTTGAGGTCTTGGGAAATACCTCTTTCAAAGATAGGATCCCTTACTCGCTGGGAGACACTGTGATAACGGTTCTCACAGGCCTCATTTCCTTTCCAGTCATTCTTAATAGCAGTGGTGGTTCCTGACCCAGACGTACTTCCCTCATTTGCAGCCAAAATTGGGGTTAAGGGCTCTTTTGAAGAACTGTGCCAAAACCAAGTAAGTCTCACTTAGGAAAGCTTTATGCACTTCTACAGGGCCCATCATGGGAGAGGGGAGGCCCCGCCAGCTCAGGCACCCGCAAGTTCCCAGAGCCTTCTCTCTGGACGAACAGATTCTTCCTGAATTTGTGACAGGTGGTGCAGCCCAAAGAGATTGACTGGTTTTATTAGACTGGAAGATAAGATAGAGAGTTTAAAAACGAGAAGAAGAACAACAACAACAACAAAAAACCCTATTCTTTTTATAGTAATATGTTCTTTGTGGGGAAAAAAATTGGAAAATCAAAAATTTTTAAATGCCATTCAGAGAAAAAACCCTTTTGCGATTTAGACTTGCCTTTTCTTACTTTTTTTTCTTTGAATGATATTAGTCATAAAATGTGCTTGTATATACTCCTATACCCTGCTTAGATCCCAGTGAACTTTTGTAGGAAGTCTGAGTGGTTCATGCTCAGCCTTTCATTTTGACTTTCAAACAGCCATGCTTTAAGCCATGTTTTGTATTCTTAGGTTGTAAAGGAAGCCGTTTTAGAAGACTTGCAGAAAATTGGGCAAGAAAATGGCCTTAAAACCTTTGAACAGGTATGCACTACTGATGTTATTTTGGTCTCAAGTCACACTAGAAAGTTTTAAAGTCTGCATTTATAATGGGGTTTAAATGTAGTTTCCAAGAAATTGGTTTTAGATTTTGTACCATGACCCCAATGACTACAAATGGCAGTGACCGTTTTGGTTATTTGTACAGCCTCTTCTTGCTGTTGATTATCCATTCTCCCCACTCATTTCTTTTCCGAATTATAAGTATGAGAATGGGCATGTGTTGTTCTCTTTCTCTTTACCACTTCACCAAACCCACTTGTATAAGGTGAAAATATTCTTTAATGTTTTTCACATAGCACATAGATGGCTCTGCAGGAAAATCCAAATCACTAATAAACACCTGTGATGGGGTGTGTGCACCTTCTCTTCCAGGTCAAAGACATTTATCTTCATCCGGAGCCATTTTCCACTGAAAATGGGCTCTTGACACCAACACTGAAATCAAGGCGGGAACAGCTTGCCAAGCACTTTCAGACACAGATCAACAGCCTGTATAAGGACATCTAGGAGTAGGCTAAGGTACTGCTGGGAGGGGCTCAGTAGTATGTCTTGTGGGAATATGACTTAAAAACTAGTCTTATGTTCACTACTTGTCTTTCTGCCTGTCTATTGTTCTACCTACTAAATTATAAAACTATAGTTTGGGGGCTTTTTAAAAATAATATTAAGTGAGAAACTTATAATGTGGATGCTTGGCCCCGAACTAAATAAATCTTGTCCTTCCCATCTTAAATGTTGCTAACATTTAGGTTTTCGGGCTACTTTTATCAACATTCCTTTCTTCAAGGTCCATTTGTATTCTTTGTCCTTTCCCCATGACCTCCAACCTGTACAAGTGACCACTAGTTCAAGAGCCAAAGGGACCCTCTGACTTCTTGTTTTCTAGTAAAACCTAGTATGTCAACAGTTCCAGCACTTAGGCCTTCCAGTGTTCAAGTTAAGAGACTTTTCAATGACAAAAAGCTGTCCGTAATTCATGTTTTCTTACTCCACCAAAACATGAAAATTTTGAACCAGCCAGTCACTACTATTAATCATATCTGTGAGACTTCTTCTATGTACTTCTGTGTATACTAAGGGAAAAGTTTGATCATACTGAACATTTCCCAGACTCTCTAGTGTCTCTGACTTGGGACAATTAAAAACTGAACCTATGACATGTTGCCTAAAAAGCATGTTCTTCAAGTGTTATCTACAGTAATATCTGGTAACTAATTCTGTTCCCTACAGTTTGCTACTGAG
>NW_006442207.1:5596316-5613881 GCF_000325575.1 Pteropus alecto | reverse complement strand
AAATGAAGCAAGAACTGAGTACAAATCTGAAGTGGGCATTGAGTAAAAACCTCCTGAACAGGGCACAAAGACCTGTGGGGAAGCCGGATGCCTGCACGACAGGCTTGTCTTCTGTGAAGGAACCGACTGATCTCGTCTCCCATGAAGTCCAGTTCCTGCTCTAGCTAAACCCCTGACAACACGTGTTGCTTCCACTTGTATATGTAAGGTCTTTAACATAATAAACTATTGCAGGAACTCATGTTGTGATGTGTTTTGTCACGGACCACGATGAGACTCGGCCTTAGATAAGGACCGCTTAACAATCAATCACGCAAGCCAGTGGCTCTCGATCTTGGCTACACACTAAAATCACCTGGGAGGTTAAAGATCCTGATGCTTGGATGCCACCGCAGGGATTTTGACTGAAATGGTCTGGGGTATGGCCTGGGCACTGGAATTTTTGAAAGGTCCTCAGGTGATTCTAGTATGCAACCAAGCCTGATAACTACTGAGGGAAACAGCTGCACTGAGAGGAAAGGGCCTCCTCATCCCACAGCTGTGAAAAAGAAAACAAATACCAGCCGAGCCCAAACTCCGACCAAGCCCGATTCAAGGTCTTTCTCCTTTACCATCTTTGCCGTACTCTAAGTGATCTTGAGAACGGTGCTGTTTTCTGGCCTCCAACTGGAGTTGAGAAAGTTCTTGGATGGTCTTTCTAGACTCTGAGTCCAGAAAAGCCGAACATAATTCTGCAGTAGCTGAAACAAAAAGGAAGGCAAGAGTGAACTCACGGTCTTCTCTAGCTTGTTACCTCTTTGACTGCCTCTCATACCGCCCCCCACTCTGCCCCCCGACTCAATTCATCTGAACCGCACTGGCTGCCTTTCGGTCCTCAAACATGCCAGGCACATTCTAGTCTATAGTTTTTGTTGCCTCTGCCTAAAATGCAGATATTCCCAGAGGCACATGACTTGTTCTCTCATTTGTTTCAACTATCACCAGACCGTCCCACCGGCTCTCTTCATATACACGACTCCATCGAACATATATTTTACTTGTCTATCTCCTCACCCCTCATTGGAATGGGGCAGTCATGATTCATTAACTGCTGAATCCCAGAGTTAACTGTTACAAGCTTGGCCCCCAAAGCTCAAGTTCTCTGCCTTGGAAAAAATTAACATTGGAATAGGTGACTTCTGTAATTGTACTCACGTGTTTATAGACATGCCCGACTTTAAGTGTGCAAGTCCACCAGCTAGATCCACCACTCACATAAGCTTCAGGTTTTGATAGTCAAGTGTACACGAGCAGTTTGGTATCACTAGGTTGAAAGTCTCCTAGAATGCTGTGATCTCATTATGCCATTAATGGAGTTTATTTATTGAGACAAATCTATATGTCTGTCTGAAGACTCATTGTTAAAGACATCAATTTTTCATAAGGTAGCAGAGCAGTTTTTCCATAAGGAACTAAGACAAATGTTTTCAGTCAGCAAAAAGATGCTTTAAGTAAAAACTATGATTTATAGAGAACATCCATTGACCTTTATTCGACAAAAATCAGCATTATTAAAAGACAGGTAACAAAATCTGAGCTCATATTGAATCTGACAAATTAAGTTCTACAGTATCTAGAAGATTACATAAGAAATATCAACTGAGGGGGAAACAGGATAAAAGCATCACATGCAGACGCTCCTGGCAAAGGGGGAATTATATCTGCAAGTGAGGTCCATATTGTGCAGTACATAAAAATATCCTAGAGAAAATGCAATTGACTTACCTGGGTGAAGTGTTTTCCCTTTTGTGGAAAGAGGTGGCAAAGAGGGGCAGGAATTCAAAGGCATATTGCAGATGGCTTCTCTATTTCAAAATGGTCATAAAAATATTTAGATCGTGGCACTAGGGCATCTTTCAGGAAAAGAATGCCTTAACCAGAGTAGGGTCATTGCATAATTCTTTAGTAATATGTACAATTTTCAAGTAATGGAGCAGACTTAAAGAATCATTATATTTAAGAGTGGCTATCTATTTTTCTTCTCATCCTCTGGGCCTTGATCCATTTCAGCATCACAGGGACACTTTTCCACGCAGTTTCTAGGGAACCATCCTCTTATTCTTGAAACACCTGAAGGAGAAATGAAACTGATGTGAAATAGTCAGATGTCCTGTAACGACGTTACTGAGACCCAGAAGTCCTATTACTTCAGATTAATAAGTTTTTAGTTACACTTCTTTTCTCCCTTTACAATCTTTTATAAGCACAGTTTGAAGAGGGAAAAAAAGATTTTTAATTGTTCCCAACAAGCTAGAAAACAGGTATTTCCCAAATTCCATTCTCTGGGAAAGGAGCTAATGTGGTTTAGGACAGTTCCTAAGTGGAGTCGGGGGGACCCTGTCAGTATGGGTATTCACTTTCATGTGTGTGATCGTGGAAGGGTGTGTTTTGGCACAGTGTCACACACCATCTGTTCCAGGGAACTCTCTTCTTGTAGCCATTGTGAATTTCCTTTTTCTAACATGTAAATTTCTGTATCAAGATTTCCTAAGCTGTCATATGAGGTTGATTTACGATTAACTCTGTTTTTAAACGAGCATCCTGGGTTAATCTTTACTTTAAAAAGGAGCAATTCTAATGTGTCAATGTAAACTTATCAAAGTTAAATGCACCACTGAGGTACAGGGATGCTGAGGGTGGGAGAAGCTGTGGGAGCAGTGAGGGTGAGAAGTGAGGAGAAGGCATTTCTCTGTGTTTTGCACTCAATTTTGCTGTGAACCTAAAACTGCTATAAAAAAAGTAAAGTCTATTAAAAAAAATAACAAAAACTCAGACACAGAATGTTTCAATCTATTAGTTTTTATAACTTAACAGGAATGGTCAGAGGGGGAGCGTATAGCTTAGGGGCTTACTCACCGGCCTGGGGGCCAGACCGCAGTGGGCTGGAGCCCGGGCTCTACAGTGTAGTGCGGCCTTGAGCAAGCGGCTCAGCCTCAGCTTCAGTTCCCTCACCAATCAAATGTAAATGACTGTACCTACTTCAGAGGGCTGTTGGGGACTTTAAAACCATCAGTGAAACATTTATACAAGTGTCTGTCACATAGTTAAGCATGAGCTCCAATGTTAGCCATTATTAAAAAGACATGACAAATACAAGTGGAGAAATAATACAAGGAGCTTCTTTTTGTTGCTAAGTGATGTGTCTTTCTAGTTATTTCTCCTGATGTATGTGATGTGATTATTTATAAAAGTTATTCTTGTAAGTTTGGAATCATTGCTAGTCGTCTTGTCTTTTAAATATCCCCCTCCATTTTCATACCTTCTGTAAAGGAATCATCAAGAATTTTGTCTCCATACAGCCAGTATCTGAAAGATTTAAAAGATTAAAATTATTTTAAGCTAAATGCCAACTTCGTCATTAAAGAAGAAACATAGTACTTTGTATCACTTACCGTAACCCTCTCGTGGCTAAAATGAACTCCCCTGTCTGCAGTCTTATTCGGGGCTCTTCAGTGCAGGGGCTGGTGAGGAAGGTTTTGATCCCTTTGTTCAAAGGGCAGCAGGCACCACTGTAATTTTCTATCACTTTATACCGAACCTGTTATCAGCAATCAGAAGAGCGATTTAATATTTCCCAACATCTAAGTTTTTTTAAGCTTGAATTTAAACTGTTAAAGGTACATCCAAAACATCAGGTGGTAAGTCTTTCCCTCCTAGTTTCCAATCCGCCTGGTTCCTCTATAGGAGGTAACTGACGTTTTAGTTCTCAAGGCTTTTTGTACCCGTCATTTCAAGCACATAGCTAATGAGACTTCCTGCAACGACGGCAATGTTCTGCACCCGCAGTGTCTGACGTGGTAGCCCCGAGCCACGTGAGCACTTCTAATGTGGCTCGTGCAACCGAGGTACTGAACTTTTAAATTTCACTGAACTTTCATTAACTTAGAATTAAATAGCCACGTATGGCTAATCATATTGTACAACATAATTGTAAAGATGGAAATTTATTTTTCTCTTGGCAATATAAATTGACTAAATTGTCTCCAAACCTACAGTCCAAACTACTTAAATGAAAACACAAGTAAATTGCATTAAATTGCAACAAATATTTTAAGAAATATTATTTAATAAAAGCTAACATTTGGTTTCTACTCAAAGGCAATTTTAAAAACTACAGAGAATTGCTGAGCTTGACAAAAGAAAAGAGGAATTAGTATCATTGCAAAAGAATTACTTACGCTTCTCACTCTTTTATCTGCTTTTTGTTTCAATTGTTCTATCTGTTTGGAAGATAGAAAAAGAAAAAAAAGTCTTTTATCTCGGTGCTGAAAAACAGTCTTTCCTCAACTACTGTATCAGAGCGACATGATAAACCCTCAACTTTCCAGCATTTCGAAGTGCTGACAATTTAAAGACCACATTTTTTTTTAGCATAGAAAGAAAGCCCTGCGACTAAACAGGGGCTAAAGTAGGGCTTTCTTCTTAGCGTTCTCCCTGTGGCCTGGACCAGGGAGATGTGCTCTCTGACCTCATGGAGCAACCAGGCTAGTATCTAAAGTAACACAGAGGTTCACTGGCTCTTTAGAGACATGGAAGACAGACTGCAAAACTTATCAAGTCTCAACTAAAAGTCATCATTACTACCCACTTTTCTCTGCTTATTCAGCAACCATTTATTAAATGGTATTCTATTAGATATAGTTGGAGAAAACACGTGGTCTCTGTCCTAGAAAACACATGGTCTCTGTCCTAGAATCTTGTCAAGTTAAAGATATAAGATATAAGAATTAAATAAAAATATAAGCCCTCAGGTGCTACCATACAGTAGCACGACTGAGTGCCAAACCCAGATGAGAGCAGAGTGCAGAGATTAGACTTTAGGGAAGAGGTAGGACTGAAACTGGTCCTAATAATTTCCAATAGAGAGGAGGGCATATGAGATAGAAGAGAACAGTATGAGCAACACTGGGTGGCAGGAATGTAGGTAGGCCGATTGGAAAGGATGGCTCCTGCTTGCAAGTAATTGGAAGGTGGTTTAGGCCAGATTTTATAAAACTAAGTTACGGTATCAAGACTTTATCTAAGTTAAGGAGAGATTTAAATAAAAAGAGAGAGAGATATGGTATGAGGAGTGCTTTAAATTATTCTCTTAGATCCATTTTGCCACATACTGAGAAACAATTTTTTATTGCTTAATTTTACTATACAATGTCATCTGAATTAAGGAAAAGAAGGTGAGGCAAAAAGGAAAGACTATTTGAACAAAAATACTCACTGTTAAGCTGTACTGGTGACAGCCTTCTCTTATTGGCCACTCCAGTCCATCTCCTTCAGGGACCCCCGACCACGTAAATACCTGTTTAAAGTTCTTCCATCGACTTCCCATATCATAAGGAAAAACAAAGACTTCATCTAGTTGATAATACTGAATTCGATCTTTAGCCTGTGAATAACAAAGATGTAAGATAGCAGATGCCTTAAACGGCTTTTAGTAATATACAACTGAGAACTTTTATACCTCAAATTTGTATCATTCCTAAATATATGTCCTTGTTGTAGTGTTAGTGTACACAAAAAAGCTAAATAAATTTATCATAATATAAAATAACTTGACATATAACAGCAACCTCATATGAGAATATTCAGAAAATGTCTGACAGGGCTTATTTAGGACTAAGCACTTAAAAATGCTTATTTAAAAGAGTTAGTAACTCTATTCCATATAGCAAAAATCCTCAGGGCTCCTGCTGTTCAGAACAAAAATATCCAGGTGTAAAGAAGAGATTTTGATAAAAAGAGGAAGCAAGGATTTTTCAGGATGGAAGAAACTGTTGTGTGGGGTGCACTATAATGAAATGGTTGTATCCTGGGTGACAGCGACACCTGAGAGAACAGCCAGGAACGGTGAAACAAGGGAGTCATCATTTTTTAATAATTATTATTTTAAAAGCAGGTATGTGCAGATCTTATGGTTTTTTATACCATTACACATGTATGTATACTTATTTATAAATGCATTTATATGTACATTTTATGCATATACATAAATATTCAGGTTGTACAAATTATGTACTAGGCATTTAAATTGTTAGCTTTAACCTGAGATAAGCTACCTTAGAATTTCTTAAGTTCCGCTGACACCTAGTGGTATAAAGATACATTACTTATTCCTATAAGTGTACAAACCCAGGTGAAACTTGTATAAATTTTAGTGTTTGGTAATATCGATAAATAGTTTATAAACTTAAAAATCATTTTAATATTTTACTTAGTAACAACACCAATTTAAAATAACTCCTAGGCTTAGCAAGACTCTTTATAAAGAGTCTTGATCTTTCAAAAAAAAATTGTGACTCTCACATCAGTATATTATGCTAACTAGAAACTATACTTTAAAATATTTTATTAAAGGACAGTATTTTAAGTAAAGCTTCTTACAGTTACTTATGTGGTATTGATATTAATTCAATTAGTTAAAAGACCTATCAAACCGTAAAATGTATGAGTTTACCAAATTGTATAAACCCATCCACACATATAAAAGGGTAATTTCTTTTCCTTTTTTATAAACAAAAGCTTCAGAGTCTTCAAAACAGATAAGAATCTCAGACAACAGAGATTTAGGCTACTAAGAAAAAGTGGTAAAGATGAGAGTAGCTTACAAAAATTATTAAAGCATGGTCTCTAAGGAAATGGGGGGAATTCCATCAACGCTGTGTGTTAACAGGTGACAAAGGTGCATAGTACATGCTACAGGAAAAGGCAACAAAAGTACTTAACCTCTTACAGAGTGAGTCAAGGAAAGTTCCTTGGAAGAAATGGCACCTAAACTAAGTCTTGAGGGACAAGAAATAAGGCAAAGAAGCGAGGGTAGGAGTGTTCTAGACAAAGGGAACAACATGTGGAAAGACAGAGAAGTACAGATGTACAACGAGTTACTTGGTATTAGCTGGTATCAAGTGTGAGATGGGGTGGGGAGAGGTGGAAAATTCGGTTGAGAAGCAGATAAAGGAAGACATAAAAGATTTTATTATGTATAAGCTAAGGATCTTGGATTTAAATCTGTATATAAGTTGTTCTCAAAGCAAGTTTTGCATACCTCTTTGAGTCCCCAAGATCTTTCCTTGGGGTTAAAAAAGTCGAACACCTTTCATCATAATATTAAGATTTTATTTGCATTTTTCATAGTGTTGACATTTGCAACAGTGGGTAAAATTGCTAGCACCTTAAGCAAGAATCAAGACAGTGACCCCAAGCAGTTATATTCTTCTCCACTATATACTCATCGTTCGAAGAAAACACCCCACCAAAAAAAAGTTTTACAGAAGAATGTCCTTGGTGAAGCAATAAAAATTATTATTTTTCTTAAATCTCAACCCTCAAGAAGATATCTTTTTAATATTCTGTGTGACAAAATGGGAAGTACACATAAAGCATGCCAAAGTGGTTATCTCCAGGAAAACACCTGTTTGAGTTGTGAGCTGACAAAAGCTATATAGCCAGCTTTTTTCATGTAACACTATTTTTCTTGAAGGAATGACTAATGTAACAGATATCTAAGGTTATTTAAATTTTAGTATTTGGTGCACATTGTCTCAAAAATGAACAAAGTCAGATTATTACTTCAATGTAAACAACTGAACATCTGTTGCCAATGAAAAAAATTAAGGCTTTTGAGTGAAAATTAGAATTTTGGAAAATTTGTCTCTACCACTATGAGCTTATCAGCTTTCCAACATTTAAAGATTTTCCCCATAAAACAAGTAGTGATATAAATGAATGCATCAACATTTAAAAAATCTGCATAATCCTATAAACCAATATTTTAACTAATGCCTAATATCCTAAAATCATGAATGAGTAAAAGATCCATTCAAAGAGACTGATGGATTTAAATGTAAAAGAATACTGATGTAGTTCCAGATGTCACAAGCAACTAACCTTTCAAGAACTATTGTTTGTCAAGTTTTAATGCAGTATCCAATAGTATCCACTATTATCTAAAAGGCCTATTAAAATACTCTACCCCTTTCTATCTACTTATCTGTATGAGGCTGGCTTTTCTTCATATATGTCAATCAAAGCAACGAATTTCAACTGACTGAATGCAGAAAAAGTGTGAGAATCTAACAGTCTACTGTTAAGCCGGATATTAGAAAGATTTGTAAAAATATAAAACAATGTCACTCTTCTCCCTATTTTTATTTTAGAAATTGTATTTTTCAAAAAACATGCTAATTTTATTAATATATTATGGGTTTATTGTTATTTTATTTTAATGATTGTTATTTTAAAATGAAATAAATCTTCAAAAATTTTCTGAGAAAATATGGCGAATATCAATAGATATAATATACATTAGCAAAATCTCTTTAGTGTTCTTGACATTTTTTAAGAATGTAAAAGTGTCCTGAGACCAAAAAGCTTGAGAACTGCAGCTGTAACTTAATGTGCACAAACTGGCTTTCAGGGAGCTAAATATGTCCCATAGGTGTATTTTACTCGGCCCACAAAGGTTTGTGTTTTTAATCTGAACTGCTTGCTAACATTTAAAAATGGAAAGAAGATGTCACGGAAATCCAGAACTCTCACTTTCCTTCAAAAAATATTAGATGATCTCACAATACTGGGTGAGTATTCCCTTGATACAACAATCGGCTTCATCTGTCAGACAGCTCTGCCATGCAGGCTGGCTTCACTCATCTAGGTTACCTGCTTGGCCCCTGCGGGGAACTGGGTTTACAATCCTTGCTACAGTGATGAGCAGTGGAGAGGCTCTGAGTTTTAAGCAGGAAGCGGGATAGTCAAGATTACTTTTTAACCTAGAATCATAATAGATAATGTGATGTACTGGAGGTTGTGAGGTCTGTGGCAAGCTTAATGTTATAAGCCCTATCTGAAGTTTAAAGCACCAAACAAAACCTGACAGCACCTTGGTAGGATGGAAGTTCCTTTCCAAATGGGCTACCTTCTCTGCTAGTCTGAGTGAGAATGGCGAAATGGTTTAATGCGTGGCTGAAATCCCTTCAGCAACTCAGGGCATAGGAGAAGCATATTTCTATGGGAGTTACATCAAACCAGGGATGAATCAAAATGTCTCCTATATTAACCTTTTATGTGGCATGCAAATGACTTAAGGAAACCATGTGGCAGCCAAGTTTTCACTTCCAGGCATTTAAGAGTTAATCTGATCTCTTAGTTAATCAGTACTTTATTGATATTGAGGAAATAAGTATTAAATTTACCTTTTCTTCGATCCATGATTCAATAGAAGTTTTGTTTCTGAGAATTATTTTCATCTGAAAATGAAATGATAGCAAAATGTTTTAATGGCACTTCAGTTCATTTAAGATTATTACCTTCATATTAACACCATGTGATAGTTTTTATTGCTCCATTCCACAGATGATGATATCAGGACAATAAAGGTTAAGCAACACAGAAAAATAACAATAATTATGTTTAATGAATACGAACAGGTGATCTTGCCTAAGTCACTTAAGTTTCTGAGACTCAGTAAGGAAAGGAAAATAATACTTGTCTTCAACTTCATTGATGGTTGATATGAAGATCAAGGGAGACTGTAAATGTGAGAAGAACTTTATAACTCTTCATAACTTAGTGCTACAAAACCAAGTTAACATGTTAAAAATTAAATCAATTACCTAGACATTCTAGTGAAGTTACTTCAAACTTATGACTAGTATAGAGAAGATTAGTTACCTAGTTACATAGACGGAATAAATAACAATTCCCATTTCATACTGCATACTTATATGCTGCCTTCATCTCTCATTACAAGCAGCCCCAATCACTTGACAACTTTTAGCAAGAAGTAACCGAGGAACTTACCTGTATGAAAAACAACATCCCAACCGCTATGGTTGTTCCTAAAGCTAATCCCAAGGCAAACAAGGTGGCAGCAAATGCAGCCAATCCAAATGGAATAATTGGCAGAGGATCTCTCCGAGCTGCACTCATATCGATCTTGACCGTGTTCCACCCAAAGGAGAGCTATAAACAACACCGCACACTTAAAATACACGTGTCATAAATGGTCAGATGCTACTGTGACATATAAAACAACTCGATTAAAAAGATCAACAAACGATGATTTGAAACTGGCCAAAGCAAACATAGCGGTTTCCAATTTAATTCTGTAGCTTGAGCTCATACTGATAAGCATGAAGTCATTCTTAGTTATTCTCAAATGTTACTTTTTTACTGTTTCTTCAGAAAGTGTTAGCCATACTCTACAAACATCAATGTGCATTTACAACACTAATCTAAATTCACCAATTTAGACACCAATTTAAGTTGTAACTATGTTCTCATCCTCTCCTTCTTTTCAATATTTACAGTAACCTACAGGAACAAATATAGCCAGCCTAGGGTTCTGTTGTTTCTTCTCTCATGTTCCACAACCAGAGTTAAAAACTGGCAAAACGCAGGCAAATACGGCCTGCAGATGTGTATTGCCTGGCCTGCGAAATAGTTTAAAATATTCAGTTAGGTGCTAACAGTTAAAAATTGGGAGATTTCACGTTTTAAAAAAATCCAGATTTTCAGTTTTTTTCTTAAAAAGTTAGAAGATTTAGCATCACTGGGCTGGATTTCCAAATATCAAAAACTGGCTGAAGTCTAAATGGGTTGTTTCCTCTCTGAAGGGCACGTGTTCTCCGGTGTGCCGCAGTCCCATCAGGCCTGGTCCCTCATTTACCTTCCAGTCCTCTTTAAGGCACTGAATGGGTGACCCTTGAACTTTATCTCATGACTACCTGCGTATAAATCAACTCAGTCTGTTGCAGGATATTTTAGGACGCACACCTGTGCCAGGAGCCTCTTTTCCGGGCACTGGAATTAGAAACAAAGGAAAAACTACAACTTATCACCTGGATTGGATGGAAACAGAAAGCCCTGGTGTTGTCTTTTCCTTCTTGCTCTCCCTGCCTTCCTCCGCATTATTCTTACCACAGCTATCAAGTTTGAAAGCTAATAAATTATACGTATAGAACTAAAGTTATTAACAACTTCAACTAGAGATAGGAAAGTGAATTTCCAGGACAAAATAATCTTTCCTCATTTTAAAAATTAAGTTTTAATGCTTTTCTAAAAAGAATTTATGTAGAAGTAAAGCGAAGTTCTGTTTTCCTACCTAAATCATAGAAAGCATATTTCCAAAAGGGACTTCTTAAATAATCTTGACAACTACTATTTAATCTGGCATGAATGATTTTAAAACACTTTCACTTACCCGGTTATAAAGCTGTGTATACATGGTCATAACAAAAATGAAGGCAGCATGAATACAACCCAGTGGTGCCAAAAGGAGAAAGAGCGTGAACGAAGCATGATTCTGGTAACCGCAACAGTTGTTGATCCAAGGACAGTGATGGTCCATCTTCATCACACACCTAACAAGAAAAATGTATATAAAACATGAGGCAGAAAATCATGTCTCCTTTAGGAAACTTTGGTCTTCAAAAGATCAAGCAAATAGAATCCAGCATGTCCGTGAGTCACAGAGGAATTATACTTATGGAACCGATAGAAAAATCTTTGAGTTTTTAAACAGTTCTAAACAGTGACTTATTTTAAATTCTAAACAGCACATAAAAGGACAGCCTTTGTAACAGCTTCTGAGGAAAAGATGTCTGCTACTTGTGAGTTTGTTTAAAGAAGGCAAGAGGCTCACTGAGAAAGGTTCATTATAAGGAAACCAGCATGGTTCTTGGTTTTTCTCTGGCTCTGAAATGCAGGGACTGAAGTGTAGTACATTAGAGACTCAACAAAATCACTTATAAATCTCCACTGGGGTTGACAGGCCCTAGCAGACTCTTGTAACTTACTTCCTTCCTGTCCTCAGCCTTTAAATGTGGAATCTCTAAGCTAAGCAAGCAACTATGGAATATAAGATGTGTAATAAACAAAGTCTTACTGAGCTTCATTCCCTTTTTGTTGCTAGAAGAAAATGTCGTGGCCTCAAATTAACTTTATTTGCCTCCAGGGTTCTCCTAAACCTCAAAAATCTTATCAGAAATTTCTTACTAATCAGTGGATTTAACTCTTCATTTTTAAAGTTTCTAGCTTAGTTCACATTTTTGTAGTGATAACGTTTTTCTTCCCATTAAGTTTTTTTATTAAACACCTGTGATAACAGACACCTGGAATCATTAGATTTGTATAAAGTATAAATGTTAATTTGTACAAAGTATAATGTTAACAAGGGAAAAAGCAGCTCTTCATTATAATTTGGACTCAGAACAATTCCAAAGCTAGTCAAGATGACAGTCGACAAGCAAAATTAATCTTAACCTATGGAAACAACTTGAAGGTGTAACTTTTTACCATGCTCTTGGCAGGGCAAGAAGCAAAGCAAATCTGTATTTTTCTAGAAAAATCTTTTCACTTATAACAAAAGTGAGATGATCAGAATTGATAATTTAAGAATAAAACGGACATGCTGGATACTTAAGTTTATTTCGACAATACTTTTTATAAAGTAGCCACCTTGCAGAGTATAAAACTAGGATTGATGTGGCAGAAAAAAACAACAAAAGACCAGTCTCCAAGGGGATCAGACCCCGATGAATGGTAAAGACAGATGGTACCTGTTACACTTTCGGCAGTGATGTGACCGTGGCGCCTTGTATGCTTGGCAGACTTTACAATACTGGAGGTACATGCTATCCTGAGAATTTTCCTTGGTGGCAAGATATAAACAAAAAACCATCAGATAATCGATCTTAAGTAATAACAAGCCTTACGAGCAAGAGCTTTCCTATGGTTTGATTTCCTTTTATGGAGAAGGTTGAAGAAGGGAATCTTAACTTCCATTTCCAGCCCTTTGATTTGAGCTAAATTATTTTTAAGTAATGAATTTTTGGTTCAGCATCACTCTCCCAATTACCCAGAAGTCATTTTAAATTTCTCTTCTTCGTCCTCCACCCAAATCTGCTGTCACTGAGTACAGTTTGTTCTACTATCCAAAATCTTAGAAGAAAAGTCAGAGTTCAGGAAGAAGGTAGCTGACAACCTGGCAGGTACCGCAGAATGGGGATTCGAGCACCAGAATTGATCCTCTTAATAATATAATATTCCTATAACACAACTCTTGACTATGACAGAGCTCTTCTTGAAAACCTCTAACTCCCTAGGCCTAAGAATTTCTTGTGTATTTGAGGCCTTCCATAATCTGCCTTTGTTTCAGCCTTATCTGCACTACATAATCTGTCTGCTGTTTCTGAAGACACTCTTCCACCATTCTCTGAATCTAAAATGTCTTCTTCATCGCCTGTGGAAATTCCCACAGCTCCCGTAGGTCCCCAGCTGAAAATGATCAGTTCCTTCTAATTCCAGCAGCACTCACCACGTTCTACTCTACAGTTCAGTTATTTGCACAAGCGCCTTGGTTTCTCTCCTCAGTTACAAGGCTTTCCAAAATATGAACTGTCTTACCCATTTCTGTACCCACTTCATATAATACACTAGTGTTTCCCCAATTTTAACAAACCTAAGAATTATCAGGAGATTTTGTTAAATGCAGATTCCGAATCAAAAGGACTGGAGTACAGCCCAAGAGTCTGCATTTCTAACAAGCTACCAGGTGATGTCCCTCGACAAGAAATACAGAAATCCATAAGCATAAATTTTCTAAAAAATTTTAAGAAACTATAAATTGATTCACATAGTACTTCCCAATTTTCACTGCAATGATTTTAAAACTTTATGATTTAAACAAGCATTTTCTAGAGAATTTTCCTCAGTTCGGAGGATTTTAATGTATTACATGTAAAAAGATCCTAGAGCCAAACTGTACTGTGAAATTATAAAAGGTCTATGATACAGTTTCCTAAATTCATGATCATGGACTCATTTCCCCCTCCATTTTTGTTTTAAATGCCTGCATTAAAGTATTCAATGAAATTGCTTTGGAAAATACTAATTTAGATATTTTCAAACAAGTATGAAATATATTATTTGAGCTTTAAATAATCAGGGACTAGAATATGCTTAGTCTCTAGCAAGGCAAAAACCAGGGTATATGTTTGATATTATTAGTTAGAAGATAAAGCAAAAACTAAATATGTGATAATCTAATATTAGAGTTCATCATCTAAAAGGATCTTTTTCTTACCGGTTTCCACCCCAAAGGGACAAAGCCAGGACCAATAAACATGGCATTGAAGTAATTATAAAGAATCATGACAGTCCAATTTATCAACATGATGAAATTCACGCTTCCTCCAGTTGTATGTAAGGGCCAATACCACAACACAGAGTCAATCATGGCCATTGTAGAACATATTGCTATAACACCGAGGGCTATAATGGGACCCCAGTGACACAGTCTCTTTAATTCTTGGAGATTTTCAAACTTGATGATGGAGCAGAAAGTACTCATTTTGGTGAGGAAGAATGCCTTCCTAGCTTTAAAGAATTACAGCTTTCCTTTTTCTGTGCACACATTTCCATGTACCACAAGTCCATGTGTGTTCCTTAATTGACATGCCTTCATGTCGTGCGATGTTAATGCAGATTATGCCATTTTCACTGTTACACACTCAGAGGTCTTTAACTAGGAGATTCCAGTATCTTGGTTTGAAACCCAATCTAAAGAAAATAGAATGAGAAAGTTCAGTACAAAAATTTATTATATACTATATTTAACTTCAATAACCACCTAAATAAAAATATCTCACAAGTGCACTACCATGGAGTGAGTATCTTGTGAAGTGCTGAGAAGAACTGTTTTTATCCTATCTAAAATATGATTCGTCTAAATGGCTTGTAAACTGGATACATGATTATCAGGGGACTGACTGATTGTCCAACGTTTAGTGAATGGTTTGGGGAGACAAAGATTTTCCCAGCTGGGAAGCAGGGCTTTAGGGTTGATCTAATCCAACTACCTTCTTCATAGAAAAGAAATTAGCTTAGAGAGGCTATGTGATTACACCAAGGTCACGGGTAACAGCTGAACCCAGAATAGAAACCAAGTCATCGAACTCCCTTTGTGGAGTTCTAAACTACCTCTTACCGAATCTCAAATTAAGTATGAGCCAGACATGGTCTACACTATTTGCCTCCGGTTGCTCCCGAAACACCAACGTAAGAGTCTATCTGCGCCAAAGGTAAGGAACCAAGAGAGTGAAAACGCCGCCTTGTTACTTGTGTGGGGGAGGGGAGACAGAGGTGTGTGTGAAATCATGTCTGGGGGCGTATATGAGAAAAAACATGAATGAGAACATTTGGGGGGCGGGGGGAGAGAAGAGGAAGTGCCTCCGGGAGCGAGGGGCTGAAAAGACCGGAAGGTGAGCTCCGAGATTTGGAGACGGGTATTTCCGATGAGACTGCAGCAAGTCAAGGGAAGATCTGCGGTACAGAGTAAAAGACTTCCACGCAACAGATGGGTCTGCCTTGTGCCTCAGTTTCCCGCCCATGTCATGGAGTAGAGCGCTTATAAATCCTCACTCAGGGAAAGAACATCCTGGTAAGCGTGCTTGGTCCCAAAGTACTGGAGACTTTGACCTCACTCGGGTGCGGTGAAGACCGCCAAAATCATGGTTACATCCCCAGCCTTGACTCCCACCTCAGTCTGGTCCTTGGTGCCCGGTCCTCGGCCATCGCATTTCCGGGGCGGCCTGGTATCACCCGGAACAGGTTTTCTCCTTTTCGGGTAACTCCATTATGGGTACCTCAGTCCAGAGCAAGCAGAAAGCAAATCCTGATTTTAGAAGCTTGAATTAGGAGCCCGCAAGGACCCGTTCGTCTCTCCGCTTGCACTCTCACCGTTCCTCTCCCGCTCAGGACCCGTGCGCAGTCTCCGTGAGAGCCACTTCCGGGAGTTTCGCCGCATCAAACTTCCCTCCGGAAGCAAGCTCCTGTGACCTGTAGCTTGAGGACAGGGAGCTACTTTGTAGAACATGAAGAGGCAAAAAAAAAAAAATTAAATGCTTTCAGTGATCCCTGAGAACCCAAATATTTTGGGAGGCACTTTGGGGCACTAATTTAAGTGCTTTTCCTTAGTTATTTTCATAATTTCGTAGCCTTCACAGAAAATAAAACGCGCACTCTGTCCAATTTCCGGAGGACCGAGATTGTGTAGGACAACCAGGAAGCGGCCGGGCTGGGAGCTGTCCCCGGCTCTCCGCTCTGCTCTCGAGGGCAATTCCCAGGGTCCTTACACTGTGTTCTCCTACACAGCGTGATTCCCTGCCCCGATCCAGGCTCCCGCCCGGGCCAATCACTCTGGAGCCACCATGTCTTCCGACTTCGAAGGCTACGAGCAGGACTTCGCGGTGCTCACTGCAGAGATCACAAGCAAGATTGCGAGAGTCCCCCGACTCCCTCCTGGTGAGAGCCCTGTGCGGCTGGGCGAGGGTGGCCCGCAGAGTCGCGACTCTCAGGTGGTGGGCAATGGAAAGCCGTCTGCACAAGTGTGTCTGAGGCGCGAGGCTGGAGTGAAGTGGTGTTGGGGCCCTCCCGGAGGGATGGAGCTTGATTTGGTTTGACGGTAAAGGGACGGTCCAAGCTGGCTTGTGGAGTGCAGTGTAAAGAGCCCTTCTGGGCTCCAAGTACACGTTTCGCCGCCTTGTTACTTGTGTAATCTTGGGAAAGTTTCTATGAGTCTTAGTTTTTTGTTGCTGTTTTTTTGTTTGTTTGTTTTGTTTTTTGGCGGGGAGAAGGGTTCGTTTGTAAAATATAGCGATATGAGAATATTTGAAAAGAATGAATGAACATACCTAGATTATAGGTCTGACATTGTTTTATTAGTAATGACGTTATTATTACATGTAGCAAAACAAGATTAAGAACCATAGTGCCTGGATTCAAATCCCAGCTCTGCCACACAGAAGTTGTGACATATAGGCAAGTTTCTTAACCACTCTCAACTTTCCTTCTTGGTAAAATGGGGAAAATTGTATATCTCTCATAGGGTTGCTGTGTAGATTAAATTATTTGACATATATAAAGCTTTTCCTTGGTGCTAGTTGCCATTATCATTAGTGTTTTTCATACCCCCCAACCCCATTTATTATTTCTCATTTGTCTTGGGAGTAGGGGGAATTCTATAACCCAATTTTATGTAAAACTTAGTACAGGATAATTTTTCTCACTTTTCAACTTCCATCCAGAAGTGTTTTTATTTTTGTTTTTGTGTTTTAGCACATGTTATTTTCTATGCTAGATGGTCAACTATGTGCAGGTGGGAGTTAAATTTGATTTCGTTGGCATTTACTTAGAAGGGGCTCAGATAAAATGTTTAAGTGAATGAACAAATATATAAATGTGATGTTTTGTGATTTTTGTTCGTAAGACATTGTTTTAGGCGTTGTCTTTCTCTAAATACAGATTTAATTTGAGAGTTAGTTGCAGATAATTGTTACTTTTTGGTTTTGTTTCGCTAGGGAAATTGAACCATCATCAGGATACTAGACTTGGCCCTACCTTAGCTCTGGGGTGTAAAGCATAGGACAAGGAGTGCTTGTTGATCTGTGAACTGATGGGCACATATCACAGTCCCACCTTGTTAGTCAATCATCGATGCCAGCAGTAATTTCTACTGGACCTAAGTTGTCATTC
>NW_006442207.1:5569221-5596306 GCF_000325575.1 Pteropus alecto | reverse complement strand
CTACCTCCCCCCAAATTTATATGTTTAAAAATAATTTTTCTTTCTTTATTTCTTTGTTTTTCTTCCCCCCACCTGTTTTCTATTAATAGGGATATTTGCTTGAAGCCAGGATCTCTGAATTTACACCCCACTCATCTCCTGAAGTCCCAGTTAGTTCTGGAGGAGGTGGATGATGTCTTAAGGAGGTTTATGAGTCCAAGTGAGGGAACAAGAGGAGAGAACCAAGGTAGCATATACCACCGAGCTCTGCTGCCTCAGATTTTTGTGGAGAAAGTGGCTGATGGCCTCACCACTTCATGATACACCACCTCGCCTCTTCTCTTCGGTTCTGCTTTTCTTCCACTGCCCAACCAAGATCACCTTGATTTTTATTATTGTTGGCGACTACTTCCTTGGTCTTCAGTCCCAGAGCCTCAGATTATCAGGATTTGTGATTTCAGTTGGATTGTTGCTTGTTTTTAGTCGGCAATAGTTTTAGCAGTAGAAACATTTTTTTGTTTGGGCTAATTCCTTTTGTACTGGGAAGTTGTCTTATAAAGTAACAAAGTCATCCCTGGATACAAAGTTGTAAAAACTTTTCCGAGTAAATAGGTTTTGTTACAATTTATTTTTTTTGTCTTTATATTGTAATGTAACCATTTTTATGATACAGAAAGCTATCTTCTTAAATATCTTCAAAATAAAGGCTTAACTTTCCTTAGCTATAGTATATTGTAAGGCCTAAACACTACAGCTACATTAGAAGTGAAAGGAGACTGTATAGCTGACACTGGAAGAATGCTTATTGACTTGAATATTCGAACAGTAGGAATTCTTAAAAATATAGCGATTTTCCTCATAATAATTACTACGTTTGCTCATTTTATAATCTTTCTGATTGATGAATAGAAAAAGATGAAAAATACACCTACGTAGTTATGAATTTCAGATGTATGTCTGTGAACTAATGGAAAGTAATATGTATAACCATGGCAAAAACAGTATGATTAAAAGTAATTATAATCTCTTGTTCTGGGCGTCATTAGTGGTTGACCCAGAGGAGGTGAACCACAATTTACTTCAGTTAAGAAGGTTAAAAATTGGAGAAAACTTTTCAGCCAAAGCACTTCATTCTCCAGCATATTAACTTATATAAATTGAAGTAGAATGAGTAGGATTGATTGCAATTAACTTCATTCTCTGCTGTGCACAAGCAATGTATTAAAGTGTTACTTCCAAAGAGAATAGAAAAGATTGAATATTTTAAAACTTTATTTTAAAAATTCGATTGCTCTGTGACATGTTTTAAACAATAAAAAGACTTTGCTTTTAGACGAAAGTGTTTGCATCTTAACTAATTTTAGAAGTCGGGCTGAGATGGATCGATCCCTTTTAAAGTAATCCTCTTATGGCACTGTGTTTTAGATTTGATTTTAATGATTAGTGTCCTGTGGTAAAGTCAGGAAAGTGGATAAGTGGAAACCATAATCTAATTGTGAAGTTCCTTTTCTTCTGGTGATATATTCTAAGTTAGGGGGATACTTTACAGGTGCAGAGTTTCCATTATATCACGCAGTCTTCTTGAAGGATCTAAGCCTGCTTCCTCCAACTGTAAAACTGTGTGTGGGGTGGTGGTAATACTTTCAAACTTGTGGTGTTGTAAAAATCAAAATAAAACATATAACTTACTAGCACATTTTTCCCCCAGAGAAAGTACTTGATGAACTTAGCCATTAGTGATGAATATTATTGCTGCTGCTGAAGACAAAAGCTGATAGGGTTAGTCAGGACCCAGCTCCTCAGACTTTGTTATAGTAATTAAACTCTGAAAGGAATCTTGCTTCCTTTCTATGCCTAAACTAAAGTCAGGTGAATCTCTCCTAATGAACACCTGCCTTGGAAGGGAGGTGAATGATGAGGGACTTTGGGATATAAAACAAATTGGGATTTGAACTCAGGATATTAAGGAGGGAGTCGGGGAAGAAAAGTGAGAGTGGTGAGCCGAGACAGGTGTCCTTTCTAGAAGGAAATGCTGAGTCTAGCTGATTAGTTCTGCTAAGCCCTGGAGACTTTTGGAGACAGACATAACTATGTATGGAAGAAATCATAAATGTGGTTGCATGATTTACTCTTGCCTTTGCACGGTGGTTGTAGTGAGAGAATTCAGAAATGTCTGCTTTTATTGATGAATACTTTGCTTAAACTATATGTGGCTCTGGAGGAGCTAAAATGTCTACATGTTACACGTGAAATGTGGCTATTGCCATGTAGTGAAATGAGAATAATTTGGATATATTAGGTTAAATATTATTAAAACTAAAAATATATATATTAAAACTAATTTTACTTGTTTCTTTTTACTTTTAAAATGTAGCTACTAGAAAATTTTAAGTTATATGTATGACTTGCATGCATTACATTTCTATTCATGAGAGTTAGAATCGAAGGGATGGTTCTAGTGCTAATTCAGGAGCTCAGGTGCAGAGTGAGTTGAAGTAGAGTGGGTAGGATTTGAGTTGGGTGTATACACACACATACACACACATGCACACACGTGCACATACACGCGCGCGCGCACACACACACACACTAATCCCAGAGGGACCTCTCTCCCTCCAACAACTTAGTTAACCTAAGTAATGACTTCATTGATATTTTTAAAAATAAGCTTTAAATTTTAGAACAGGTTTAGATTTACAGAAAAATCACAAAGAGAATCCAGAGAATCCCTCTTATACTTCATGCCGTGTTTCCTCTATTGTTAACATCGTATATTAATGTGATACATCTGTTGTAGCCTCTGAACCCATATTAATATATTTACTATCGACTGGAGTTGATAATAAGGTATCATTCAGATTTCCTTAGTTTTTTTACCTAATGCCCTTTTACTATTCTAGGATCCAATCCATGATACTACAAAACATTTAATAGTCATGGCTCCTTAGGCTTCCCTTAGCTGTGACAGTTTCTCAGGCTTTTTCTTATTTTTAATGACTTTACAGTTTAGAAGAGTACTGGTTAGATATTTTATAGAACGTACCTCAGTTGGGATTTGCTTGATGTTTTTCTCATGATCTGACTGGGGTTATAGGTTTTGGGAGGAAGACCACAGAGGTTAAACACCATTTTCATCATAGGAGTACATACTGTAACATAACTTACCACTGCTATGTGATGACCTGGCTGAGGCAGTGTTTGCCAGGTTTCTCTACGGGGAGGTTTCTCCCCTCCCCCTTTCCAAACTGTTTGGAGGGAAACCATATGCATCGCTGGCACTTAAGGAGTGTGGGTCGTGCTTCACATCCTTAAGGGCTTAGTATCTACCTAATTTGAAATTCTTCTACACAAGAGCGATTTGTCTATTCTAAATTTATTTATTCAGTCATATATATCCACAGACTCACGATGTGTATTTTATACTTTGTATTATATTCCAATACTACTTTATTTTGTTGCTCAGATTGTTCCAGCTTTGACCACTGGAAGCCCTTTCAGTTGGCTTCTCTGTCCTTTTGATATACCCTCATCATTGTGGAGTTGTTTTTGGGGTTTTTTTTAGTATTTTCTAACCTTCTGGTATTAGAAGGTACTCCAAGATCATCTTGTATTTTTCCTAACCAGTCCTAGAATTAGCCGTTTCTCCAAGGAGTCCTGTTTCCTTTTATTGAAAAATGGTGTTAGAAACCAAGATCTGGATACTAGATATGTCCATTGCTACTGGGGTATTATTGTTTCCATCCCTCTCAGCTGACAGAATAAGTAAATATATTTGTGTACACTAACTCATATATATATATATACATATTGATAAATACCTATATATGTAACCATTTTTATCTACAGTAAGCTAAACATGAGTTCATACTGATAGCTCTAACTTAATCCATTATCACATGGATCATTCTAGAATGGCTTTGTTCTAACACTGACCATTCTATACCATGCTATACAATGCGGCATTAGTAATATATTCATTTTTAAATTCTCTAACAGAAAAAGTTCCTTTATTAGTGGTTTTACTTTATGTTTCCCAGTATATAATTTCTGCTGCCAGTTTTATTTACAAATACCTATATTGCACAGAAACAGGTATCAGTAAACTGAATTGATGTGAGCCCTGAAACTCACTGTACTTTATGGGACGTGTGCAAGGCTAACTAAGCACTTCTATTAATGTTGAGAAAGAATCATACTATGCAAGGATTTCTGTGTATATCAGCACTAAGCACTTCCGTTAATATTGGGTAGGCAAGAAAAGATCATACTATGCAAAGACTTAGATGTGTATCAGCACTCATGAAGCCTGTGTGTTGGAGGGGCAAGGAGCGAGAAGTTTATATAGTGTATTTTATATAGTACATTAGAAGTTAAAGGCTCAGTTCTGGGCAATAGATTTGGTTGGAATTCTAATTCTGCCATTTATTAGCTGTTTAACTTTGGAGAAATTATTTAACCACTCTGAGTTTGTTTGCTTGCCTGAGAATGGGATAATAATAATACCTCCAAAGGATTATTTTGAGGATCAACACTGATAATGTTCAATACATTGTCCCATGAAAATAATGATAACTGTTAGTTTATGAAGTTCTGAATCCTAGGAACATGACATTTGTGAAAGGGATGCCATTTGGGATGCCATTCGGGGTGGGCAGTATGAAGCTCTCTTGGGAATTACATGTGAATAGTGCTAGAAGGTTACCAAAATTTAACATTGGTAGATATTTCCAAGATCACCAAAGTGGGTCCTTTTTCCTTCTTTCCTTTTCATGTTTTCCTCCTAACTTGTCACCTCTTTAATTCTTCTCTTAAAGATACGTGGGACACTATAGGAGACCAATCAAAGGTTGCTCGGCTCCATAATTATTTCTAATGGTGCCATCATGAAATGAATTTTATGAGAAAATGATCAACTTGTATTACCCCTCTCACCTCCCATCCCAATTTAATTATTTCTTTCATAAAGGAAAGTATGCCATTCTAGGTGGGAATATTTGTCCAAGTCCTTACTGATACACCTTTTTTTTTTCTCAGTTTCTCTGTGAGTACAAATGTGTTGCTAACTGTAAGGCTGATTCATTCATTCAGTAAGCTCTCAGTGAGCACTTACTGCGTATAGCTCTCTGTGATAAATACAGAGTTAAGACAAAGATGTGTCAAGAGCAGTCCCGGCCTTCAAGGAGCTGGAAATGAGGCTGAAGAGAAAACTACAGACACCAGTTTTGAATGATCATCGAGACCACTGGTGCAAAGCACAGAAGTCTAGGAATTCAGAGGAGATAAGGTTGTGTCCCAGGAGATTATATGGAAGGACAGGTGGGACTTGACAGAGAAAACCGGGGATTGCAATAAGTGGCTGCCGTGGACATCTGCTGTTCCCAATTTCCCAGAATCCTCCATTTTATGTTTTGGTAGCAGCACCTCAGTTTTTCCATCGAGGGACTATGTAAACCTATTTTCGATGGAACTCACAGACTGCTGCACCCTGTCCAGGTTCAGAGGTGAATGCATTGCTCAAGCAAGGACATTCAGAGAAATTTTGCCTGTGATTTAAATTTTGAGCAAAGTGAGCCAAGAAGAGAGCCCTTCAGGACAGTGAGCACCAACCTATGGTATTGCTGCTCGCTCCTTTTGCAAAGACTGTCAGTGAGTTCCTGCTCCCTTGGTACCCTGAGCCACCCTGGGTACTGTCCTCCTTGAGCTTGTGGGTTCATTTTTTCTATTTACTCAGTCCACCCCGTGTCATCCCAATAAATTCTCTTTTTTGGCTCAGTTTAGCTAGAATCAATTCTGTTATATTCAATCAAAGAACTCTAAATGGTAGCTTGAACAAAGACTTAGAGCAGAAAAGGCATGCGTTTGGGTAGTAATGGATAGTCTGTCTGGTTAGCATGTAGAGCACTAAATAGAGAGCTAGTATTTGGAAATAGAGTTGGAAAGGTTGCTTGGGTCTGGAACATGGAGGACCTTTACTGCTAGGCTCAAGTAATCAGATTAAAGCCACATTTTAGGAAGATTAAAATGGGATGGGGGAGGGGAGTGGAGACAGGGAGACCAGGCTAGTCCATAGCATTAGTCTCTGTAAATGCTTGCACTGACTTAAATTATTTATTCAATTTAACAATCATTTTTCAAGAACTGATTATATGCCATGCTCTGTGCTGGATATTAGGACTATTAAGATGATTAAGACATGATTTGTAAGCTAGAAGGTAACTCAGACCAGTAAATGTGAGATAAATTATTCGGGTTAGATAAAAGTTATAGGTGCTTTATGTAAGTGAAAGTGGTTAACATTTTGTTGGGTTCGAAAGGCTTCACAGAAGTAGTGATTTCTAAGGAGAGTCTTGAATAACAGTTTGCCAGGTGGTCATAAGTATTAGGATTGATGGTGTGGAGTCCTGGCAGTATATCAGGATTAGAGATAAAAATTTGGGATCATAAATAGATAATCTGATTGTGAAAAAAAAAAAAAAAAAGGCTGGGGGGGGGGAAGCGGATGAAAATGCCCAGGGACATAGATGATAATCATAAGAGAAAATAAACAAGCACAGAACTCTGAGGAACTCCAGCCATTAAAGGATGGGCTGATAAAAAGAATGCCAAGCAGAGGATGCTGAGATGTAAGTGAGTGTTTAGGAGAATCACAGAGTCGGGATGTCTTGGAAGCCAGGAGTGGAGAAAGTGACAGGATGGGAGGAGCAGAATGTCAGATGACACAAGATTAAATAAAAATAGGACCAAGGAATGTCCATTAGTTTGGGAAAAGGAAAGGTCTTTAGTCATAGTGAGTCATTTCAGTGGAATCGTGGTGTTGGGGCGAGATTATAGGGAGGAACGAGGGAGGAAGAAGAGAGAAGCGAGGAAGGGAAATGCGACTAGACAGAGGGAGAGAAATGTTAGCGACAAAGGGGACTCCAAGTCAAGGGAGGCTGCTTTCTTTGTTTGGCTTTGTTAATGAGGAAACCTGGTGTGTATTAGCCCTGGAGGCCATGGGTGGACTGTCCTGACAACTATGCACCTTAAAGAAAACAAAATGTTCCTTAGTATATGTAAATATATAACTTCACTCTTGGTCCAAGATGAGCTTATCTTGTTTTCTGCTGTATCACAAAAATTTAGTGTGGTTTTACTTTAACTTGTGGAGTTGTTAGATGGATTAACATGTGCTGGAAGCAAATAAATTTGGTGTCATATAATATAAGTTTAATTTGGCCATAGGGAGGTTTAACTTTTTCAAAGAGGGAAAATAAAGTGGAATTTTAATTCCAAATGTGCACTTTTCTTACGCAGAAATATTTAGAATACACACAAAACATCTTGTGTGATAGCTGCCCCCAAAGGGCAAGGATTTGGGGTTAACTGAACCTAATTATTATTCTACTAAAGATGTCCCACTTAGTGTTGACTATCTGAAGGGCTAGTCAGCGAATAGGTGTTCTACCCATTTCAAGCTTCATAACTTTTCAAGTCTGTTGTTTTAGTCAGTCAGCAATGATTAGATTATACATCACAGAAACCCAGCTTTAAATACAGACAAAGAAATTTGTTGATTTAATAAATCTAACCATGATGAAGTTAAGCAAAAATGTGTTTCAGAGTTATCTAGAACCAGATACTAATTAACAAACTAAATCTATCTAATTTATTTTATCTATCTATCTATCTATCTATCTATCTATCTATCTATCTATCTATCTATCTATCTTCCTACTAGTTTTGTTTCTTTCTAAACAGTAGGCTTCATTCTCAACCATTGCAAATTGGCTTTCTAGGACTGGATGCCAAAAGCTTCTAAACTCTTGTTCTCATCATTTTATCAAGATAGAGGAAAAGACTTTCCCATTGCTCCAGGACTTTGATTGGTAGGCTTGGGTCATATGCCCACCCCACCCCCCAGACCAACGTGGCCGGAGAGACGGAGCTACTGGAATCAGTCCAGCTAGGATAAGAAGCCCATCCTTTGCCAAGTCACTGTGATAGAGAGGCAGGGTCAGAGAAGGATAGAGCATCTCCCATCGACCTGCCTGATGAAGGAGAGAGCCTCAAAAGAGTTGGAGTTAATGCCTGAAAAAAGAGTGCTAGGCAGAGAAAACTATAAATGTTTAATAAATTTGGTTAGCATGAAACTGAAGTACAGTCTCTGAACGCATGGGCTGATTGATTTAGAATGGGAATAGGGGAAAGTTTTTAAAAAATATCTGGCAGGATATGTCTCTCCCAGACCAGAAAAGGGAATTCCAGTTAGGTTATAACTTGATTTTGGTAGACTTTGAATTAACCACATACAGAGACTTAGCACTTCACATTTTAAAAGTAATTTCACCTGCATCAGCTTATTTGAGCTAAAATTAACCCAGTGGGTATTTTTAATCTTCATTTTTGAGAGGACAGACAGTGTCAGAAAAAAACTGTTTCCTACTCAGGATTTCATAACCAATGAGTCGGCAGTGACTTTGGGTTTGGAATCAGCAGGCCTGACTTCAACTATTTTTTCCAGTACATCCAATTCTTAATGTTAATGAAAGTATAGATTTTTAAAGGATTATAAGATCTTGCCCACTTTTAGGAATTGTTTTTTCTATGACTTTTAAATCGTATTTGTAAATCAGTTATTCCTAATTTATTAAAGTTAAGACTTTACAGATTCCTCATGCCACCCCCCGAATCTGCTGTTGTTGACACAGTCTCTTCTAAGGAACAAAATAATTTTTGGTTTCTCTTTAAAATGTTATGGCATCTCTTAATAACTAGGTATTTTAGAAGATTTATATTTCCAGATCACCGAGAATTAGTGGCTTAGATTGGTTTGTAACCCACCAAAGGATGAGATGGTCATTTGCTTGACATAGTAATTCTCTAATCCGATTAACCAGAAATGAAAAAAGGTATCAAAAATAGAAGTTTTTAGATATTAAACTTATTTGTATCCTTAGCAATTCCTTGTACTATTATTTGTTTCAGATGAGAAGAAACAGATGGTTGCAAATGTGGAGAAACAGCTTGAAGAAGCAAAAGAACTGGTAGGTACAGACTTGGTAATATATTTTAAAGGACACAACAGAGTCGTTTAAGCCGATGCCTTCCTCTGGCCTGTTTTATACGTTGTAGAAATGTGAAACATGACTGATCGGCATTTTATAATTTGGAATTCATCCATTTTTAAATTGAAGAGAATTTAATAGTTCCTTGGGATTTTATTCTTAGTAAAGGTGATTCATTAAATGTCCACTTCTAATTTTTATTCCTTAATAATACTTTTTATAATAGCTATAAATGGCTAATGCTTGTTAAAGGCATACTGGGTACCAGACCCTGGGTTAAGCATATTACTTGCTTTATAATATTAATTTTCATAAAAACTCTGTGAAACAAGTACTATTTATCAAAAACTGTTAAGGATCTGAGATTTTCCCCTACTTGCTCACTAATAAGTGAGCTTACGACAATTTCACGGACGCTGATAGATGATAGGAGATTCCTAGGTCAGAGATAAAAAAAAAAATTGTATTACAGCAAAATCAGCTGCCAAGAGTTTCGGCATGTTTGTATCAATTCCCTGAGCCCCAGCTCCTATAGGGATGATGCAGGTGGTCCTAGATGTATACCTACGTATACAAGAGAGGAACCCAAAGCCAGGGAAATGAACTGCTTTACAGCAGCCTGTAAGGAAGCCTGCTCTTTGTCCCAAAAGGACACATTATTCTCTCCCCGCAGATTGTTCCCTGCAAATACAGTCCTGAGAAATGCCCAGGGAAAAAAGTGGTCGGGGCCTTGCATTCTTGGCATGTTCAGCAAGACCTATAGGAATCTGATAAAACCATGGAGGAGTGATTTTCAACACTGTTGTTACACATCTGCTCCCATTTCGTAGATGAGGAAACCAAGACTTAAAAAGATTAAGTAACTTGTCTGATGTCCCACACCCAGTAAGTGGTGGAGTAAGGATTTGTGTCTGGATAGGCTACACCCAGAGCTGTAGCTCATCCACTACTTTTTGACATAAATTCATTCGCAAATCAGGGAGCAAAAAGTATATGTCCCCATTTTGGGTTTTAAAAGCCAAATATTGTGGGTATGATTCAAATCGTTGCTACATTGTGGTCCTAAATAAGTATATTGCTTTTCTGAATACTGAAAGGTCTGCTTGATGCTCCTTCGGTATTATTTCCTCATGTGCTTAGGATGTTTCCCAGAGTGTGTTTCTGTTAGCTGATGTTACCTATTCAAATACGTCTGGGAAACTGTAGCTTGAACAGAGTTGGGGGTTGAGGCCTTATGGGTTTTGTTTTTCTTCTACACAACCCTCTTGAACCTTTAAGTAGGCTAAGTGGCGTTACGACTCTCTCAGAAGGGAATATAGGGAGCAGCTAGAGCATGGAGCATTTCCTGAGCTCACTTGCTGTGTAACGTTTATTAACAGTAGAGATGTGTGTGTGGGAAGGGGGTAGTTCTGAAAGAGTGACCATTGTCCCCATTGCACTGCAGACATTTCCTGTCTTTGAGGGCTAAGACATTGAGTTGCAGAGCTGCTGCTCTGTCTTCTCTGTGGCCGGTCATTTTCAAGGTGTCAGAATGTCTGATGTTCTCCATACCCTGGAAGACCCACTTTTGACCTCTGCTGACTGCTGACACTTTCTCTATTATGGCAGCTTCACTTCTAATCTTCACAGCTTCTGATGTTTGCCTGTCTTTTGAAAGTTTCCTTTCCCTCCGCACCCCCACAACGCGCCCCTCCCCACCCCGCACAAATGCTTTCCTCCTTCTTTTCTTTTTATATTCAGCTACTTCTCTCATGCTTCCTGTGCTTCACAAAAAAGACTGACGTTTTACAAACCACAGCTACCAATCAGGACACTTCTTCCTTCCGGTTGGCAGGCTTAGCATAAATGGTATAACTGCTCAGTTCTTTGGATCTCAACTTGACTTTTTATGTTGTTGTTGAGTTCTCAGTCGCACTTTTTTTTTTTTTTTTTGCCATCAAAATTTGTACTTCGGTTTATTTGTTTGCTCTCTTTTTGAGACATCGTTTACTTGTTGATGTTGGAAAACTGGTCTCCTGATAACCAAGGTTTTACCATAGTAAGAAGTAGAAAACACAGTCATGGAGCTCATAGTCAGCTTTAGTTGTTACTAACAGAGTTTTGTCTAAGAGATGTATTTGTTTGTTTAAAGTGATCAGAAAGCTGGTTTACTTAATTCTCATGAGATCCATGTTAAGAATACTGTTTATTATATAACTTACTAGCCTTTTGATGAGGACTCTGGGAGAAAAACTTTCTTTTGATTTGACTTGTTAGGATGTTTGTTTCTGCTGAATAATTGGTTTGTATTAATCTCTTGGACACTGCATGTCCTTTAATTGTCATGTCTTCCACTTTACATTGGCCAAGTGAACATTGTGACAACATGAAATAAATGCATGTTAATTAGCCTTATTTCTGGTTCCATTTTAAGTGCTTGTGTTTCTTTTTTTTCTTACCTACCTTTAGTTTAGTGTTAAGTGTCCTTATAAAATACCTTACAAATGTACTTAACTCTAGGATTTTTACTTATATCCACTTTCGCAATGATTTGTCTGGATGATCCTATTCACCTTGTTAGAAGTATGTACTTAGTGATGATTTCAGAGAAGCGCATTAAATAACTGCCTCATAAGTGACTGTTGGCGCCTTGCATTTATGTTGAGACGTGTCAGTAATTTAAGCGGTCGCTGATTTAATCAAGGCTAATTAAAATTACCTTTCTTTTTTTTTTAATTAAAATTGAGGCCTATTAATTAAAACATGGTTTTCTGGCTTACCTATGTTCTATACTATAGTTATTCAGTCTCTAACAGTAAGAGTTTTATTAGTAATAAGCTTACAGTGTTCATGGAGATACTTATTAGAATGTTTTAAAAGGAAAAATATATGGCAACTTTTTTTGATGTGAGTTTATAAGACATTACTTGAGCTAATTTGTTGTTTTCATTTTTTAATACCAAGTATAAGTACCATCCTTGCTGTGCCATCCTTACTGCATTTTTTTCTGCATCATCAGTAATCATCACTACCATAGTTAATATTAATCTAGCGATTACCAAATATGAGACACTGTTCTAAGCACATTATAGGAATTACCATTTAATCTTCACAACTGCCCTGTGAAATACATACTATTTTTGGAAATGAGAAAAGTAGGGCCCAGAGATGTTAGGAAACCTGCCAAGGGTTGCATGACTAGTGACAAGTGGAGCCTACAACGTGAACGCAAGTGTCTTACTTAAAAGCCTGTGTTCTTATCCGTCATTATATCTCTGTTTTGCCTCCTACTAAATGCTCATGTGTCGTGTTCAAAGTGTTATATGATGACAGGTTGTTAAAAACTGCCCTGCTGTGATCTCACTGAGTCATTTAGCATATCCCTATACCCATTGAATTTCATATCAACATGGATATAAAGTATAAGGAGTTAGGCTGGAGGTCAAGATCACATGTTGGTCAGTAGGTGATTCTTCTAATCAGAAAAGACTTTCCAGAAGAACTTTCACCAAATGACCAAGGCTGGGCCAACATTTTATGGCTTAATGATAGAAATAATGGTTTGGTTTACCTTCCCATAGTTCTGCTGGTTTAGGGCAGGAGACCAGACCAGGTTGGACTGACTGATAGGATACTTCAAGGATATTAAAATCATAACTATCGAGGATGTTGGGATTAATGCATAATGTTTTCATAGAAATTCTTGTCAAATTAAGCACTTTGGTACCCTGTGTGTCACTTGGCAAGCCCTCAGTAACTATTTGTTGACCTAAACAAAAAGCAAACACAAAAGTAGTCCTATTGTTATTTGATCGTGGGTATTTAGCTCCCTGGACTTGGTTTCCTCAACTGTAAAATGAGGACTTAGAATTCAATCTTTTCAGCTCTAAATGTCTGGTCAAATAAAGAATAAGCATATGGTTAAATCACGTTTTTCTCACCCTTCCAGCTCGAACAGATGGATTTGGAAGTCCGAGAGATACCACCTCAAAGTCGGGGAATGTACAGCAATAGAATGAGAAGCTACAAGCAAGAAATGGGAAAACTGGAAAAAGATTTTGTGAGTGAAATTCCGTCCTTTGTCATATTTGCCAGTCTTTAAACTGAATTTTGCTTCAGCCTTTTATCATTTCCTTCACACGTCTCTATCAGCATTAAGTGTGTTGTCTTCAGGAGCAGTACAAAAGACAAATGACACCTGTCATTGTTTGTGACTTGGAATCTAAAAATGCTTAGAGCTAGCTAATGTGGGAATTTAAAGGACATTGGATTCATGACTCACAAATATATCCAAATCATGTGGTTCTTTGAGTTTGGGTAGTATTTATTAGTATTTAAAATTTATTAGAATTTTGAAACCCAGTTTTGAGCCTTATAGAGTTTGCAGCCCTTAAGATGCATTGTTCGCGATGGACTTCAGGGGCTTATGAATGTCTTATGGTTACGTGGTTGTGTGCTTTGTGGTCCAGCCAACAATGGACCATGTGTACTGTGGTGGTCCCATGATGGAGCTGAAAATTTTCTATCACCTAGTGACATCATAGCCATCATAATGTCATAGCTCAACACATAACTCACGTTTGTGGTGATGGTGGGGTAGACCTACTGCCTTGTCAGCCGTGTGGCGGTGTAACACACACGGTTACGTACAATATATAATACTTGGTAATGATAATAAATTAGTGTGTTACTGGTTTATATATTTGCTGTGCTATATACTTTTTATTGTTATTTTAGAGTGTACTCTTTCTCATAGAACAAAGTTGACTGTACAACAGTGTGTTGTGCTCCACGGGCAGCAGCCTCATACATCTCGTGTTTACCGCATCTCGTGATCGCTTCATTTCTCTGTGCTTGATTTAACCTCGTGCTGTTTTGTTCATTATGGTGCCTAAGCAGACAAAATCCACTGCTAATGTTGCCAGTAAGAGGCCACATTGAGTGAATGACCTGGAAAGAAAATTAAAAGTGAAGGTGGAAAATTGGTGATGGTTATTGCTCACCAGTCAGGCATGCCCAATTCCACACTGTTATTATCTGCTTTATTGAAGACAGTGAGATTTAACAAAAATTAGAGAAAGGCTTATATCAGACATGGAGAAACTTCTAATGATCTGAATTGAAGACCAGACACAGAAGCATGTCCCTCTCGGCACCATGACGGTCACGGCCAAAGCAAAATGTTTGTAATGTCGAAAGATAAGGCTGGACCTGACTATGATGTTGAATTTACTGCTAGCTCTGGGTGGTTTCAACAATTCAGGAATCATTATTCATTACATAATGTGAAAATATGAGTCTGTGGGTGCTGATGTGAAGGCAACTGAAGAATTTTTGGAAACTCTAGATAAGCTGATTATGGAGGAAAATTACTTGCCACAGCAAATATTCAATATGAATGTATCTTCCCTATTCTGCAAACAAATGCCTGAAAGGACTTTCATCCATAAGGAGGCCAAGTCAATATCAGTTTCAAGACTTTTAAGGACAGTCTTGCTTGGGGGCAGTGTTGTAGGCTACAAATTGAAATCTTTTGTGATCTGGTACAGATCTGGTACAGACACGTCAATAAGCACATGTTGCTGGTGTACGACAGGAGCGGTAAGAAGTCATGGACAACTCAGCTCTTTTTCCGAGATGCCCCCCTGAGTTGCTCTGCCAGTGGAATGCAGAAGTACTGTTTGGAGAATAATATACCTTTCAAGATTTTGCTTATTGTTGATAATGCTCCTTTTACTGGTGATCTTCATCGCAATATTGAAGTAGTGTTTCTCCATCCAAACACCATCCAACCAATGGATCAGAGAGTTATAAAAGCTTCGAAGGCCTCCTACCTGAGGGGGACCTTTGCCCAGACTATTGCTGCAGCTGAGGAGGACACTGATGCACTTCTGGAATGACCGCAGTATCCATGCCTGCTTCAAGAACCTTGCTTGAGTTTAGGGGGACACCACCAAGAAGCACATGAATGGCATCTGGAAGAAGACATTCAAGAGATTTATCCATGACTTCAAAGGAATTGCCAAGGATGAAGAGGTGGCAAAAATCAACAAGGCTGTGGTCGATATGGCAAACAACTTGAACCTGGATATGGATGAGGATGACCTTGGGGAGCTCCTAGAGGTGGTTCCTAAGGAGTTGAGTAATGAGTTGTTGAAACTAGAACAGGAACTCGTAGCAGAAGAAGAGGCAAGAAAAAAAGAAACTGTGGAAGAAGAAAAAGAAGAACCCCCAAGAAAATTCACAGTGAAGGGTTTAGCAGAAGCTTTACAGACCTCAGCAAGCTCTTTTGAAAGTTTGAAAGCATGGTCCCAAACACTGAAAGGTTTTCAGTAATAGAGAGGAATGTTCATGGCGCATTATCTGCTTACAAGCAAATCTGCGACTGAAAGAAACAAATAAAGCAAACCGTCATGGACATACTTCTAAAAAGAGTGGCACCTCTCAAGAACAGCCTCAGGTGGGTCCTTCAAGAAGTTTTCCAGAAGAAGGCATTGTTATCGTAAAAGGTGACAGCTCCATATGTGTTATTGCCCCTGTAGACCTTCCAGTGGGACAAGATGTGGAAGTGAAGACAGAAATATCGATGACCCTCATCCTGTGTAGGCTTAGGCTAATATGTGTTTGTGTCTTAGTTTTTAACAAAATATTTAAAAAGTAAAAAAAAAAAAAAAAATTTAATAGAAAAAAGCTTATAGAATCAGGATATAAAGAAAATATTTTTATATAGTCATATGATTCATTTGTGTTTTAAACTAAGTGTTATTACAAAAGAGTCAAAAAGTTAAAAAAGTTAAAAGTTTATAAAGTTAAAAAGTTACTGTAAACTGAGGTTAATTTATTACTGAAGAAAAAAATATTTTTATAAATTTATTGTAGCCTAAATTGCAGTGTTTATAAAATATACAATAGTGTACAGTGATGTCCTAGGCCTTCACATTCTCTTACCGCTCACCTACTGACCCACCCAGAGCAGCTTCCAGTCCTGCAAGCACCATGCATTCTAGGTGCTCTATACACGTGTATCACTTTTTAAATCTTTTATACTGATTTTTTACTATAACTTTTATATGCTTAGATATGTTTAGATACACAAATGCCATTGTGTTATAATATTCAGTACAGTAACATGCTGTATAGGCTTGTAGCCTAGGAGCAAGAAACTAGACCATATATATAACCTAGGTGTGTACTAGGCTATGCCATTTGGGTTTGCATAAATGCAGTCTGTGATGTTCAATGACAAAATCACCTAGCAACGCATTTCTCAATGTGTCTCCATCATTAAGTGACATATGACTATCTCAGGATTTTTGGATATCTGTTTCTATGTACATTTTTTCCTGGGATAGTCTCCATAGACTTCATTAGAGTCTTAAAAGGATACATAACACTTCTCCCCGACAAAAGACAAAAGGAACTCAATTACTAATTTATATCAGCGATCCTTTTTATTGATTGCCCTGTGAGAATATAGCTTTCTCTTCCTATATATCTGACTTTCAGCTCTACTCCCTTTTTAACAAATTTAAGAAGGTAAATTTAAAGATATAATGTAAACATTATTAGTAGTTGGGAAGTAATAGGAGTCAAAAAGATAACAGCTGAGCAATTCCACATCTTGGCATATATATCTAAAAGGATTGAAAGCAGGGTCTCAAAGAGACACTTGCACACCTATCTACCAGATGTAATACCAAAGGTGGGAAGCAACTCAAGTGTCCATCGACAGATGCATGGATAAACAAAATATGGTGCATGCGTACTATGGAATATTTTTTAGCCTTAAGAATGAAGGACACCTAGGAAGACCAGGTCCTGTAGGCATTAAAAAGAAAAAAAAAGAATGAAGGAAATTCTGACATATGCTATAACATGGACGAACCTTGAGAACATTATGCTAAGTGAAATAAGCCAGTCACAAAAGACAAATACTGTATGATTCCATTATATGAGGTACCTAGAGCAAGTATATTTACAGAGACAGAAAATAGAATAATGGTGGTTGCCAGGGTCTGGAAGGAGAGGGAAGTGAGCGGTTACTGCTTAATGGGTATAGAGTTTCAGTCTTGCAAACAATTCTAGAGATTCGTTGCTCAACAATGGGAATATATTTAACAGTATTGAATTGTACACTTAAAAGTGGTTAAGACAGTAAATTTTATATTATGTGTATTTTACCACAGTTAAAAATTAAAATTGAAAAAAAAAGATACAGGTGAGGAAAGACCTAAACTTTACCTGTAAATGAAAGGAGACACGTGTTGGCATGTCAGTCAACGGTATTTTTGACCCTACGGTCTGAATTCATGAAGAAAGTCAAGAATTTATAAGGATCTTTCTGCCTCTGTTCCTGCCTCAGTTGTTCAGGTAGCTACACCTTCTAGATTATAATATATACCTTTCCACTACAAGGCCAATGGTTCCAGACCGGACCTGGTAGAAATTCCACCTTGGGCCTAGAAATAGGGTGATTTACAGGTTTGCATGTTTATTTTCTATCTTAATGGATATTTTCCTGAGACATTGAGATGGGCTGTGTCAGTGACTGTGAATGCCATTGCCTTTTAAATTGTGTTCCTCTTAATTAAAAAAAAAATTGGACTCCATAGTGGGCCTAAATTCAGAAACGAAATGTCACCGCCTAGCTTCCATGTTCTGTACTATATAAAACCGTCCCTAACTGCTTTGTGAAAGGTGGGGTCTCTCAGCAAGAATGTAAGATACGGTGAGGAAATTAGATCAATTTAAGAATTTCACAACTCAAATTTATACGGCGACAACTGTAAAGTTAATGATTCAATATAAATGATGAAAGTAAAATAAAACATAAGGATTATTTAGTTTGCTTATCTCATTTTCATGAAACTCTTTTCCAAAGATATTTCTCTTGGTTTCCAAAACAATGGAGTAAGTTAGTTTTCTAGGGCTTCCATTACAATGCAACAGAATGGGTGGCTTAAACAGCAAAATTTATTTTCTCACAGTTCTGGAGGCTGGAAGTCTGAGATGAAGGTGTCAGCAGGGCTGGTTTCTAATGAGATCTCTCTCCTTGGCTTATAGATTGTCATCTTCTCCCTAAGTCTGCACACAATCTTTCTTCTGTGCTTGTCTGTGTTCTAATTTCTTCTTATAAAGAAGCCAGGCATATGTTGGATTAAGGCCCCCTACCAATAACTTCATTTGAACTCAATTAATTCTTTAAAGAACCTATCTCCAAATACAGTCAGATTCTGAGGTACGCAGGGTTGAGACTTCAACATATGGATTGGGGGAGACACAATTCAGCCCATAACACTGAATTTAGTTTTAATCTTAAAATTTTTTCAGAAATTAAATTGCTTCTGTGGCTTATAAATCAGCTAACCCAATCTTCAGTCTTTTTTGTCTCCTGAGGAGAATGATCCTAGGTAGCTTCCTTCAGGTATTTGGATATTGCATGCTTGGGTAAGTATTTCTCAGGTATATTTTCTATTATTTAAAAACAACAACAACAACAAAAAAAACAGAACGAGCAACTATGAGCTAAGCATTTATGCTCCAGGCTGTCATTAACATTTCACGTGTTTATGTGTGTATTTGCTACTACAGCTTTCTTCCGCTGTTGGACAGCATCCTTCACCACAACCAGTACCTTCTAGTGTACAGTGACTTATAATTTATAAAGTGCTTTAACATTTTATTTCTTGTCATTGCATGAAGAGTAGACAGAGCAGACGTGGATTACGGTCCCCATTTTAACACATGATAGAATCAAGAGGCTCAGCTTGATTATGAATTTCATTCAACAAGTCTTTCTTGAGCCCTAAGGTATATCGAGCACTGTCTTAGAGGATGAGAAAAGCTTTTAAGACAAAGTTCTTGCTCTCATGGAATTAAATTCTAGTGGCAAAGACAAGAAACATATACGTGCATGCATATTATAATTTCAGGTAGTTATAAATGCAAGAAAATAAAGCGAGTAACTGAATAGAAAGTGGCCAGCAGGGTGGTGTGGCTCTTTCTGCGAGGGTGTTCTCTGTGGCTTGAGAGAGGGGGAGAGAGGACAAAGACCTGTAAGGGTGGGCGTGGTGAAGACCTGCCTTTTCCGCTCGGTCGATGAGAAGCCATTGGCGGTCTTTAAGAAGTGAGCGATCCTTGGATTCCTGTTGTACACTTTCTCCACATTCCCATACCGTAGCGCATGGAGTATTTGAATAAGGTGTAGAAATTATTCACATAATTCCATTTTATTATTTTTTTCTTTTTATATTTAATTCTTTTTTTTCAAGGGATGAAGAAGATCTTCTTCAAGATATTTAACAACTTTCTTACGGTCATATGCCATATCTGGGAATATTGAATCCCAAGACAAGGTAGCAGAGATGGTCCTTCCTCTTCCATTTGCAGTGTTTATTGCCAGTGAAGCAGCCTTCCTATCGCTCGTATCAAGACTCCAGGGGGATACTTATACCCACGGAGAAAGCTAGAGGACAGCTCAGTACTTTTTCTTAGTCCGCATTTTCCACTCGCTGTCTTTTCCTGGGCCCCCCCCCCCGCCCCCCGCCGCTGCCTGTCCCGTACATACCTGGGTTCTTCAGGTTGCTTCTCCACTTACTCCACTGTCTTACTCCGTGTGCTGTCACCCATTCCTGTGGCTGCACTCACCACGTTGATACCGATCTGCGCTTCTAACCCGGACCTCTCTCTAGCTCTAGATTCATATTTCTCACTGGATGCTTCTACCCCAGAGTCCCTAAGACACAAACATTTACATTTGACGAGTACTAGTCATGGCAGAGTTACCTTTAACTTTCCCCTCTCCATCATCTCGCACAGCCAGTTGGTCACTGAGAATTAGCAATCCTGCCACTTAAATATCTCCTGCTTTCCTCTCCACTGCTAGTCTCTCAGTCTGGATATTTGTAGTAGCCTTTCCTCCTTTTATTCTTCTCTCACTCTAAACCGCCCTCTGCACCTCTTCGGAATCATCTTTCTAACACTTGTTCTGAGTATGTTACACTGTTCCACAAACTCCTACAGAGGCCTAATTGCCTGATGAATAAAACCCAGGTCAGCTTCTAGGCTTTCTATTTCTTCGTTTCTTCACATGTCTAGTAATTTTACTCTCATGTGCTTGATATTATGGGTCATGGGTTAAGAGGCTAGATTTTGTTGGTTTGCCAGAGTATCTCAGTCTTTTTGTCATGATTGCCCCTCTAAGGAATTTTTTAAGATTCTCTCCCCGCAATTCTCCCCCCATGTAATTTAATACCGCAGATGTTCTGCATATCTGTACATCTGCTTGAATACTATGGCTCTTTGGAGGACCACATGTTTTTGTAATAGATCTAAGATTCTCCATCCTCCCAGGAACCAATTTTTACCTCCGTAGCCTTAGTAGGACCTTTGTCAACAATGCATGTTTTAGACGATGTTGAGCTTTATTTGCTAATTTACAGATAATATACTAATAGATTGATTTTTTCAAGTCTTACTGTTAAGCTTTGTTAGGACATGTTTACAATAGTTCTGCTTTTGAGGTATGGCCTTTCTTGGATTCCATTTGAATGACTGGAGCATTCAGTGAATGCTCTGCCTTCTGTTTGGTCAGAATTCTGTCTCCCCGCCTTGGGTGATCTTCAGCATCTCCATTTTACCCGTAACTCCCCAGTGCCCGTTCTCTGCAAGACCAACTGGGATCTTGCCCTCTACATATGCAAGTTCATTTTCAGCCAAAGACTTAATAAGACCTCTTTATAGATTTCTGGAGCTCCTTCTCTGTGTGGCTCCCTTCTTCCCATTACCCTGGTAAATTTCATCTGTCTCAGCAGTCTCAAACTCCAGTGTCTGCCTCCTGAGCTCAGCGACATGCTGTGCTTGCTGCATTGGGGCTCCCTCCGCCCCTGCTGTAATGGTGATCATAGGGCTCATTCAAGTGTTTCTCTTCTCTAAGGGATTACAGTCTTATGCAGCCTGTTGTCCAGTTTTTCAAAAACAATCGCTTCATACATTTTGTCCATTTTTATAGTTGTTTAGAATAGGAGGGTTACATGGACTAGTTACTCTGTCATGACTGGTATGAGAGTTCAGTGTGGTTTTAATGCTTATTAATCCTTAGAGAATAATTGTGTACATGTGAGAATGGAAAAATACATCTGCTGTTTACAATGACCTATCATAGAATTTAACTTGTAACTGAATAAATACCTACTTAAAAGATTTTAAAATTCAAGTTATAATTCGTGTTTATAATTGTGGGAAGTTAGAAGAAGTCATCGGGCATCTTTACGTTCCCCTTGATGCTGTTCTCCTCCTCATGGTTCTGTCCACTTGCCTAATTCCATTCTTCCTCACGTATGGCGTCGTATAGCCTCAGACTGTTCGTTTTTGGCTTCTTATAGTCTCAGGATAAGTTAGGAATGTTAGGTCCAGAGAAGTTAAAATGCAGTCACTTTATTTTTCAGATGGAGAAATGGGGGACCAGGGAGACCAAATGACTTACCTTAAAGTCGTACTGTTTAAAGCCAGGACCAGAATCAGATAACCTAAATGCACGTTCTAACATTGCAGCCCCCCACCGCTAGCTTCATGTTTCCATAAATAGCCTCTTTATGTATTCGAAAACAACTTTAAAAAATTAGAATTCATATATTTAAGCTGTTCTTGTAATTTCTCCCTTCAATATTGGCATGAGATTAGCTAGAATATGGTCATGTGAGGATATTCCAGGGAAATGAATCAGCTAAATGGAGGGAAAGTGTGGCTGAGGGTTTTTCAAGTTTAAGATTATCATTCGCTCCTTAAAATCAAACAAAAAAACCCTCTAAAATTGTACCAAAAACCAATCTAACTTTATAAAATATTTGACCAAGTCTCAGTAAGTAAAAAACCAAGGGAACAAGTAAGTAATGTACCATGGTAAGATTCCAAAAGTTATGAGGACATGGTGTGTTGAATGCCTTGCACACCTCTGATATTGTACTATGATACTAGCGCCATCTTGTGGTTGATTTGTATTGTTGCATATCACTTTTTTCTTGTAACAAAGGTGAACTTCCTTTAAGACATACACACACCTACAGGATTCAGGGCGGAGGATTATATTGTAATAAATGTTAGAAGTAGAGCTTTTTAACCCCAGTGTCAAGTTCACTTCTATCCCAGGTCAGTGGTGCCCGAATGCTCTCCTTTTCCCGTTTGGCAGTCTATGTGATGTAATTGTTAGACCAGCTCCTGGTGCAGAGCTGTCTACATCAGAGAATGGCACTTCTATTGACCGTCTCAGCAGTGAGGCTGAATGGTCCTAGAAACCCAACTACATGCAGACTATCGGAGTTGGTCCCTTAGGTCAGGGTTCAAAGGATGTTGTGGAACAGCTTGACGCTTTTAGTGCTGCTACCTGCACTCACTTTTAACAGGTGAATGGGCAACTTGAGTATCTGAGTTTATGAATGAAGCCAGTAGCCATATTCTATTTTTTAAGTCTAAGATAGACTAAAGAAGTGCAATTGAGAAAGATGAATGCTTTTAAATTTAGATTTTTTGTTGTAAAGTTAAGAACTTGATGCCTCTTTTTATTTACATTTTAACTTTTCTGTTCTTACGATTCCTGGGATATTTTATTTTTATTCTGTTGAAGCTGTAGGAAACCATGAAAGTGTGTTTTAGATATTTGCATAGTGTCAGTGGTAAAATGTTGTAATTGTAGCATTAGCTTATCTTTCTTACAGGAACATAAGTACATTCTGGAAAGAAATAGGAAAGCGAAACTGGACAGAACCATCCCCAAAAAGAAATTTTCCCCACTGTGTGTATTTAGTAAATATGCTTGCCATTTAAAAAAAAAATTATGTTTGTTGTTTGAAACTCTGTAAAAATAATACCTGCTCATTATGGAATATTCTTAAAGAAGAATAAAAAGAAGAAAAAACCACCTTAGTTCTATTACCCCAAAAGAGCCACATTTTATATTTTGATTTGTTCCTTCTAATCTTCCCTTCCCCTCTCCCTTGCATAATTTATTGTTTTATTTTACATAATAATGATGTTACTCTATCCACATTTCCCACCTTTTTAAAAAACACAGATTCTAACCTTGGTATTTTCCGTTTCTATAAATTCTTAATCATTTTAATGGATGCTTACTATTTCAATCAGTGATAGTAGTTCATCTTTTATTGAATACTAATATATTTCCACTTATTCTCTCCATAATTTATTGTATTACAATGAACATATTAAAATAGGATTATTTCATCAAGGTCATTTCTCAGAAGACATATTACCAAATCAAAGAGTATCAATAGTATTGTAGCTCTTATTAAAATATTCCTTGGAATTACATTTTTATCGTGACTCATCAGATCATTTTGTTGTTCTTTTCCATATCTTCTCTCTTAGAATGTGATTTTAGAAATAAAAATCATAGACCGACCAGGGGTAATTACTTTGTATGCATTACTGATTTAATGCACAATTCTGTGAGAAATATACTGTTACTAGCTACCATTGTGGAGATTTTACAACTTTGGAATTAAATACAACTGAAGTTTTTCCCCTAAGGTACTCTTCCGTGGGAGACATATTGATGTTAGTAATGCTAGCAGATATGCGTGGCTCTCAATCTGGCCTCAAACTGAACTCATCTTATATTTTCAATATTTTAGTTATCTGGATGTGACTATGACCTTTAAGGGAGAAAGTAATGCTACATTTATGTGCATGCACATCACTTTCCTTGTTTGCAGTCATTTTCTTAAGACGGTGGTTCCTAAGGCCCCACTAGGTGAAACTGTTAGAAAATCCTCATGCAATTAGCTCCTTTGTTTGTAGGATTCTCATTCCAGGCTTTGACCTTGGTAAATCTTATACTCACAAAGTAGCCTCCAATAATTTCAAAAGCCAACACAGTAAATGGACCTACTGGATAGGGAAGAGACCAGAAGTCTATTTTCAGCTGCAGCGATGTCTTCTGGGGGCTGATCTGTTCTTGCGTGTCACTCTGGTCTCCTAATCCATGATGCTGTAAAAGGTTCGTGTTCTTGACCCTTCTCCCCACTGCGCACACTTGAATGAAATAGTGGTTATGTATTAAATATTTTATTGTTGGTCTTATGTACTGAATTTGAGGTTGGCCTTAATAGATTTCCTTCACTTTGGGAACTCTGATGCCTCCTTCCAATGTGACTGTTTTTGTGATGACTTCTTTGGGCTTTAGACTCTTGCCTTTAGCTCCCGTAGAACTTTATGGCCTGCAGAAATAACTTCCATATCCACTATAGTCAGTGGCAGAGTATTCTGGTATAGATATGTCTGTGTGTGTGTGTGTGTGTGTGTGTGTGCGCGCGCGCATTCACACATTCCTGTGAGTGTACATTTTTTTTAATGGGTATCAGATTTCTAATTGGGTTTTGCAATTTTATTGGAGTATTTTTTCTGCCTACTTACTAATTTTTTTTAATCTTTGGAATTAAAGTCATACTGCCATTTTATGGCAGAAGGAATCAACTTTTGTTACAACTTTCTGGTATTTCTAGTGGTTTGAGTGTTCTAAGCAGATGAAGTGTTTATTTTCTGGAGACAGTGCTAAATTGCTTTAAAACAAAAATGAATATAAAGCTTATTGGTTTTAATGTAGTTGTCTCTGATTATAATCCTTCTTAAATGACTTAACAAATTATTATCGACTTTTCTGTTGTTTGTTTGTCTTTCCTAGCTACTTTGATCTTACCTAAGAAATAAAGAGGAAAGATAAAAACAGGTAAGATTTTTGAAAGGTTAATTATAAACCTCTGACAAATTTGGCCTCATTATTAGTCACTAGATGGCACTGTTTATTTGCAAAGTGCCATTTTTTACAAAGGAAAGTGGTAGTAACTGAAATTACTGCCTCATGAATAAAATATTTCTGATGGGATTTGCATTTCTATATTGGCTGAAGACACTGTTGAATGTTTTATTAACCAGCCCAGTGCAACTGTCAGCCTATTAAAGAGATCCAATGGTCCCTGTTTAGATAAATAAACTAAATAAATCCAATTCGTCAAATTGTGTTCCTGGCTGTTTATTTTCCATTCTTTTGATGTACAGTTTATTTTAAGTTAAAGCCACATTGGTTTAAAAATTAATGGGAAAATGTTATTTGGTGTTTGGAACATGAAGAAGCTAATTGCTATCGTCAAAAAGCCAGCTCTATTTTAATGTTAAATTGTTTGCTCATAAATGGTAAACTTTTTAATGGTTGGTTATAAACTGTCCCATGGTCAAAAATTGTCTGATAGTCTGTTAAATATATGGTTAAAGACTATGTTATGAAGATTTGTGGAACCCCTGTTTAATTTCCCTGGGAAAAGGACTATTTCAAGCCTTTTACTTGGTTTTGTCTATGAGTCATGCTCATTTTTCATGTACAGTATATTATTTCTTGGAAAGAAAAGTTGTTCATTGATTTTTAAATGAAATGTCTTTTTTCAGAGTGCTACTTGCCAGTCACTCTCGTGGTAAATGCCAAACATTACAGGGGAGACAGCAGAGCTGTGGGACCGTGGCTGCCGGAGCAGCCCAAGGCCTCGAGGCCATGGCTCCATATAGGACCGGTGCCCACGCGTTCACTGCCTTCCTAAAGCGTATGTTCTAGGCATCAAGAAACTTACAATCGCGTTGTTTAACAACACTGACTGAGCCAGAGATTTCATACTTAGGCCCTAGGGTTACAGAAATATTCGAATAAAGCGTGTCAATTTTGTGCTCTGCTACGCTGAAGTAAGTTAGCAACTAGAAATGACACATCATGGTTCTGACTTTTACTTCTCATTTCTTTTTTTCAGGAATCCTCATTTGCTTTTTATGCCATTCCTATTATTGCCTTTTATCTAGTTCCACATTTGTGAGGTTCAGAACAAAACTTAAAGCAGATTAGGCACTTCTGACTTAGCATATAGCTTTTAGGAATATTCAGCTCCTTGCGATGGAGACTGGGCCAGATCTGATCTCTGGGGTGAGGGCTTTTAAACTGTGTAATACTAACTGAAGAGTTGTGCTGTGTCAACTATTTTAAGCTTTCCTGTACAAGAAGTTAAAATAGGGCTAGAAAAGATTTCGCCAGAGACTTTTGATTTCAAATCCTCAGAAGCCTACCAGGAAATGGACCACGGGTCCAGATAGTCTCATTTTTTGCTTAGGTTTTTTTGTTTAACTTTGTGTCCTTCAGTTCCCCTAAAATAGAAAAATAATATTTAAGAATAAAAACAAATAACAAATGAGTCAAGTTGCTCTTTTGGCGTTTAAGACATTCATCGATCGTGGAGAAAAGACTTTGCTAGAAATGCCTCTGAAACGCTTATGTGTGCTTGCATCGAAAACGAGCAAGAAAACGGGCCCCCACCCTTTTTCCTAGGTCTCGAGGCGCCTCAAGTCTTTTCAAATTCATAAAAGCTACTACAGGTCAAGCTCCATCACAGACGATTCTTAGGAAATGTCCAAATTTCCTCATTCTACATTTGGTTTTGCTAAATATTGTTTAAAAACAAGTTATTACTGTCTTGGACCTTGAAATCTACTGCAAAAATGGAGGAGATTTCTCTTACTGGTTATGAAGAATTTGACCTGTAATTGCATTCTTAAAGTAGGGAGCGTGAGTCAGGTTTTATGGTTTGGAAAGTCACGTTGCATGACATTGGCCTTGCCATGAAATATCCTAATTTAGAAATGAAATGTTTCTTAAAAGTATATTTTGTACTTTAAAACAAGTGTGCCTTTTGTTAATCTCTTCTGATTTTGTTGTTGTTGTTGTTGTTGTTGTTTGTGTTTTTGCTGGCACCCTTGACTTTCCTAATGGAATGTTGCATTTTTGCAAATTCAGTAACTGACATTTTCTGTTCCTTCTTTTGATCTTTTTATATGTCTAGTCTACAAGTAAATTTCACCTGAAGACTAAGGTTGTTCTTATTTATGGACATATGTGATTTTTAAAGTAAAGCTTTGAAAGAGGAATTTCCATGCTTAGAATCTTGCAGATTTATATTCTTTTTAGTTTTAATGAAGCTAAATTTTTTTTTCTACTTTTTAAAAAAGAATGTGGTTCAGTGCTATTCATTTCAAAT
>NW_006442207.1:5546262-5569123 GCF_000325575.1 Pteropus alecto | reverse complement strand
ATATATCGTTAGATGTTTGTTAGAAATGGTCCATCCATATTTTTCAGATATAGTATGCAAGCTAAACTTGGTCATAGACAATTTTGCCAAGAGAGGAAGTGTGAAATAGTGAGAAAAGGCCAGGGACTGTAGACCTGAGACCTCAGATGTGGCATATTCATTTTTCACTTCAGTTACTGTATCTGTGAATGTGGATCATCATACCAATTCTGCATACCTAATGGGGAAATATAAGGGCCAGTTAAGATAATAAATGTGCAAATGTTTTGAGAACGGCACTGATTTTTGGCCAGCGACTTTGCTGGGCACAAGTAGTAATCCTAGAATTAAAGAGTTTAGAGGTTAAAGTATCTCAAAGTCAGAAAATTCCTTCTATATCCTAAAAAGGTGAACCTTCTTTCTCAGTGCTTCAAGAGACTGACTGCAGGAGCTTATACAAAAGATTGATATGTGAAATCCATCTTATTCTCAGATAAGACATTCTAAGTTAGAATGCTTTTATATTCTAGCACATTTTGTTTTTTAAAAGACACCTTAGAAATTAATCTTTGCAAGCAAGTTCTCTCTTGACCTTGTGGTAGCAGAGTCAGAATTAAAGGTAGAAGAATTATAATACTGTATATTTTATATCATTTTATTATATGTGTCATATTACTAATTAGAGTTATATATGTACTGAGTTTTTCATCTAGTGTTCAAAATACATGTTGGATTATTTACTTTAGATTGCCTTCCCATTCCTTTCCTAGTTCTAATAACTGACATTTTCCAGAAACTGTTAGAAGTCACTGTTTTTGCATTGTATGTCACTGGCCTGACATACTAATACTGAGAAGGAAAGGGGAAAGATTCTGTAGTATCTGTTATATATTGTCATTAATATCAACAAAGAATTGACTTTAGTATACCTAAAACAACAAACAAATAGCTTTATAATTAAAAAGTTCAAATATTGCCATATACTGAGAATTTGGTTTAGAATATGCCCAAATATGTAAGGCAATATAATACACAGCTAGAAGTAATAAGGAGGAAGCCAAAATAACTTAAATCAAATTCTCACTAGTAAAACAAATAATACTAAAATTAATTTCAAACTAAAGGGCAAATGAGGAAGCTGAGGGAGAGAATTTTCAAGCTGGTGTTCTTTCTATTCACTTTATTAAAGTAGGTTTTAATTTTGGTGGTTTTCAACAATTTGTTGTTTTGGTGTACAGTACTGTATATTTAGTACCTCTTATGCATCAAGCCTTGTGCAAGGGATCAAAAGATGAATAAGCCATATTTTTTAATGAGCTTATAGTCCTAATAATTATGATACAGTAGTAAGCAAAATTGTGGATTTTCTGGTGGTCTATTATGTGAAGGACGGACTCTCCAGGAGGTGCATCCAACCCAGGTGTTCATGTGTGATGAGGTGGGGTTGTGAGGGAAGGCACCCACTGTGGATAACGCCCAACTGAGAAAGATGAGAAATTTGAGAGTAGCAGAGTCTGCTCAAGTTCAAAGAGCAATGTAAACAATAAACAAAGGGGGATAGAAGGGAGGAAGGGGAAGCCTGGAGTGTTCCATATTGCTTTAGGTGTGGAATATGGGGCTAGAGCCGAAGTTCCCAAACTTTGTTACATATTAGAATCACCTGGGGGTCTTTAAAAACTCTCAAAACTCCCGATGCCCTGCGCTCCCTGTGATGTAATTGGTATGGGGTACGTCTTGGGCATCAGAGCTTGATGAGCTTGACAGGTCGGCAAAGTCTTGGTTAAGTTGAGGAGCTTGGTCTTTATCTCATTTGTGATTAGAAGCGATTGAAAGATTACACATGCTGGGAAATGCGGTGGCTTTATATTTAATGAAGCATTGAAAACAATGCTCTTTCTTACATATGGGTTGCAGTGCTATTTAACTTATTTTCATTTTTTATTTTCCTAGCAAATCATCAGTGCTATTATTTTAAGTACATTTTTTTTTAACTTGATAAAATCCAGTATCTTACAGTGACAGTTACCCACACTTCTTTTGTATCAAATTACTTTAAAAATTAATTTCCTTTTGGTTTAAAGTTAGGTACTATGATCACCTTGGTTGGGGAAAACAGAGAAGCCATAGCATGAATAATTTTTCTCCCAGGTGACAGATGAATATTTTAAATTTTCACTTGAGCTTAGAACAAAACAAAACCCTCAGCCTTTAATTTCATAATACTAAATAGCCTGTGCCTTTGACCTCTTACCTTAAGTCAAGGCCAATAGAACATCTTCACGTGAATTTTTTGTTTATAAATATGCACTTTTAACTGCTTTGGAAACAGGCATATTAAGTCCTTTGTAAGAATGGAAATATAGTTATACAAGTTGTTTCTGGATTTAGCAGGAAAAGCTCCCTATATATTTTTTTCTTTCTTCCCCTTGTGAAGTCTTGCAAGAGTGATTGTAACTTAATTTTGTACAAGAATTGTCAAGAAATTGCTAGTAATCTCTAATCAGAGAAAAAGAAGTAGGGAAGTGATGGATAAATAGGATTCTGTTATGGCCAGCATCTTCATTGATCTTAACAGAATTGCTCTTTGCCTCCCCTGTGTCTGTATTTTCTCTTGGCAGTAAGCCGAGTGAATTTGGAACAGAAAGAAAGAGAGAAAATCTACTTGGTTCCAAATGATGATAGCTGTTCACTGGTGTGGGGAAAATAACTTACAACTTGATAGTAGAATTACTAGAGGATTTCTCTTGTTTAGGGGAAAATTGAAGTTCCTTTTGTGGCCAGGTTGGAAAATTTCTAACTTAACATAGCCCATAGCTTGTGATATCAATTTAAATCTTATGATCATCATATCAAATGGTAATTAGAGTTTCTAATTATGAAATAACTTTTAAACTATCTCTGAACTGCAGTCAAAAAAGACTGATTAGAAAAAAAGTACTATCCTGTGCTTAAGTGCTCTTTTAAAATGTATTCTAAAAGTGAAATAATAGTTATTTAGGGTTTTTAAAAAATATAGTGAATTGATTAAAGAGTCTTGATTTATGGGTATATCATTTTGCTCTAGACTCTGCAGTCAGAGAGATTATCCTCACGAAAATATGTAATTTTGAGATGTTTTTATCATAAGATTCACAAATTTACAGCTTTTTAGCTGATTATTACTCACTCAGGCAGATTCCAAGGAAATAATCTCTCCATGTGCCTGGAAATAGAGATTTGGGGTGAGATTTTTGTCAGCGCATTTTATAGCTCAAAGGGCTCTCAATATCTTCCCTAGTCTCTTCAGAGACTGTCAAAGTAGCAAAATTATGCTTTCTAATTCAAATGGAATGTGGCCATAGATGGCACTGTGGCTCCCACTGATATTTAAAATATACCATATTGTGGCATTTTCTGAGAGAAATTTCCACGACCAAATTCATTTACAACAGGCTCTTTGTATTAAGAGTTTATTTTTCACTCTGAAGAGGAGTGATTTTAAACCCAGCAAAACTAGAAATACTAAGTATATTTTTAATATTAGTAAATATATTACGAACAGCTATATTTCTTGACCCCTTGATAATGTTTTTCAAAATGAGGTCTCTCTTCACATTATCTCTGCAAAATCTGTTTACATAGGTGTAGCATCTAGAGAGCACAAATTTAAGCGCACCCATGATTCTCATCGTTATCTCCAGGGAAGCATCATTGAAACCTTGCCACTAAATCAAGGCATTTTATCTTTTGAGTTCTGTCATGACTGGGGCTAAACAACTGTCACTGGCAAGTGACAAGAGGCATAGACAGCAGGGAAAAGAAAGAGAGAAAAGAAAATAAGAGTAGGGGAAAATAAAAGTGTAGGAGAAAGGGAGGGAAAGTACCAGGTATGTATCAGAAGGGTGAGGATGCCGGCAGCAACTGCCTCGGGTGCCAGTTCATTGGTTTCCGTGCACTGATCTGCCTTCCTGCTGTATCCTGGTACTTGTAATGGCTCTCTGGAATCTGGGTAGTACTAGGAAATGTCTCAAAGTACAAACCAGCGTTGTCATTAAGCTCAAATTTGCCTAAAGAATTTTCCAGTCCTCCAATTTAAAAAAAAAAAAAAAATCCGTGAAGATTCACAAATTTATATCTTTTTAGTTTAGTTCTCCCTCAGGTAGATTCTAAAGAAATAATCTTTCTATATGTCTGGAAAGACAGATATTCGTGTAAATCTATCTCATGCAAATAGTCAGAAGAATCTACACAGCAAGAAATGTTAACTCAATTATATTTTTGTACTCCATGCCAGAAACTTGGGAATCTGATGCATTTCTACCTTAATACTGATGCTTTGGTAAGATCGGGATGTTTGCCTTTGGGGGCAGAAAAGATATGATCTCTCTTCTAACTAAAAATTAGTGGTAATGGGTGGTCTTTCTCGTTGATCTAGAACAGTTTCTCAACTTCAGTGCTATTAAAATACTGGGCTGGATAGTTCTTTGTGCCTTGTAGGAAGTTAAGCTGTATTTCTGGCCTGTACCTACTAAATGCCAATAGATCACCCCCCACCCAGTCCCAGTCATGACAATCAAAAAATGTCTCCAGATATTCCAAATGTCCCCATTGAGGCAAAATAACCTCTGATTGAGAACCGCTCAATCTAGAATGGTCACCGATAGGGATTTTAGAGGAAGAGGGAAATAATTGAGGGCCTCTAACAGACTAGATACCATGTTGTATTTCATTTATTCTTCACAGCCAGTTTATACTTTAGACATGAGGTTACGAAAAGCTAAGACACTTTCCCAAGGCCTTGTAATTTGGATCCAGGACTCAAAATCAAATCTATCTGACACTAAAGTGCCTAAATCATACTGCTTTATAGCATTTATCTTTAAAAAGTCACTAAAGTCTCTGCTAGTTCCAATTCGTAGAGTTTAAAAGAAACTTGGTTCCTTAAACAACGTACATTTATTTCAAATAAGCTGTAAATCAAGAAAGGCAGTGTGACGCAGTGGGAAGTACAGTGCACTAAAGGTCAAGAGTTCTGACTTGGGTGTCAGCTCTGATACTAACTAGCTTAGTGCCATTGGGCAAGTCACTGTGCCTGAGCTGCTTCTACCCTGAGATGCAGAGGTCAGCCTCCATGTTCTTTAATGAGCTCCATTGTTTAAGGATATTGAAAATTGTAATGCTTGGCATTTCAAGACTCGCAGAAGTTTTCACATCGCTTTAAAACTATTCTATAAGCAGTTTAGAACAATAGATATGCTTTGGAACTTTTGGCTCAATTTAATCTATTAGTCTCCTATTGATATGTCTTCTATTTCTGTAATCCCTAGCCCGTTATTCACCTCCTTTGTGAAGTCTTTTCTAATTATCTTTCCTGTCATGATAGATTTTCTTTACTTCTCATTCGCCTTGGCACTTATGTTTATAACCTGACCACCCTGCACAGTCTTTCCTTGTCAGAGCTGAAATGATTTATTGATTTTCATTTACTTATGTTTTATTACTCTAACCAGAATATAAGATCTTCAGGAGAGGAGACTGGGTCTTCTACTTTCATGTTTTCTGAAATATTTAATAAATGTTATACATAGTAGGTGTTCAATAAGTGCCTATTGGATTAAATTTAAGAATTTGTCATTTTAAAGCAAACTTTTAGAGAAGAAACATCTATGATAAGTGATAGACACTCAGAACATAAATATTCCAACCAAACAGTTACATCTACTGTGAAGTAAGTGTTCTTTGAGCACAATTTCTGTTTAACTTTAGTGGAGCAAAACAGTAGTGCCATGTGTTGAAATATGTGTTTCCTCTGTTTGACTCCTTTTGAATTTCTCATGCCTGGGAATGAAGATGCTTTAAGAATGAAGTTTCTGAAATGCTCCATTGGCTACATCTTTTCAGAAATAGCTATATGTAGAAAAATATGACATTCATTGGCAGAGGAGAGCTGATAAATACAATTTGATATAGTATTTTTGCAAATATTTCAATAACTTTTTGACATTTTCCTATAGTCCTTATTTACCTTATCAATAGTTATAGTGACATGTGATTGTCAACTTTTATATTAAGACCAAACTAATAAATTAAACATGTTGTATATATATCTGATGAAAGCTGACGTTTTGGAAGGGTGTTAAAATATACTGACAGGTCCCATTCATAAGCTTCTTTGCTATAAATGTGTAGATGACATCTTTAGATATTGTTTGTACACATGCCGATAGAAAGCGTTGACAACATAACAAATGCAAATGTCAACCACACAATTTAACCTTTCTGTGTAGAAAAAGGTGGGTTTTTTTTAAGTTACATGTATCTTTTAACTTTATTTCAAAGTTTTTATTGTTTTTTAGCCTGTTATCACTACTGTTTCATGTACCACTGAAAGTAGCCATTGCAATAAGATTAACACTTGAGAGCTTTTCTCTGTAATGCTCTTATATAAACAATTGCAACTGCATAGTTATATATATTTTTCTAATTCTCTGTGTCATTGTCTGTGTTTTCGATCTCTTGAATCTTTTTGTAGCATCTTTCTGTTCACCTCTACAAAGCATTTGGGGTTAATAAGAGAGTCTAAGGGAAACATTCTGACTCCCTTCCTTGCCCCGTACATACTTTAAGTTCAAGCATTTCTTATAACACTTTGCCACACTTATGTCTGTGCTGAGATCTAACAGTTAAGAATGTCATGTAGCAATTAATTTTTTTTTTTTTTTAGCTTATAAAGGTTTATATGGGATAGCAGTGGAGTGGGCCAGAAAAAGCACTGAATATTCCAGTAGAAGACCCGAATTTAAATCCTACCTCTGCCACAGCTACCTTTGATAATTTTTGCAGGTCACCTACCTTTTTGGGGCATCCCTTCCTCATTTGTAAAGTGAAAATAATACCTCTTTTACCTGCCTAAATGTGAAATAATACATCATGAAAATGCTTTGGAAAATGTATTTTTGAAAACACATGGAAAAGACATGTCAGGAAATCCCTATTATAGTAGCTTTATGTGCAGTATCCTTGATGTCTTTTTGCCTACTCTCTCTGTCTCTGAAAGAGTAATCGTCTGCTTAAATGCTAGCAACAACTAGTCTTGGAAATCTGAGTCTTACACACCTTTAAATCCAAGATAGTGAGATTTTATAGTCATTGCATACAATAACCGTTAGAAATAATATCACAGGTCCAAAGACTATACATGTACCAAAAGGGCAAATGACCCATAATGAGTAACGACACACTCACATTAAAGAACCAGGTACCATAGTTTCTGAACCAACACATAGACCTTTATTTCCCTTTACTTCAGGCCACATCATTTCTGAATTTCCACATCCATATTCTTCCGCGTACAGCATAATCCTTAATTTTACCACATATAATCTCTTCTTACTTCAATGTATTGTGTCTAGATCTGTTAAAACAGTAATATATCACTTTTTTATTAGAGATAATATCACTTTCTTAAGGGGTAAAGTGATCGCAGCATAAGGGGGATAGTGTAAGCACACATATCTTATAAATGTTTTTCAACCTGGGTTGAAAAACACTGTGATAGGGTTAACAGGCTTAAAAAAGGGGTGACGGGTTTCTACATGTTACTTCTTTGAGAATCATGCCGGGTTTATCATTGCTAATGAGATCAAACCCAAATTTCACATTCTAGCGTTCCTTTCACCCCCAATTCTCCCTAATCTCCAAGCCTCATTATCATTTTACAAGCTTAAATTGCCTTTATTTGCTTCCCATAATCAAATTAATCTTTTACTGTTACATACAGTCGATTCACTCATTCTCACCTTGTTGCCTTTCTACATGCTATTCTGTCTGGAATTCTGCTTGTAACCTTATGGACTTCAGTATAGCATTCAGAAATCATTACTCCAGCTAATCTTTCTGACTGCTGCCATCTCCTCTGCTGTACATAGCTTTTGTAATGAGTTTACCTAAAAGGAAGAAAATGCTTTTGTTCATGTAGTTCAACTTAAAAATTGGCCTTCATCTCAAAGTTTAACTTAAGCCTGGGCAAATATTTTGATAATGACTGATAGGTATTGTCCTTATATTTTCTGCCTGTGTAGGTTTCTTATGACGACAAGGTGGTAATTATACAAAGAAATGTTCATAGAACTGTTTAGATGGCAGTTTGGTTGACTGGGTCACATTTCATCATGTCATGATAAATAAACTGAAAGGATACTGTGATACTGTCAAAACGTATTTCTAACATGTTTCTGATTGCTTCATCCTCTATCTCCATATCATCATCCCCATATCTTTACTGTAGGTCTCAAACCTTATGTTGCCTCATAGTTTGCTTTGTTTTCATGTGCAATTAGTACTGTTGCTCCAACTATATTATAGACTGTTTTAGAATAGGAACTGTGGCCTATTGTGTTGTTGAGAGCATATAAATTTAGGTAAATACTTGCGAATTAATAGATGAATAGAGATATCAAGTCTGATATTCTTTAAAAATGGAAATAGTTGTACAGTTAACTAATCTCTGTGGTAAGTGAAGAAAATCAAGTTGGAGTGTATTATAAAACATACATTGCAAAGTGGAGCTCCTCTGAGTTTGTATATAATGCCTGTATTTTTCTTGGACTTATCTGTCTCATATAAAGCAGAACCAGACCCAAAGATGTTAGTCAATAGGAGTATAATCATGTCCATTGGTTTCTAAAAAAAAAAAAATTTTTTTCCTTTAAAATAGTACATGTTTATACTTAATTTATCATACCCCAAGCCATCAAACAGTATTCTACATATAAAATATAAAACAAAGTAATTACAACACAAATTTTAGTTTTATAGACTAATAAGCGACTGTATTTGGTTTCAAATAGTCAGTGGGGCTTTGTTTTTTCCATTTTAAGTTATTATAAATTTTCTGAGTTTCTCCTTTGTTTCTGAAAATATATCACCTTCTGACTGGCAAGTATAGCAGGACCTTTCTGTTGACAAATTGACACCCGTGATTTTAAATTCAGAGTGTGCGTTATCCAGCCTCACCCTTGTTCGTTTGGGCAGCTGACAGTCAGAGTCAGAAGTCAGGAATATGGCACCCCTTTTCCAACATTGAAGTTAGTACAGATTAGCAGTAGTTAAGAACTAGGAGTGTTTAGTCAGACTCTCTGTGGCATTTGAAACACCCCCTGCGTGTACACACACACACACACACACACACACACACACACACACACTCTTACACGTCTCCCCCTGGGAGACTGTGATTCTGTGCTTCTATAGATCTGACTTGGGGCCCAAGTGATTTCACTGTGCATCTTTAAAAAAAGAACTGTTAGGCTAATGTTTCCCAGTCTTTTCACTACCAGTGAAAACAAATCAAAAACAATTAGTAAGGATGCATTGATTTTCCTGCCTCCCACATTTTTTTAAATTTTTTAATTTTTTTTTTTATTAACAAAGGTAGGGACATAGAATTTTAAGTGTGTGAGAAAAGTCAAAGTTTATTAGGGTGAGAGAACTAAATTCATATAATCCCAAAACTTAAAAAATATATGCATGTGTGTGTACATTCTTGATGTTTTAATTTGGCTGTGTAGTCTCATATTGGCTAAATATTTGATCACCTTTAATCTTTCTGAAGTATCGAAACTCTTATCAGGGAAAGAAACTTGCAGTATGACTGCCACTAGAGTAGATGATCCATAAAATTTCTTTCATCTCTAAAATTTGTCTGACTAAACTTTGTCAATTTCCTGGACTCATTGGAAGATAGCTGTATATTCCACTTTGAATATGTATTCCTTGAATATCTGCTTTATGTAATTGTTTGGTGCCCTTTGCATGAGCCTTGCAATACCTTGCTGGATATCCGATTGAGAAACTGGAGAGAAACAGAGCTGAGGGATAATGGAGAGTGTGTTGATGTCTAGACAGATTAAGCCACGCATTTCATGACGGGAGCTAGATAGAGCCTCTCAGCATACAAATAAAGAAAGCTGGGAATATTGACTTTCTTTCTGTAACCTCTGTAAATTGAAAAGGAAGAGGAAGAAGGGGCTGTTTGTTGAGTGCTCATGATGTACCAAAAACTATTAAACACAGTTTGCATTTTATCTTTTCAGAAGCCCTGCAAAGTTCCCTGTTTAGACCATTTTAGAATTGAGAAGACACATCTTTAGAGATGTAGGTCATTGAGATGGTCCGTGGCTGAGCAAGAATGAGTAACCAGAATTTTTTGATTCTATATCTAATGTTCTTTCCACTATACCACTTTGCCTTCTAAATGTACTTCTTGCAGTGGTCCGATTTTTCTTTTTAGAGTGACCTGATAGTTTTTTTTTTTTTTTTTTTTAATTTCAGCCATGAGACAAGTACAAGGCAAAACCCCATTATTATTATTATTAATTATTATTTTAGGGAAACTAGAAATGTTCTTTATGTAAGGGAACCTTTTTAGCCTTGTAGCAGTCTGATTTTTTTCAAAGTTATATAGGATGCTGGTTCATCTCTCTGGTCTTTGTTTATTGTTGCTTCAATATTTGTGGAATATTATGTTGTAGGGAACCTTATCACCAATACTCTAGGAATGCCTAGGTATTTTGGTTCCCAGGAGCTTAGCAGCTAAGCATATGTGAAAGGAAAGAGCTGTCAGGGATCCTAAACCTCAGTAGTCCCAGAAGTTATGTGACACGTCTTAGTAGTGTATATTACATATTAACAAAGAATTTTTTTAATAAAAGTAAAAAAGATGATAGTAAGTTCCTCGAGGTCATTTTTTAATTTTATTTTGTGTCTGGAAGCTTTGCCTCTCAGGGCTTAGTTTCCTCATCTGTACAATGAAGTCAGACTAGATCAGTAGTTCTTAAACTAGATCAGTAGATGAGAATCATCTAGAAGGCCAATTGCTGGGCACATCTTAGAGTTTCTGATTCAGAAGGCCCAAGTAGGGAGCCAGCAAGGGGCCTGGGGCTTTGCATTTCTAAAGAGTTCTAGGCTGATGCTTAAGCTGGTGTCATGGGGTCACTTTCTGAGAGCCACAGGATTCGATGATCCACAGTCTCTTTCTGTGGATCCAAAGTCTGACTCAACTTTGTGAATTTCCTGGATTATTGGAAGATTGTTGTATCTTCCACTTTAAATATGTCCACCTTGAATCTCTGTTTTATTTCATTGTTTGGTGCCCTTTCCAGTATACTGCAAAGTTCCTTTCCCTTAGAAATTATTTCCTTTTTCCACCATTCTGTGTGTACTGCCAAACAGAATCTTTGTTTAACTAATGTTAGTGCAATACATTTCCAGAACTGCCCTTTGGGGAAATTTAAATGAAATTTTAAAGTATCATTAAAAATGCAAACAATAAATTCTTTGATTAGCTGTAGGCATCTTTACATTGGGATGACTAAAAAAGGTTCTGGTTAATTAGAAGTAATTTGTTAGAAACCTGAATACTCTTTTTTTCTCTCTCAGATTAAAACTCATTTCCCAGCTGGATGCTTATAAGTGCAGGAAATGTAATTGTCAGATGATTAATTGCAAAAGATAGATAATTAGAGTTCATATGATGTGTCAAATATGGATAACCAAGAAGTTGACTACACATTAAAAGAGAAAGATGAAATCTAGATTGTGAGTTGTGGCTATTGTTGGGTGATTTACCTTTATCTCCAGAGCTTATAGAAAGAGTTAGGTAGAAAGAACACTTGCCTGAACTTTGCCTTTTTTATCCCATTTTGGGCAAATTCCTCATAAAAATTACTAGAAAAATTACCAGAAAAGAGTTCCCACCACCTGAAATCAGTCTTGGAACATTTGAGCCGATGCTGAACTACCTTCCCTAATGTCAAAATAAAGGATTGGGGAATTGTAGCTGGTTTTTCAATACCACATATATTTTTAAACTCTTTCCATTAAACCTACCTTAAATATTTCTTTCCCCAGTTGAAATTACTTATTTTTACTTCCTAATTTTCAATGACCAAATCTTATCTCCTTTGAAATTAGTGTCCCTTGTTCCTGGAAGTTAAGGGTTTTCATCATTTGTCATTGGATTCCATTATGGAATAGTTTTGCCTTTAAAAAATGTATTTATGGCATTTCTTTAAATTATCCATCGTAAATATTAGTGAAATGAAAAAACAAATCTTACAACCTATCAGTAAGTTGGCCATCTCAAATCTGTCTCACCTGTTGGTTTATTTAAAATCACAATGAAATTAATAAAAACTAGATTTTTCTCCTGCATTTGTAAATGGAACCCGCTCCATCTTCTAAACTTTATATTCTTACTGAAGAGTTTTTCAGCCCTCAGAAATACTGCCTTACAAATTCAGCTAATGACCCAAATCCAGCTTGTTTGTTGTGTAGGAGTTGTATTAAAATAACTCACTGTATGAGTATTGTCATTAATGATATGCTCATTTTGATAATAGGGCTACAGATTCTTAGTCTATAGTCCTTGGGGAGATGCTACAATTTTTTTTTAACTAAGTATTGTTCTGGCTCCTTTTCCTTGATTGGCCCAGAAATAGCAATCAGCTGGGGAGCAGGATGACATGCCTCTTAGCGATCCCTTTGATCTTTGAGATGAGTATCAACATTGTATGCTTCCTAATGGAAGTGTAATTTAATGAAATCTATTGGGTAAACATACTTCAGATGTTCAAAGGAGGTGACAAAATTTTTGCTGGCAGCCAGGACCTGGCGGCTTTCCAGCTTGCCTCTAGCTGCTATGCATATAGTATTGAGAAAGGCACTTAAAATAGGAACATAAAGTATTATTTTCATTGTGTTTCAACCCCCCTGCTTGCCCTCCCCTACCAATTTCTTTCCCTTAAGTTTATTTTTTGTGCTATTTCCGCGAGTGCCCTTTGACATATAACCTTTCCTAATATAAAGTGGAATGTGAGATTTGATCTTTTTATGTTTTTCTTGGTTTATTTTATGATACCAAGAGTAGCACATTGGATGTATGACACCAAAGTCAGGAGAAGTTGTAGGCATGGAGACTTACACAGAACATCCTAGAGGGAAAAGGACACTCTATAAAAAGTACATTATTTTGGTACTGGTTGGTTAAATTAAATATTCTATTTTGGAAGGAGATGATAGAGCACTTTTATTTTAACAATCTTTGAGGAAGTGTGATGGAAATAGCCATAGACAGCAAGGAGTCAGGGGACCTGACCAGTCTCAGCTGTGTCACCTTCTAGCTGTGTCTTGTAGGGCTAATCACTTTCTCTGAGCCTCAGTTTCCTTAGCTGTAAAATGAATGGACTGATTTAGATGATTTCGAAGGTCATTTTTAACCTGAAATTTTATAGCTCTTTTTTAAGTCTCAATATCGGTGCTGTCCAATAAAAATATCATGGCATTTATATATGTAACTTTAAATTTCTTAGCAACCACTTTTTTAAAAAAAGAAAGAGGTAAAATTAATTTTAGTAATATATTTTATCCCAGTAGATCCAAACAGATATTATTTCAATATGTAATAAATTCAAAAATTATTGTGATATTTTACTCTTTTTTTCTTACTAAGTCTTCAAAATCCAGTACATCTTTTACAAAGACAGCATATTTCAGTCTGACTATCCATATTTCAAATACTCAAAAATCACACATGCCTGGTGGTTACCATATTAGACAGCAACTCTAGATGCTACAAGGCAACTATTCCAAACTACATTCCCAGGAGACAGTCGGGCATGAAAATAAAGATTCTTAAACCTCTGCTTCTTCCAGTAAGACCAGTGATCCTCAATTGAGGCTCTACCATCCAGGGAGCTTTAGAAAACACTAATGCCTGGGTCCCCTTAGTCTCGGTGCAGCCTAGACACAAGTCTTTTTAAAGCTCCCCAGGGGATTCCAGTATTCAATGTTGAGAACTGCTGCATCAGACATAATGCTCCTAAATGCACTTGTGTGGTTCTATAAGCTCCCCACCATCAAGGAAGCTTCCATAACCTCCAACTTCTCCTCCACCCTACCTTTTTGGTTATAAGGAGAATATAAGCTTTTTAGATCAGATCCAAAGACACTCAATATACCATAAACTAAGCGTCCATTAAAAATAGGGATATGATACATAAGAGAGTGTGGACACTGAAAGGTTTTCAGAGCAATAACAACCAAAAGAACGTAAGGTATAAGAGGAGCCTTTGACATTAGTCTTAAGAGTCTTATAATCTCAAATATTATATGTCGTATATACAGCAATTTCTAGTTAATTGGTACTACTTTTTAATATGATTTTAGATTTTTCTTACATAAAATTTATTTCCATATAGTCCAGCTTCTTTTTAAAAAACAGATGTATTGAGGTATAATTTACATACTATAAAATTTTCCGTTGTAAGTGTATAATTCAGTGATTTTTTAGGCTACTTTTATACAACTGTGCAATCATCACTACAATCCAGTTTTATAACACGGCATAGAGATTCCCTCATGCCCATTTGAAGTTAATCCTCGTTCCCACTCCCAACCCCATGCAACCACTGATCTGCTTTCTCTCTATGTAGCTTCACCTTTTCTAGCAATGTCATATTAATGGAATCATTCAGTATATCTAGCTTCTTTCACTTACCATACGATTTTTCAGGTTCATCTGTATTGTAATATGTATCAATAGTTTGTTTTTATTACTGTATAATATTGCAGCATATAGATATGTATCATATTTTCTTATGCATTTACTAGTTGATCAACGTATGGATTGATTCTAGTTTTTATTATTATGGCTAATGGTTCTATGAAAATTTACATACAAGTCTGTGTGGACACACATTTTTATTTCTCTTGGGAAATTACCTAGGAGTGGAATTGCTGAGTCATATGGTAAATACTCACTTTTCAAGAAAGTGCCACACTGTTTCTGAAGAGATTGTACCATGTTACATTCCCACCAGCAATGTATGAGGGTTTGTTTCTCCCTATCCTTGTCAGCACTTGGTGTGGTCAGTCTTTTCGATTATACCCATCTGGTAGTTACGTAATGATATTTCATTATAGTTTTGATTTGCATTTCCATAATGATTAATGATGCTGAGCATGTCTTCATGTGTTCATTAGACCTTTACATACCTTTGGTGAAATGTCTATTCAGATCTTTTGCCCATTTTTTATTAGGTTGTCTTATGGTTGAGTTCTTTGTACATTCTGGATTCAAGTTCCTTAAGATATATGGTTTGCAAATATTCTTTCCCAGTATGTGACTTGTCTTTTCATTTTCTTAATAATGTCTTTTGAAACACAAAAGTTTTAAATTCTGATAAAGTTCAATTTGTTAATTTTTTCATGGATTGTGCTTGGATTTATCTCACCAATCTTTACCCAATGAAAGGATACAAAAATTTTCTACTAGAAGTTTTGTAGTTTTAACCATTATATTTAAGTCTATGATTATTTTGAATTAACTTTTTTGGTATCATATGAAGTAAAGTATATCAGTTTTGGTTTGGTTTTGTGTATCGATATCAAATTGTTCTAGCACCATTTCTTGACAAGTCTTATCTTTTTCTCCATTGAATTCTCTTGGTACTTTTGTAGAAAATCAGATGACTATAATGTGAGGGTTTATTTTATAGTAAATTTTGAAATTATTTAGTGTAAGTCCTACATCTTTGTTATTTAAAAAACAAATTTTAGGTTCGTGGCATTTCCATATAACTTTAAGAATCAATCAGCTTATTAATTTCTATGAAAACGTCTGCTGAGATTTTGATAGGGTTCATTGAATAGACTCAGTATAGATTAATATGGAGGAAATTGCCATCTTAACAATATTGAGCCTTACAACCTATTTATTTGTATGTTTTTAAATTTCTCTCAGCAATATTTTATAGTTTTCAGTATATGTCTTTTGGAAAATTTGTTTCTAAATATTTTATTCTTTTAGGTGCTGTTGTGAATGAGTTTTTTTCTTAATTCGATTTTTTGGTTTGTTCATCATTGGTACATAGAAATACAATTGATTTTTGTATATTAATCTTGTATCCTGCAACCTTGCTGAACTTGCTTAAATCAAGTAGTTTTTTTTTTTTGTAGATTCTTTTGAATTTTCTACATAAAAGATTATGACATATATGAATAAAGGGTTTTACTTCTTTCCACTATGTGTACCTTTAATTAATTAATTAATCAATTAAGTAACTTATTTACTTATTTACCTTTTTGCACTGGGTAAAACCTCTATTACAATGTTGAATAGAAGTAGTGAGGGTGGATTTCTTTGCCTTGACCAATTTTATGGGAAACCACTAGATTGACGTTAGCTGAACATATTTTGTAAATGTCCTGTATCAGGTAGAGGAATTTCCCTTTTATTCCTAGCGTGTTTTCTATCTGTATTATAAATGGGTGTTGGATTTTATCAAATACTATCTGTGTGTCTATTGAGATGATCATGTGGATTTTGTCTTTTATTAATACAATATATTATATTAATTGATTTTGAGATGTTAAACCAGCCTTATATTCCTAAGATAAATCCAGCTTTGCTATATTGTATAATATTTTTTATATGTTGCTAGATTTGGTTTACTAATACTATGTTAAGGATTTTTATAGCTACGTTTATGAGAGATATCAATGTATAGTTTTTCTATCATAGATTTGTCTAGCTTTGACATCAAGGTAGTACTGGTCTCATAGAATGAGTTGGGAACCGTTTCCTTCTATTTTCTAAATGTCTTTTTGTAGATTCTTTATTACTTAAATGTTTGATAGTATTCATTAGTGAAGCCAAGTAAGGCGGGGCTTTTTTACATAGAAAGATTGTTTACTAATTTAATTTCTTTACTTGTCGTAGGTCTGTTCTATTTCTGTATTATTTCGAGTCCATTTTATTTTATGTCTTTCTAACAGTTTGTCCACTTTATATGAATTTTCTAATTTCTTGATATAAATTCTTCATAATATTACCTTATAATCATTTTAATTTCTGTAGGGTCTGTGGCAATGTCTCCTCTTTCATTCCTGATTTTGATACTTTGTGTCCTCTTTTTTCATAGTCTAGCTAAAAATTTATCATTTTTTTGCATCTCTTCAAAAAACCAACCTTTAACTTCTTTGATTTTCTTTATTATTATATGTGTTTTCCATTTTATTGATTTCTGCTCTGACCTTTCTTCTACATTATCCTTTCTTCTACATTATCATTTCCTTTTGTATTTCTTGCTTCTTGAAATGGCAGGTTAGATTACTGACTTTAGACTTTTCTTTCTTTATAAGATAAATATTTAAAACTCTAAAATTTCCTCCACACGCTTCTTTTTAAATTTAAATAATAGCCATTTTCTGTATAATTTTCCAGGTGAATATTGCTGGACTAAAATAATATTTGAAAATAGGCTTGGGAAGCTGAGAATCAGAGCTGAGTCAGATGCTCTTAAGGTCCTAGTAATTTTTTAAGATATATGATATGCAAAGCTGATGGAAATTGTGTCTTTCTAAATGTACCGAAGAGACCTAAGTGTTCTGTCACAGTTCTTTTGCTTTAAAACCATTAGGTTAATAACAGGGGCCATCTATCAATAGTCTATTTAAATGAAGGGAATAATTCAGCAAAGCCTTTTTTTTCTTTAACTTAAAAAAAGTTTCTCCTCAACTGTTTATTTTGACAGTTTCCAAGCATATAGAGAAGTTTAAAGAAGAGTATAGTAATTGCCTGTGTACCTCTGCTTAAATTCAGTAACTGCTAATACTTTTATTAATTAGCCACATTTGATTACCCAGTGTACTGAGCGATACCACTTAATTATTGATCCACTGTAATTTACCAGAATTGTATTTTCCAGCTCTAGAAAATAGGTCTAGATGAATATGTAAATAGGTTAAAGTTTATCTGTCATGTGGAATCTCACATAAACTAGTGACAGTTTTGTATAGTCGTGAGCTGGATAACAACGTTTCAGTCAAAGACGGACCTCATATACAGCTGTGGTTCCGTAAGGTTATAATGGAGCCGAAAAATCCCTATTGTCTAGTGATGCCGAAGCCATATAACATTTATAGAGTAGTGCATTACTCACGTGTTCATGCTGATGCTGGTGTAAACAAACTTACTGTGCTATCAGTCATATAAAAGTATATCACATACAATTTATAGTGCATAATATTTGATAATGATAATCAATGACTATGTTACTGACTTAAGCACTTGCTAGACTATACTGTATACCATTATTTTAGAGTATACTCTTTCTGCTTACAGTTAAAAAGTGTGCCTTGTTACACCAGCGGCTGTCTCATACATCTCGTGTTTACCGTGTCTCTCAGATGCATCAGTTTCTCTTGTGCTTGATTTAATCTCGTGTCGTTTTGTGCAGTGACATGATGTGCAGGCCTGTAGCCTAGGAGCAATAGGCTAGACCATATAGCCTAGATGTGTATTAGGCTAGACCATCTAGGCTTGTGTAAGTATACTCTAAGATATTCACACAACAAAATCGACTAACATTTCTCAGAACCTATCCCCCATCGCTGAGCGGCACGTGACTCTATGGGAAAAGATGAAAGATTTTTGATTACCCTCTTATAAAATTTATGGTCTTAAAACAAGAAATCATGTTCAGCAATCTCTCATTGTTTATATTAAATGGCATGGAATAATGTAATAGATCACCCCTAAGTTTCCATTATGATTCAGATCAGTAATGTTCCTCGGTATTTCTTTCCTCCACTGGGTTACATACTATGTATAAATGCTTTCTATCTAAGCATTCGGAGTAAATTTGAGTTCTTAGTTGAAACATGTCTTTGTCAGCAGCATAACCAGATTTATACTGACCAAAGAATTGCTCTTTCTATTTGATTAGACCATAATTTGCATTTTCTTCATCCGTAAGAGTTAGGTTAAAATATCCGTGAGGTTAGGTTAAAATATTCTTAAAGAGCCTTGTAATTCTGAAGTGATATTGTATGATTATAAAACGTTAATGATATGATATTTTATTCTATAAGACTATTAAGGTGGTTTAATTTGCTTGAAAATTGATACTTTTCCTCTTATTTGATTTACCTACAGATTCCAACCACATGGTAAACTAACTTTCTCACCGCCAGCAACAAGTGAACACAATGCTGTTGTAAAATCTTCTTTTTAGGAAAACATTATAAAATATGCTATGACTATTTAGGGAGCAAAATGACTATAATTTACAAATATATTTAAACTTGACAGAAAAGAATAAAGCTTGTGGGATATGTTCATCCAGATTGGCTGTTTTTTAGTTTATTCATATGGGGTTCAAGTCAAATAAAGATTGAATAGATCTGTTTGCATTCGGAGTGTTGACCATCATTTTTTTTCTCATGTGACTTCCAGGGGTTATTATATATTCAGATGAACGATCTTCTTAGAAATGCTGTTGCTTCAAGTGGTTTTCTATTCAGGTAGCTTGTCATTTTAATAAATGTCTTCCTTCCTAAGTGTCTCTACCTGAATTATTCTATTTTCACCGGAGGCACTAAAATGTTATCCAGTAGAGTTTTATCCAAAGAGAATGGGGTGAAGGTAGTGGTACAATTAATCATTCATCTGCTAGATGTCAGCAAAGGTTTAAAGTACACGAAGAAAATAACCAGGCTTTAGGAAAAGCGGCCTTATCTTGTTTCTATACTGTATAAATACTCTAACATTTAGAGGAGGGAGATCTTGTATTTAAAAAATATGTATATAAGGAAAAATTTAGGCATTTAGCTTTATATTATATTGTTTTGACCTATGATAGCTATCATACACCTGAAACTTTTTTGCTAAAGTCATACACAACCCCTATGTCTGAGGTCCCTTTCCAGTTTTTTATCTTATTTGTCTTCTATGTAGCACTTGATTCACTCCCATCTTCTTGAAACTAGCTTCCTTGACACCATATCCCTTGGTCTCTTCTGGGCTCTTTGATTTATCTCCTTCATTGAGTTCCCTTTTTCTGCCTTTCCCTTAAGTTTTGTATTTTCAGGTCATTCTTGTTTTGACTTGTCATCTCTACATTCTGTCTGGTTAATTATGTATATTCCCATGCCTCCCACTAATGCCTGTATGTTGATCACTATAAAATCACATCTCTGGCCCAGACTTTCACATTGCACACTGTATCATTTTTTTTCAATTGTCCGTTGCACGTGTCTCAGTTCTACAGATTTTCAAATACAGTGTTCCAAACCAAACTAATTAAATTTACTATCTTTTCTTCAAAATCTGTTTCTCTTCCTGCTCTCATTATACTGGTTGACGCATATGTCGGTTATGTTGGTCAATATACTGTCTACTCAGTTACCCACATAAAAAACCTGGGAGACATTTCATACTTGTTTCTTTGCTTTGACTCCACATCTGATTGTCACTGACTCTCATGGAAAGGAGAATAGCTCTTCTTTCCATCCCCACTGTTGGTTGTTAATTAAGGACCATATTATCTCTGTCTTGACCTTTAAGAACAAGCCTCAGAGATCTGCCTTCAGTCTAGTCCTCCTACCATCTGTTTTTCACTTTGTGTCCAAAGGAAGCTGATCAAACCAGGTTAGTTCCTTCCTTTCTTCCACTGTACTAATATAAGCCTCTATTTCGTAGTACGATTTTTACTTATTACGATTGTCTTCATGTGCCCAGCCCTGGTGTCACGGAGGAGTTCACAGTCTAGGAATCTGTTTTATTAATAATACTATATTAGTATACAGTGATAAATAGTGCTGCTCAAAAAATTTTGTCAAATAAATGTAGAAATTAATGGATGAATCAGTGAATGGTGCCGAACTCCATGCCTATAGTCTTACTTAATTTTGTTATCTTTTTTAGTCTGAGTATGAGATGGTTAATAAAACTTTGTGAATTTATTAATTAATAGAATTTCTTCCAAAAACAAATAGTAATCCTTATTTTATGTCATCATAACATATTCAGTTTTATAACTAATTTGAATGTTTATGACCTTTCATCGTAAATGATTTTAATTTTAAATCTATTTTCTCAAGACAAATTCTAGGTTAGTGTTCTTAAAAGTTATTTACAAGGAAAAAAAATGAAGAAAAAATGAGAGAGGTAATAAATGAGATAAAGATATCAGTTCCAAAGTTCTTTTCTCTCCTGGTCAATATTTTGACATATTTTGTTTTTAAAAGTACTATATCAATAGTTACGTTTTTAAAGAACTCTGATTTAATTACTAATCAGTAAGAAAAACTTTTCTTTTAGCTAGCAGTTTTTTTCTCTCAGAAACCTAAAACTTTTACACCAAAACTTTACTTTCAGATCAAATAGTAAGATTGTATTTGTTGGTCGGGGATTATGAGCATCTTTTCTAAAATGATTCCTTAAGTAAAAATGTAGCTCTATCTCAAAAGGGATAATGCATGAGTTTAGACTAGTGTTGAGCACAGTTTGTGTGTGGGAACCTTTTAAGTAGGTATTTACTTCAGTGTCTGTGATCTTATAACCTTCAGTTTCTATGATCTTATATCCTCAGTGCTGTTTTAAAAATAAACATAATGTGATTAGCCAGCTTCGAAGTAGCAAAATATGTATCTGCCTATGTTTCCCTAGAATCTTTACTTTTTAAAAAAATCTAGTATAAATATTTTACTTGTCCTAGATAAATCAGAGATTAGTATTTGCATTTATATCTGTGAACTCCACTCAACAATCTCTAGTCTCCCTTCCGGCTCCCCCCCCCCGTTTTTTTTCTGCATATGATTTTTACATGTGTTGAATTTCTTATGAAAATGACTGCTGACCCACTGTCATCAGGTCATGCATTTTTAATTATTTTTCTAAAAGTGAGACTAAGTTCATATATATCTTTTTTTATTTTCTCCCTAACTCCTACTTGTGACAAATGGCATGATCTTGTCTTTGTTAACATTGGCTCTAGTACCCAGAATCTAATGTCCACAGCTTGCTCAGGAATGGGGAGATCTTGATCTTTTCAGGAAAGTGTAAATTCTAATGTACTATAAGTACCTTTTTATAATGGTAGTTTAAAATTAAACCTATTTCTTTTATTTTTTTGTAACACAACTAACTTGACTTCTTTTTCATTATTATATTTCCAGTGTGGATATCCTGCAATCAACTGATTTCTAGGTTTTTAAATCTTGGTTCCTTAGGAACAAACAAAAGAAAGAGTTTCTATGAAAGTTTGGAGTATGCTTTTAATTTAAATTGCCTTGACTATCTCTCATTCCTGAAAGAAAGCAAACAAATTTTTATGTTGCCTGTTGTTTTTCCTAAGAAGGTAAGGGATTCTCATTTGATTAGGTGCTAATTTTATAATTATGAAAATCTAAAATTAAAATTTTGATATTGAGCCAAGGTTTTCTTTGAACAAATTTCCCATTTTCTTCCACTAACCAGTGATGGCTTGAAAGAGATTTGAAGAGGACAACCCTTATATTAATGTTTAACTATTATGGGATCTTTAATAGAAATCATCTTTTATAACATAAATGCTTGGTTTTGAAAGTTTTATTGCTTATTATTTATGTGAAATAATACATTTACATTGTTATCCCTTGAGTCTTCAGTTGCCATTTCTTATTTTACCTGTGCATGTAAGTCTGATGTCATAGGTCTGCAGAAATTGTAAATGGAAAAGATTCATTGGATTACTTACTCTTAACAGGGCCCAAAATGTGATCACTCCTTGTGGCACACTGTTCAGCATTCTGCCCAAGGCACATTACTCAGTGAGTCAAACATGGTGACTCCTTTTTTCCCTTGATAAACTACTCTATGGTACAAAAGATCTCACTGTTTTAGAATTTTTCTTAATCTCATGCCTAAAATTTCCCCATTATTTAAACTATCGTGCAAAGTATTCATACTCAAGTGCTAAAAAGTCCTAAAAATATAACCCAAAGTTACTTGTAGCACTGTTGGAAATCTTTTTACCTAGCAGATGCTGGAGATTGTGCTGGTAATGATGAAGATTATTAT
>NW_006442207.1:5494518-5546162 GCF_000325575.1 Pteropus alecto | reverse complement strand
CCTTCCACGTCTGTTGCCCATTTCAGTTCCCCATGCTGCTCTTGCCCAAATCCCAAACCTGGGAAACTACTGTTATTAATTCCTTGTGTATCTTTCCAGCTTTTCTTTATGTACATACAAGCAAACACAAATGTGCATTCTTCTCCCTCTCCCCTTTAAATAAAAACATGGCGTACCATACAAAAGACAGCATAAACTATACGTATCATTCTACACCTTGCTTTCCCCACTTTTCAATTGATCTGGAGAGCTTTCTATATCAATATACAAAGAACTTATTCAGTTTTAAATACCTGATTAGTATTCCATTGTATAGATGTACCAAATTTAACCAGTTCCACATAGATGGCTTTTGGTATTATTGCACATGATCCTGCAATGAATGACTTTGAGCTATGTCATTTTTCATGTAGACAAATATCTTAAGAAATAGAATTGCTTCTTTATAGAGTATATGCATTTGCAATATTGATAATCCTTTCACCGTCGTTCCAATTTACACTCCCTTGGTAGTGCATGAGAGGACTAGTTATTTACAAAATAAATTTTCACTTATAAATGAATTATCAGACTTCTGGATATTAATCAAAGTGATAGGAGTAAAGGGGTATCATAGTAGTTTTCATTAACTTTACTCACGAGCAAGATGGAATGTTTTCAGGAACTGTTCTTACCCTTTGCCGTTTTGGGGGCATGGCATGGCCAGTTGTTGGTCTTTTTCTTATTAATTTTTAAAAGTTCTTTATATGTCTTGAAGATTAGCCCTTGTTAGAGATAAAATTTGAAAGTAAATTTATATTTCGTATTTTGACTTTGTTCAATCAAACACTACATTTATCCTATCTCTATTCTATATTTTGCCATTCAAAATTTTTCATTTTTTGTATGGTTGAAATTATCCATCTGTTATGGTTATGTGTTTAGAATCGTAGTTAGACAGGCTTTTTCTCCTCAGGATTGTAAATGAATTAAGTTTATTCCTGGTTTTTTTATGTTTTGTTTTTTTCTTTAAATGGGAACTTCTGTCATATCCTCCAACTAGTTGTTTGTTTATGTGAATTAATTTCTGTATTTTAATTTTGCAGCCTACTACCTTATTAAATTCACTTATATTTGTAATTTCAGTTGTTCTCTTGAATTTTTGAGATATACAATTACATCATCTGTAAGTACTGATAAGTTTTTCTCTTCCTTTCCAATTTTATACTTCTGTCTTTTACTGGTCTAATTATGATTGCTAGTATTTTCAGTAAAATGTTAATAGTGGTGTTAGTAGTTATTTTACTTTTTTCTTTTTTTGAGAAATAGCTTTATTGACGTATACTTGGCATATATGTGATGTATTTGCATATATGTAAATGTATACATATGGTGTGCTTATTCTTTGTTCATTTAGTCCTGATTTCTTGCCTTCTCAATTAAATCACATATTTTTAATATTCTATTTCTTTTATTAAATTTTCAATTAGACCTTTTTTGCGTTATTTTTTAGTGACTCCTACAAAAGGTTATTACAGTCTACTTTCAAGCAAATATTACTTCATGACAGTGTAAGACCTTCACAGTGGAATTCCATTTATCTATCTCCCACCCTTTGAACCCTTGTCGTCTTATATTTTACTTCTGCATCTCCTATGAGCGTCATGAATTACTTAGAAAAAGTATTTTATATTTACCCAGATATTATATTGGAGCTTTTTCATTTTGTGCAAACCACAATTTTCTTTGATGTCATTTCACTTCAGTCTAAAGAACTCACTTTAGCATGTCTAGTTGGGCAGTTCTGCTGGAGATGACTTCTCTCAGGTTTTATCTGACTAAAAAAAGTATTTATTTCCATATTATTTTTAAATGAAATTTTCACTGGATATTGACTTTTAGTTTGAGAAGTCCCCTCCCCGCACCTCTTTCTGCACTTTAAAAGTATAATGTCATTATCTTCTGGCCTCCATTGTTTCTGGTGAAAAATTAGCTATCACTTATTATTTTTACCTCTATATGTAATGAATGGTCTTTTACCCTCTGGCTGCTTTTAAGAGTTACTATTTATCTTTGTGTTTTATCAGACAATTTAATTATGTTGTACCTAGGTGTGTTTTTTTACAGCAGGTATGAACTTATTTGTGGTTTACTGAGCTTCCTCAACCGATGAGATGATCTTTTTCATCAGTTTTGTAAAGTTTCAGCTATTATTTATTCAAATATTTCTTATGCTCCATTTCTTTTCCTTTTTTGATTCCAATTACAAATATGTTAGTTTATTTAATATTATTTCACAATTCTCGGATGCTTTTTTTTCCTTTTCACTTTTTTTTAATCTTTGAGCTTGTTTGGGTATTTTCTGTTAATCTCATTTTAAGTTTATGGAACCTTTCCTTTGCTGTTTCCAGTCTGCTCTTAAGTCCATTTAATGATATCATATTTTTTAAATTGCATTTTGATACCATGTTTTTTTGTGCTATCATTTCTGTTTGGTTCATTTTTATAGTCTCTCCTTCTCTATTGAAATTACCCATCTCTTCGTGTGTATTATCCATTTTTTCTACCATATTCTTTAGTGTTTTTATGATAGCTAAAGCCCATGAGTGATAATTCCAGTATATGGATCATCTTTGAGTATGCGTCACTGACCATGGGTCACATTTTTTTGATTCTGAGGTACATAAGAGTTCAAAAACTTACTTATTAATCACAACTAGAAAAGTTCGAAGCTGGGATTGGAGCCTTTGGATCCAGGCTTATCAGATGCCCAAATTGGAGGCCTTTCTAATTTATCATTGTTTCTTCAAAGGACAAGAAAATAAGAATAACAGAAATTACAAATAATAGAATTACAAATAAAAATTAATGTGTGTTTATAATATTAAATGTATTCAGAGCAGAAATAAGAATAAGCAGAAAAAGGAATGACTTCCTCAACTTTGCATGTCACGAATGAGGCTGGGTACACTTGGCTTGTGTCAGACTCTGTAAGAATCTATCATCTTACATCTCTGAGTGTAACTGGGGCTACAGATAATTCAGAGAAAATTGGGGTGGGCCCCTCAGATGATTAAAAGGTTGGAAATTAGACAGATGAAGAAAGGTTCTGGGATCATTTTCCCCGGATGGAAAACTGTGGCATTATTAAGTAAATGTCCTCAAGTCTGTGAATGGCCGAGTATGGCCAGCAGCTGTTTTTGGTCTCATCTGTAAGCGTAACTATGGTACCATATACTTATGTTTAATTTAGGGAAATAATTCCTGACAGTAACCAGTGACTGTTGGCAGGCCTTATTTGTGAAAGTTAAGGAACTTCCTTCCTGAGGTCTTTATAAGATACATTCGGTGTGCGGTGATATAAGGGAGTCAGGTACCCTAGAGGACCTCTCAAGGTCCCTTCTAGCCCTAAGGTCCTGTTATCGCATATTTATAGAGTGCCAAAATTGGCTATGTTCTTTTCAGAGAATAGAATTACATCCAGTCCCTGTCCAGGACTATCACAGTCAAAATTAGACAGATCAGCAATACGTGGGTTGCCAAATCAAGTCAAAGTTTAGCGGGCACATGTCTAACTATCTGTGAGTGTGTATTCTCTTCAAGAACATTAGAGAAGGGCCTAATGGCATGGTAAAAGATCTTTAGTTAGTGCAAAACACTCCAATGAGGTTTGTATTTGGTTCTTTTAGGCATTTTTATAAATAATAATTTATTATTATCTTTTAAACAGTCTAATTTAGAATTATTGTCCTCAAAACTTTTTAACTCAGAATGAAGGAGAAAAAGAATTGCACTGTATTACCAAACTGTTTTAAATGGTAGATAATATTCTGTTACTTTGAATTGATAACTTCAAACTTTTCTAACCATGGATGATTTAGAGTTCATTCTAATATCTGAACTATAAAAGAAAATTATGTTGCTAATTTAAAACTGCAAATAAAAATCCTATAGTTTTACTGAAAAAGTAAAAATCACCATTATATGTGGTAAAAATGAAAAGTTTAAATTTTCTAATTTGAAAGGAGTAATGTTCTTATATTTTTGTTTAACACTAACTATTTTGTTGTATATCTAATCAAAGATTTATTTTGACATTTAGCTAATCTCAGATATTAGCTAGTTGTAGATTATTTGTTTACCAAAAACCTCTACTTCCTTCTCCCAATAATCTTTTCACACATTTTAACTATTTTAAACTTTGGAAATAATTTCAAACTTTCATAAAAGTTTGAAGAATAGTACAAAAACATACATATACTCTTTACCTAGATTTACCTGTTGACATTTTGTTCCATTTGCTTGATCATAGTGTGTGCTTTATTGATCTTTCTTTCTACTTGTATTGTTTTCTGAGCCATTTGAAAGTAAGTTGCATACATCATCTGTTCATGTTTTTAAAGTAATGTAATTTTATAACTTTCTTCAGAGTAAAAATAACTTTTCTCAGAAAGCTCTATTATTTACCAAAATGTAGAGGCAACTTGGAGCATTATATTTCACCTTGCTTTTGTCCTGTTATCTATTTTATCTGCTATTCATGAAGTCCTTTTCATGCCTTGTATCTGGAGTATATTATTTTTTCCAGATTGTCCTTTAACAAATTCTCAAGTCTTTACATAAGTGCCTGTTGCTACAACATATAATGTTATAGCTTTGCCATTTGACATATTACAGAATTTTGTAGAGTGCCAAATTCTTACATAATTTTAATTGAAGAAAACTCATTTTCAAAATGTAAATATTTTCATTTGAATAATTGAACTAGTTAGATTTCTATTTAGTAAAATTACATGGGTTCAGTCAAAGTTTTCGAACTTAAAGTTTGTTTATTTTCTATTTCAGTTTGATAAGGATTTATAGGGCTGAATTTGCAAGTTTGCATATTTCCCTCACAGCAGTTTCTGATTCCACAAGTCTAAGACTGGATTTCACTGACGGAGAAGCTACATAAGATCTGGAATAAAAATGCAGCTTATAGGAAAGGGAATGGGATTCAAGTCAAACAAAAATAATCAGGGAGAGGACTCAACTATTTTATATACTGATGGGCAAATTGATATTATTTTCAAGTCACGAAACATTTATTACTGTTTTTTTATTGATATAATTTATCAACATCTTAAATGTCTATGATTAACACTGTCTTTGAATAGATCAACTCTGAATATTTTTTCAAATAGTCTTGAGCTATGGCAGAGATTAGGTGTAACTGTGGTGAGGTCAGTTCTCTAAATTTTTCAATTGTTCTCTGTGAATGATGGTGACACAGAGCTAGAATCAATTCAGGCTCAGTGAGAATGATGGTCTCGCTACTCCAATTGGCCATTTTGTGGGGAGAGGTACTACCTGCATTCCTGGAAGGACCATAGATCAGAAATCAAACTCAAAAATATAGCGCAATGTCGCCTTCGTCACGTAGCCACTGAATGTTGACTCACAATTTTATTATTCTCATTCTCTTCAGATAACATATAATTCCTGTCTGTTAGTGTTTTTTCTCATATATTTATTAGTAGTAAGTGTGCTACGTGCTTGCTTTATGTTAGACCACTGCCAGAAAAAACGAGACAAAATTAGTTCCAAGAATATTTTTCTTTCTGTAACACCAATCCTCAGGATGTACGATCTGTAGTAATTCTTATTCATTTGAAATACAGCAATTTGTTCCTGTCAGTAGAGGATAGGTTTGTTGTTTTAAATTGCCAGGTTTTGTTTTTGTTGGCATGTTCCCCAATATAAATTGAATGGCTGACAAAAATCTATTAGTATGACGGTTCAATCTAGATAAGTGCCCTCCGTTGCCTAACGGTACAACTTGGGGTCTCAGAGATAAAAGCAAACTGAATGCTAGGCTTGTAGCAGAGCTTCTTCGTGCAGATAACAGAAGTAATCCATATTCCTCAGGTCCACAAATCAGACAAAGAAGAAATATGCATGTACATTGTCTCGTTTGAAATAGTGTTCTTTTAGCTTCTACATAATAAAAAAAAGTGAGAATATCTAACCGAGGAGAACAATAAAATACCTGTTACGGGATATGCCTATATATGAAATTAAAGAGAAATGTGGTATTGACTTACCGAGTCGGAGAGAAGTCTGTTGCTTAGCATTTTCCCATAGTATATTGGCTTTCATCAAATAAATTTGCTTCTTGTTTTAACGTGTCTATTCTGAAATAAATTGTATCTTTAGACAGCGATCCTTTTATAGCTTTGATATTTCGCTAGAGGTAGAGTTGAAGGGGTCTCTCTTACTCCCTAAGATGAGAAGCTGAGAATTTGAACCCGTTGGCTTACTTCTGCCTAAAAATATGTCAGTCTTTCCATACAAGTATCTCTTAAATATAATTCATGTATTTAAAAAGGGCTGAAATATGTGGTAACAAACAGTTATGAGGAAAGAATTGTGACTAGTGCATAAGATAACAGACATCCTGGAAATATGGCTAAAGGCCCCAAGTTTAGATATTCTGAAAAATCAGAGTTTAATCCATAGGGCTGATTGATTGATTGGATATGGAGAGTAAGGGAGAGTGGGATCATTCCTAGATTTTTATCTAGGGAGACTGTATTCACGGCAACAACATTAAATTAGGGAAAACAGAATGAACAGCAGTGTATAGAGAAAGAAAATGTCCCACTTTGTGTTGTCTGAGATGCCTTCAGATTATCTAAGGCACCCAGTAGGAATTAAATTTGTGAGTAGAATATGCAGAAAGCATGCATGTCTTTGCCAGCCTGTAGGTGGTATTAGAACAATGGGTGTAGATGAGATCATTCAGGTAAGTGATAAGAGGACTAGTAAGGATGGAGACCTGCGTGACTGAGAGAGCAGTTATGATAGAGACTGAGGAGAGACCAGGACGGGAGCCATGGCTATAACTGCTAAGGTGAAAGTGGTAAACACTGTCAGGTGCTATCAAGAGATCAAATGAAAGAAAGGACCAAAAAGTGGCCCTTGGAGCCAAAGTAGGTATAATTTGAGCAAGAAAAGTAAGTATTGGATTATGAGCCAAAATATAAAATAAATATTTATGAGTCCATACTGATGTTAATAATTGAATAATGATTAAATAGATCTCCCGTGTAGAAGAATGCCAAATAATTTATGTCGATACTCCTCCCTCAAGGAAGTGGAGCATAATTCTTTACTCCTCATATGGCAGTCATACACAGTGAGTACAGTACGGGAAAGGGGAAAAGACTAACTTTACAGTGGAGAAACCCGACACACACTCCTTCAGGTGGTCAAGGTCAACACCGACAGTGATCACTCATGTTGGTAGTATACACCTGTGAAATGGTGTGATGAAAATAGCACTTACCTCTCTGGTCCTCTTCCCCAAAACCTATAACTCCAGTCTAGTCATGAGAAAACTTCAGACAAATCCCAATTGAGGGACATTCTGCAAAACACCTGACCAGTACTCTTCAAAACTGTCCAGGTCATCAAAGACAAGGGAAGTCTGAGAAATTATCACAGCCAAGAGGAGCCTAAGGAAACATAACAACTAAATGTAAGGTGGAATCTCGGCTAGTGTCCTGGAACAGAAAAAGAACATTAGGCTAAGGAAATCTGAAAAAGAAAAAGTATGGACTTCAGTTAATAATAATGTAAAGTAATGAAAAATTAATTCATTAATCATGACCAATGTACTGTACTGATATAAGATGTTAATAATTGGGGAAACTAGATGTGGGTTTTATAGGAACTCTGTACTATCTCTGTAACTTTTTTATAACTCTTTAACTATTCTAAAATAAAAAGCTGATTTTAAAAATGTGGCCAATGATTGTGACAACTAGAAGTCTTTGGCGATCCAAGGGGTGCCGTGGCACAGTAGGAAAGCATCCAGTTTGTTGCAAGTTGAGAAGTGGCCGGCACACGGATAAGTGGAGTAGTGCTATCGAATACTCTTTCAAGAAGCTTTGCTAGGAAGGGGAGGATAAAGGGAGGTTGGGCATTAGCTGGGGAGAGTAATATAGGATAAAATAACTTTTTTAAATATATAAAACTGGGGTACACTTAAAAATGTTTATATTCTTGAAGGAAAGAACCAGTAGAGCGACACATTGAAAATACAAGGGAAAAAAAAAACCATTTAATTGATGAAGCGAAGCCCCTGAGTAGGCAGGACTTTATTCTCTTCAACTGAAAATGGAGAATTTGGGAGAAAAACATGTTTATGAATCAAGTATGAATATTTATATTTACTTTATTATGTTTTATACTTTTGGGTCACCCTGGTATAGAAGTAATGTTCAGAATGTTTTTATAGAGAATTTGGGCTAAATGAATTTTGTTTTATTGCCTAAGTATCACAGTTTTATTGGCTATATTCATAAAGCAATAAAAGGCATCTTGTACATCTCTGAACTATGAGTACTGTAATCTCACTATAACAGCATATTCTGCAATAAAGAATCTGTCACAACATGGGTCCAAAAGTAAATACTGAGGCAAAATTATTATAAAATGTTTGCCTATGAGATGGCTTGTTCCAATCTAGAATTTTAGAGCAACTGTACAGGGAGTCACCAGATCTCGTGGGTAAGCAGGCAGTTCTTAACACATCTTAATAACTTGTGTGGTTCCTCTCCTGCCCTATGGGTAGCTTATTGTTGCTTTATGGTGCAGTCTTTGAAGATTCATCTTGAAACTTACATAAGTTACACCCAAAGGTGTGGTTGTGACTCACCCTCTGAGATCATATGTTTTATTCTATCAAATAAAAACATTCTACCTTAAGCATTTGTCACCCTTTAAGTTTAAAATTTATTGTCAATATTCTAGGTGTTGATGACAGTATATAAGTAAAGCTTTGGGTTTTTTTGTTTATTTTGGAGAAGGGTAACAAGAAACATAATCTACAGGCTAATCAACTTTGTAGCTAATGGTGAGTTCGTAGAACTAAGGGAATGGTGCAGCCATCGCCTTGGGGGATGAGCGATGAGACGGCCAGCACTCGTGGTACAGTAAACTGACAAGGCTTTGAGAAACAGATTCTGCCCTTGTTCTACCTGGTCTTTCTCAGCTGTTGTTCTTAGGTAGATCACCCAAGGCTTTGAACTCCTCATCACTAAATGTGTAGGCTGGTCTAGGTTATGCCTCTTGTCACTGTCAACCATAAGATTCTGTCATTTATGTGATACATAAATGTGCATGGTATGTTCTGTGTCAGTTGCTCAGAATCCTCAAATTCATTTGTTCTTGAATGTCCAGATATCTTGAAATTACGGCTATGGACAGATTTTCGATGTCCGATCACTTTTCCTCCCTAATGGTAGGCAGATTACATAGAGAAACTTAATCGTATAAATGTATATACTCTATTTCAGCAGTTCTTTTAAAAACACAAATGAAGCATTTGTTCCATAGCATTTATTTATCAGAGTATCATTTTTCAGTGGGAGTGTATAGGGTATTTATATATCATTATCAAACAAAATAGTGAACATTTTGACATTTTGATTATTTCAGGTACAATCTATGGAGTTATTTTATTTTGTATTCAGAAAGACTTTAAAGAATTAGATTTTGTCCGCTGCACACTTACACTATTCCAGATGTTGACAACATCTGGGCATTCTATCATGAGTTGATTTTCTGAATGAAGTAACTTAATTATTGATTGACAAGCTAACATGATTTAAGACACAGCCACACTGTGTTCAATAGCAGTGTCAAAGTCATAAATACAAGCATATGCAAGCAAATGGGGCCATGATACTAACTCATTCAAGTTGCATTTTGAAACACTAATGCTGAACTTAAATTCCAGGTTTAAGTTTAAAAGTGCTAGAGAAGGAAATGAAGAAGTGCAGTTACATGATTTCTGAGCTCTCTGTTTTACAAATTATTAAATGATGTAGCAGCAGTATGGTCAGAGTTCCTAATATAAATAAAAGTCTCTTCTTGCACAGTGAATCACAAACAGTTATTATTCCATATGGATTGCACATGGGTTCATGTGAGCCTATATGTATATAACCTCATCATATGCATATGTTCACATGTTTTACTATAGCTAAATTTAAAAAAATCGTTAAGAGAAATGTAGTATAATTTATCTTATTATTTACAGCTAAAACATAAATGTCCATTTCAAAGATGTAAAATGTTTTTGAAAGTACAAGCAAATGTAATAAATGAGAATGATTGTAATAGAAGATGTTAATATTTAAAATTTTTTCAAAAAAAATAGAAAATATCTCTTCCTGGTATTACATACTCAAGAACAATGGGTTATTTCAGTGTTCTCACACTAACCTGCTTTTCCAACCATTGGTAGCCTAGCAGCAGGGCATGTTAGTATTTTCTCTCTGGTGGCTTGCATATGGTCCATTGACCATGAGTTTATGATGGATAGAAAGTGTGCTTTCCCTTTATTAACGCTACAGTATTGGTGACATATGGCATGTGCACTTTCCGGCGAATGAGCTTGACCTTTAACTCTAAACAGTCCCATGAGGAAGAGCAAGCCATGTTTAGTGGAATGATTACTTAAAAGAAACAGATTGGAACTTATTTTCTCTGATAACATTAAAGAAATTCAGTAAAGTTTTTACTTTTGAAAATCGTCCAAAAACAGTAGCACCAAAAATAAGGAATTAGACAAAACAACGTAGTGGAATTACTGGTTTAAATAATATGGTCTTTTTAAAGCTATTTTTGGTATATAGTGGCACATCGTTTTCTTGGAAGGATGGATTAATTTGTACTTTCAGCCATGTACGTGTACTGGTTTTATTGCATCCTTTCCAATATTATCAGCCAATATTTTGTTGAACATCCTTTGCTGGGTTCCCACCTCCAAGTTACTATGATAGGCTTCCATTTGCTTATAATATTTAAATCTTCACAACAGCACTGGGAAGTAAATCCCCACTCTTAGAGATTGAGGAAACTGATACTCAGAAAACTTAATTTGACCAAAATCACAAACTAAAATGTTATCTCTGTTCTCTTCATTCAGTGCCCTGTGCTTTTTCATCCTAACAACTTTTCAAGGATCAAACATTTACCTAACAGTTTGCTTTGCTTTTACCTAAGTCATGTAGTATGGCATGTTTTAATCTTAAATTGCTTTTTGCTAGAAATTAATATAGCACAGAGAACACAGTGATAAACAAAATTTCATAAATATATTTTTATTTTTTCCCTCCCAAATTTAAGTTTCTTGTCCTGAACTGATGAGCCTTTTTGAAGTTATGGGTCAATGGTGGAGTGTGGATGAAAAGCTGAAATTGGCCATGGGAAATAGAAGCGAGGTTAAAATGGAATACTTTGTGCCAAAGATAGATGCATTTTAGAAAATGCCATCTGGGCATTATAGAAGTATGATATTATTTAATTAGAACCAGATAAAATTAGGTAAGAAGTGAATGCCAGCAATTATATGACTAACTAATAAATATAATTTCACGGTATACTGTAGATATCCCAAAGTGTTAATTATAACAGGAGCAGTTAAATTCTTTGGAGCAGTTAAATTCTTTGGCTATGAAAGCATAACAGTTTTTAATAGATGTATCACCTGGTAACCTTGGGCATTATTAAATATATGGAGACTGAAAGACATGGTAGAAGCAATGGAAAAGTCTGGCCAGACTGGGTAATTTGTTTTAGACTTATGGAGAAATCTATTAACCATTTCTTCTATAGACCAATTTGATTAGGACGTAGGACAAACTGTTCTTTCATTACTTACCAAAACCATACTGCACTTCGTATCAATTATTTGGCTGTCTGCAGCACATAGATTAGAATAAAGGCCTTTCTTAGTGGTTGTGAATGTTGTGGATTACTGATTAGTAATTAAAGTGCTGAATGAAGAAAATTAGGCCAAAATTGAATGAGAAAGTCTTAATTCTGTGATACAGATGTTAAAAACAGATTGTCTTGAGCAGTCCATTCAACATAGTGACATTCTACATACCATGGAGTGTTTGCTTCCCATGTAAGACTCAAGCCCAATGCCTTGGAGATGGCTTCCGCTCCCATGCCTTGTGATGTAGCTGTATGGGTATTAATTTAGTGAAATATCCTGTCTGCCAGGTGTGGGAACTAGCTGATTTTATTGTAATACCAGATCATTACTTAATTCATATGCAACAGAGTGCAGCACATGGAAAGCATTATAAATCTATTTACAATGTGGCTGGTCTGATGATAACATTGTATTAAATTCCCAGGTGAGGCAATTTAAGCAATTGCTTTGCCATGTGCATGCCTTGGAAATTAAATTCTCATATATGCTTTAGTAATAAACCAACTTCATTGTTATGCTTTTGCTAGTGGTGGGTTGTAGAATCTTCATTCTGGTTATGTATACCGTTTCATATGTAGAATCATACAGAAGGTGGTATCACAGATCATAGTTCTTAATTTAAGCTAATTTATTTTGTTTTCTAGTTTAACAGTGCCTGTCCAGGAACATATTCAGTTCCGTTGGGAAATGTTAAGAGTGGGTGGAGTAGATAGATTGTTTCAAGCCAAATTTCTAGATAGAATTGAGCAAGGGTATCTGCTTGAACTTGACTTTAAGAAAATCAGCCAGTCAGTAAAAGTTTTGTTCATATACCAAGTGACGATTGCTTGGAATCTGAAATTCTCACTTTCATAACCCAAGACTTACTTTTGTCATCAGTTTACAATAGCCATTGAAACTTTGTGGATCTCACTTCTTAGGGATAACAATCAGTTGTTAATTTGTCATATTTTTTCTATAGTTCATATATGGTCTGTAGATTTTTTCTGTCTGTGTCTAGTCCACCTAAGTATATAGGTTAGAAGAAATACGCTTTATACAAACACACAGCTAAAAGTGAGGAATACTCTTATATTTAACATTGTGTGTGTGTGTGCGTGTGTGTGTGCACACGCAGCAAATAATGTCAGTTGAAGCTTTTCCACCCTTATGGTACAGACCCGAAATTGCAATAGATTACAAACTGCATAGAGATTCTGTCTTCTCCAGAAGCCACATATAAAGCACCAGTAGACAGTGGTAACTGACAACTAAGACTAAAAATGTTGACAATTTCTTGATTTGCCTGGTTAGCTTATGTATAGAAGTCATTAACTATTTATAAAATGCATTATGAATTGGGTTCCTTCAAACTGTAGCTGAGTGTGTGACATTTTCAGCTCAAATTCTTATGCTTGCATTTGGCTAACGTACAAATTTTATATAGTTGCTAATAAAGTAAAATTATTTTAGTGTATCAAGATACAGTGGATGTTTCCAGTTTCATTAACTTTGAATACTGCAAATTAAAGTATCACATAGTGCTTGGTAATGTAGAGTGAGGTTTTTAAAAGTTTCATAAAAGGTAAAATAATTTATCGATTTGGAAAGGAAAATTATCCATAAAATAAGCAGTTTGTTATTCAAAGGAATTTACCTTTTCGGGGGATATTCAATTAGTTTAATGATGACACTGCAGGCTAAATTATGGTTGATTACAGTCAGCTTACTTAAAACTTCAAACTATAAAAAATTAGGAGAAAATACTAATGTTAGACATTTAAACATGGTTCTTAATAAATCAAAGTCTTGATTTTAAAAAAAATTGGAAAATAAGACTCGAGTGTGAAGTTCAATTTTCAGCATTGGTAGTATTATTTTCATGAGGAACCGTTTCTGATATTTGAAATTAGTTGGCATTCTTTAGCAAAAGTCAGTCCTATCGGAGAGAACATTTTATAAACTGGGCATATCGTTTGCTTAATTACCTCCAGAGAGCTGAGCAAATGACCAGTTTTTGCCATCCCGATGGCAAATAATGACAGTGACAGAGACCACCCTTCAGCTGTGGATGGAGCCTTCGTTCTCCTCTGCTGCTGAGCACGTACCCTCCTAATTGCTGGTTTTAAAAAGCAATGGATTTTAACCAAAACGAGATTAGATATTTAGGGATAAATGTTTGTAATTTTCTTCTTCTTTTGAAGTATAGTAAATCAAAATAAGAATGTAATATAATTGAACAATCTATGCCAATTTGTTGGTATTTTGGTGAAAAGGGAAAAACAAAAACAATCTCCATATGATATTCTTGCATACTGTGGAATGTTTTAGTCCCCCATAGTGATGAAATGAATAATTAAAAAGGCAGCTCTGATACCACAGCCTGTTTAAAGGTTCTCATTTCCTTTAATGCTGTAAAATACTTTTGCTTAGCTAGTTTGGAACTACTGTAGTGGGGATCTCCACATGGGCAAAAGAAAGGTTTGGCTTGATCTAAATATTGTGGTAAGGCCATGAAATGTACTGTCCTTGTAATTTAGCATTTTTCAATACAATTCTTTATGAAGTCAGTAGAAATAGATAATTAATAACAACTTCAGTAAATACAGTAACAGAAGCAGGCTTACTTAATATGCTGTTTGTAGTGGTAAGAAGTCTGGCATGTTCACAAGTGAATGAGTTGGGTCACTCCTAAATTGTAGAAACCTCTGATCTAGAGGTCATTACTAACCTCAGGCTAATGACTTACCTTTTCTACTTTGTCCTCTCTGCAGCGTTGTTGTTTTTATTTATCTACTTACAGACTTATCGCATTTGCCAAAGTATAAGATATATATTTAGAGCAGGGAAGACAAGCTTGGGGTAGGGAGACTCAGGGCAGGGATGGGATGCTACCATCTCCTTTAGATTGCAACATTTTGCAATGTTTTTATATCTGTTTCCTGAGTATATCCAGAGGGTAATAAAATGGTGAGGAAATTTTATGTGATAGAATGAGTTCTGAGCTGTGAGTTAAGACCCCAGGGTTCTAGTCTGTTTAACCAAAGCTACCAAAATAACTCCATGAAACTGACTTTTTTTCTCTAAAAAAAAGGGATGTCTAGATTTATTTATTCTTATTTATACTCCATTCAGCCCTTTTCAACTGAGTTCTGCTGGAGAATTAAGCCCCAATGCCCTAAGGCTTCTGTTCTATGTAATGAATTAAAATCTCTCATGTTCCATTCTTGGAAGAATTGAGAAAATAGTTACTGAAATAGTTTTCTTTTTTTTGTGGTTCAGACAAGGAACCCCTATTGAAAAGGGCTGCAACTTTAAAATGATATAAAATCTATTGAGTGGTTTTTTTTTTTTTTTTCCGAAAGTCCTTTTAAATTCTAATGTAATATGATTTTATATTTAAAATCTTATGGTCTCTGTGTGACAAAGCAGTGTTAGGCATTCAGTAGTTTAAAAGTCTAATTAGAAATCTTGTTGACTTCTGCTCACAGATTATGGATAGTCCTTTTAAACTACAATAATTTTGCAGATCACAGTTGAATAGGTAAGACATTTTAAGTTCTAAACTATAGATCCCAAGCGAGAAAAGATTACTATTTTCTGACTGCCATTTTTTAAACTGACTGTTTTTGCATAGTTAGTTCAGAAGCAGAAAAGTCAGCAAAGTAACCTGTAAATCTGCATTTAGGTGTGAAATAGTGATGCCGAAGTAATATTTGAGGACTGCACTCTCATTTCCAGAGCCTTTTAGTTTTTCCAAATGTGTATGATTCAGACAATTCCTGAATTGCTTGCAGACATGCCCCCCTGACTTTACAGGTAAAGGTGGATTTCTTGAAAAACAGAATTTCAATGTGTGAAGCCTTGACTCATAGCCCACTTGTCTTTATTTACTGGGATTATGAAAAGTTGACTCAACCTACTTGCCTTGATTTACTGGGATTGGGAAATGTAATTTGCTTTACCAGACACACACACACACACACACACACACACACACACACACACACACCCATTCTCTCATACTTTTCCTTAGGCCATTATTTATAGAGGACTTAGAGACATTTAAATTATTTTTTGGAAATGAGATGTGCTTGTAAATTATCTTTTTTTCAGTTCATCATATTACAGTAATGAAGGAAATATAGATGTACTATTTGCCAGGCATTCCAGTGTATATATAGTTGCGGCTATAATGTTATCCTAGAATTAGTGATAAATCCATTAGTGATAAATCCATTTCCTGCCATAATATTAAAGAACTCCATATTCTCTTATTTTAGTTACAGTCCGGTGCGTTTTGCAGATACACCGCTTATGTAACCGTATTTCCTTCAGCTTAGTATTTCTTTCTGAATGACTATGTATGGAGTAACATACCAGTTCCAATCCATTTGTGAATATTAATGGTGTACTTACACAATGCAGAGTTTTCTCTCTGTACTGGCATTTGAAAAACTTCTAATTTACATTAAACTTCTCAAGTTCAAGAACTTTACACAACTTTGGCTTGCAGATTTTAGCAAATAGGTTTCCATTAGGGGGCTCTCGAGGTTTGATATGATCAGTGTTGATACCAATAATGCTTCGAAGCTTTGCTCTCTAACGTTCATCTCGCTCTCTCCCTTTTTGTTTTGTTTTATAGAAAAGGTCACGGATTGCCTACAGTGACGAAGTGCGCAATGAGCTCCTAGGGGATGATGGGAATTCCTCAGAGAACCAGGTAGAATGCTAATCAGGAAGGCCCGGTGGGTGGCTGGAGGGTGAAGGAGGTCACCGGCACACTGGGCTCTCAAGCTGCTCCCTAACAGTGTTAGCAGCAACTCATGTGGAAGTGATACTGTTTAATGCAAAGCTGGAGTCTTAATCAACTTCAAAATGTTTCTTGGAGATCTTACATTTAACCCTTTACCTTGTGATCACTGTCTGCTATCTTTAAAAAAAATCTTTTCTTCTCTTTTCTTTATTATTTAGTACTTAAGGAATAACTTGAAACACACTGTTTGCAGACAAAGCCAAGGTCTTCACCTCAAACACATGTAAAAGGAATAAAAAAGTACACAATGCGGCTTTGATAATAATGCAGTATAATTAAATCAACACTTGCAGCAAAACAAATGAAAGTAAGCTTTCAAAATTCAACAGGGCAGCTCAGTCTCCTATTGTGTAGCTTCTTAAAAATACATTCACCAAAATGCAAATTGTAAGCACCAGTGTGGAATTTGGACACTCATATAGAGTTCCTGCCTCTGTCAAATGATTAATAATGATAATGATGATAATAGTAATAATCATAATCATAATCATGGGAAATGTCATTTTGCAGTTTAAGATCTGGTCAAAAATAAGATACAATTTCTTCGTAAAGGGGCCTTATGACTTGGCTGTCAATCCTCATTGGAATCCACAGTAGTGCCAGGAGTCTAATTAATGTCCCACTTCTTCCTTTGAATTAAGATTGCAGATTTCATTAATTCATATAGATAATATAGATGACTTAAAAAATGTTTCAAGAACCTCAGTACAGAGATGATTTTTAAAATGCCTCAGACAACCCTGGCGACTGATTCTTTCCGACACTTTTCAAGAAAATAAATGATCGGGAACCTCACAAGCGAGACCTGAACATGTTTATTAATGTTACTTTGGCAAGTATTATAGAGGTCTCTACTCCGTCTAAATAAAGATGGACATAAATCATTCATCGAATAAACCAAAATTTTAATAAGATAGTAAAACAATAATATATTTATACACATTATAAAAATTGCATAATTGTATTTATCATTTCAAATTGATTGTATTATTTTGAAACTACATTACTATCTACTATTGATGTTAATATTGTAAGTAGGAATATTGCTTAAGTGATGAAGATCTCCATCCACTGACCCAAAAAGGGGGACAAGAATCACTGAGCTGATTCTTTTTTTTTTTTTTTAAAGATCTCACCTCCTCCACTATTTGAGTTCAGACATGTAAACACTTTAAGATTTGACTTGGGATTTCAGCCTCTCTGACTGAAATGTGAGAATAGCTAAGGGAAAAAAAAATATGGAGTGCATCAAACAGAAAAGGGTGATGTGATAAAGCGGTTTTACTTAGATTAAATAATGAAAGGATGAGAGAGAAACAATATTTTTTTTCCTATTTTAAGTGAGACTTAGGTCTCTCATACCTCTTGAATGAATGAACCATAATTTTATTTCTATCTTTACTGTGAAAGAGCACTATCTTTTTTATTTAAAAAAAAAAGTGAATGTATTGTTCCCATGTCAATTCTTTAAAAAGCTATAGATCTTTCCCTCACTTAAAACTATTGCCTAATCTAGAGGAAATGGACAGGAGGAAGCGTTCCTGTCTCAGACTCTCATTGTAATGGATGCTGAAGTACTGTGACAGGGATTCCTTTTTTTTTTTTTAAGCATGTTCACTTCTCTTAATGGACATTTTATATGCCGAAAACATTTGTCTTACGTACATATAAGTATGATTTTTGTATGCCTAAAGAAAACTATACCACAGAAATAGATTGAGTTCATATTTTCTGAAACTTTCAAATTATGTTCCTGTCACTTTCAAGTGATTACACATGATTACAGAGATTTCCCCTGGACTTGTATAAATCAGACTTACAAATTCTGAAAGTGCTTGGAGAACCTGAAGTTCAGTCGTAAGGAGCTGTCACTTCAATAAACAGAGTATGATAAATTATAGTCATGAGACTATGTAACTGTTAGATTATTACTTATGTGAACTTTTCAATCTAAAATTTGAATCAGGTTTGAAAGTTCAAAGAAACCACACTTTTGGGATATTTAGTTATCAAATGTAGCAAAATTTCCATATCATAATGAAGAAATTAAATTTTGTTTTGAGGCTCTTTATCATAATAATATAGGAATTAAAATTCCTCAAATTAAAACATATCCTTAAACAGGAACGTCACTCTTTATTCTCTATCAGTATTCATTCAGACTATGGAATCGAAACAGAAGCCCTTTCTTTAAAGGAAGAAAGGATTTTAAGTTGGGTCTTCATATTAATTTTTGCAGCTCAGTGGCTGAGAAGATAGTTTTTTTTCTGCATAGAGATTACCTATAATTTATATAAGAAAATATTTTCTGCCTACAGATAAGTTCATTTTCAGGTTAATTGTTGATACATTGATTTTCAGAACTTTTTGGCTAATCATAAACTTAATATACAGAGAAAACGTGGAGATGAACAAAATAGGACAAAAATGGTAATATTTGTTTCATTGAAATTGAGATATACCTCAATTTTTTAAAATAATAAAGAGTTCATAGTAATGGTTACAAATACTATTTAGTTACTTTTGATGCAATATACATATCCTCTCTCTCTTTGTGGAGATTTAAACAAATGCAAATGCCATAGCTATTATTTCCCATTCTCGCCACGTATAATGCATTTTTCTAGGCATCTAAAACCTGGCTGTTTATACAATTATAATCTAATAATTAACTAATAAGTGTATTTTCTCATATATATATATATAACATTTCTGCCATGATTAGAAAGGTCAAGATTTCAGAAATTAAGACTTTTTCAAATGCATTTTAATGTCCCTCATACAGTACACAATTTTACTTAATTCTACATAGCTTTGTATAAATTCATTTCTGATTCATATCTATTTCATACAATCAAATATAGCTCTGCTATACAAAGAAGGAACAAATTACCTACTTTGCGCATTCAAGTTGGGTCATCAGCTTTCTAAGGACTGTTGTCTCAGCCATTATCATTCTATTCTTTTAAAATGTCATATTTTTCATTTCCTATGGCAACATTTTAATATTTGAGAGAGTTAAGTTTTTTAAATATAGCGATGCTATATTTAGAGTGGAAACCTTTAATAAGTTAACTTGATTTAGCTTCATGAAAACCATTCTCAGAAAAGGAAAAAAACATCTTGTAGAATTAAATCTTTTCATAGAGAAGTATCATAATGAGGCAAATAAAATGTTCCAAGTAATACTTTTGAACACCAATAGGCTCCCAGTTTCCATATGCAAAATTATATTGGTCAGTGAATAAATTTAAGTAAATGAAATTTGAATAAATCCTAAATAGAAGGTTCAAATATGTATATATAAAGAGAAGGATATTTCTAGACATGCCAAAAATTTGTGGTAAAGCAATATTTAGCAAATAAGATTGCTTAATTTTTTAATACAAGGTTCTCTTAAGTTCCGATTTGGGCTTGCTGTGCATAAAGTGTGTCAAACTTCAGCCACAGACCAGGGGGTGAAGTCGGTCAATTTAATTCCCCGAGATCTAAAGAAGGTCGGTATCATTTCATATAGCCCTGGCAGAGCAGATCATTACCAGGCACAAATCTGTTCGTTACGTGCTGAGGGTTTATAGCAAAATAAATAGACTGTCATCATAAGTTCAGAAAATTGTGTGTTCGACCCACGATAATGTGTAAAGGGCGTTTAATAGAGTTCAGCATTTATTCGTTATCTGTATGCGGACAGAGACGGCAGTCGCGTTATCAGCTTTAAAAAAAAATTCGGTAGTTCTGGGAGGGGGGTCACGTGACACACCTCACATACAGAGGCGCGCGCGCATGAACCCTCACATGCTCTGCAGTGCAGTTTTGATTTTAGTCACAGCAGAAGGCTTAACCACAAGAGATTCCACTGGTTCAAACCAGCGTAAACCAGATTTTTTTCAGCCCACAAAGGAACAGATTACCTCTTGTATCAAATTCTGCATTGGAGGAAAAAAATCTTTGTTTCAGAAAAGATGTTGATTATCATAACTCAACGTGGTGGCATGGCACACTTTCATGTCGCCTATGATGGAGCTAGTAACTCGAGAAAATACGAAATCACTACTTTCAGTCTAGTCTAAGCATTGTTAATTTTCGAAAATAGACCATCTTTTGTTTACTTGAATGAAAACTCTCAGCCCTAAAAAAAAAAAAAAAAGATAAAGATTAAAAACCCTCCCATTACCTAGCTTAGCTACAAATCCGGTGTAGAGCTTGAATGCAGCCATGCAGCACAAACAAGATAGAACGTTTTTTGTTTGGAACCTATTGAAAAAACAAATGGGTAGCATTTTTAAACACTCATTGATTATGGCAGGGTGGCATGCCCCAAATGGTCTCCATTGCTGAGGAGTAGTTTTAAACTTTGGCCCTTTAAGTATCATAGTCAAGCGAAGAATGGTGTCCTCAGAAAGAAAAGATAGCTTGTGCAATCAATTCCCCGATCGTCTCTTTCTGAGAATGAATGTTTGCCTTTTTCTCCCATGATGTTCGCGTAGCAAAGAGAAGGATTCTGATGTATGAGTGGCCAGGTATTTTAAATTTTACTTCTTCTGAAGAATGGTAACTTGACACATGAAACGATGAGGTGCTTTACTCATGCACACTGGAAGGTTGCTGAGAGAATGAGCATATTAATTAAAAATAATGACAACTTCTTGTTATATTTTGAAAGGATGACATTAAAAGTTTCAATTTCACTAAACGCACTGTGAGACATTATGTAATAGGTTTTGTACCCTTTTTATAAAAGATTCATAACAATTTTGAAATTTCATTTTTTTGTGCTTGAAATACTTTTCATATAACAAATGAATTAACAGAATAAGCTGGAATGCATGCTGCCTTCTTTGAATTGGAGACAAAAACAGCATTAAGCTCTGAGAAATCCGGGCTATAGTAAACATGATACTTTTAGAGAGACTTATAGTGAGCAATTTATAGCACGTTTCTCCCAAAGCAATAGTTTAATTTATTGGCCTGCATGTGTCAAGTGTTATAACAGATGTTACAGATATAAAGATGTTTAAAAATTATCAGTTGAAGACCCGAATTGCTGAGGATGCACATTTCAGACCTAGAATGTGGTTTATAGTCTCTTATAACACAGGTTTCAGTTTCTATTCATTGCAGAAATTATGGCAGTCATCTCAACAATACAGAGATATTTGTGGTTTACAGTACTGTCAAACACATACCTACACACACACACACACACACACACACACAAAGAATGAACCAAATATATGGTTATATCCATTTTCTAGTTGCTACAGAGTTAAGCAACTTGTTTTATCTGTTATATTTAAGGCAAGTAGGAAAATGTTCTACAGAGGAGAATTAAAATGTTACAGGAGAATTTACTAACAAGTAAAGAGCAGTTTGTGTTTCAACTTCATTGTAGTACCAATGAAGTAAGAGAGCTCATTGCTTTGAGATGGCTCAGTTTACAAAATGAAGAAAATTGAAAAATGAAGAAACTTCAAAAATTAAAATAAAAACACTATGTGATTGCAGTAGCCTCTTAAGCAAAACAAAACCATAGGAATTGACTCTAATATACACAATATTTCTAAGTATAGTGAAATATTTTCTGATCCCATGTCCTAATTATCTATCCTGGCATGCTTTATTCTCAACTAAAATGTTATCTCCAAATGCAATTTTTTTACTAGGGTGGGTACTAATATGACATTAACTAACATAATAGTTTGTTGCTGTTAATTCTTATTGGGTCACAAGCATGAACTATTAATCATTTTCATTTGTAGGTAAAATCTGAAATCAGTTGTCAAGATTCAAAATAGAAAAACATCCTGAAAACTTGTATATACAAAACCTCTTCAGTGGTACATTTTTAGAAGAGAGGAACAGTAAACTTGTTTTCTTTATAATATAGACTTCTATGAAGTCGTTCCCCTTTATTTCATGATGGTGTCTTAGATGTACTTTAAAAGAGAATTTCACACTATTCTCTTTGTTTAATGTGACAGTATGAGAAAGTGATCTTTATTCGTTCAAAAAACTCTGCATGTAGTCTATGTTTAGGTTCTTTTAATGTGTTTGTCTGTGATTTTTAAATGCTAAACATGTAAACAGATAAATTGTCAATGTTAATTCTGTATCCTGTCACACAACTGATCTTTCTTTCCTGCCATTTCTTTTCTTTTTATCTTTTTTTTTTTTTTTGTGCATTCATGTTGCAGTTGATAAAATTACGTGAAGAGGTGAGTACTTACTAGCTTGCTTTTTTAAAAATTCTGTTTTTCCCTATAAAATTGAGTTTCTAAATCTGAAGTAAGATCTTTGGGTTCATTTTTCAGAAAAACCTACATATAGCAAAAGTATTGATTATATTGCTAGAAATGTTCTCTGCTGATTATCTTTTTAAAAACAAGTATATCCAAATCATGCTTATCCCGATGATCACTGTTCATTGGCATCGGAGCAAAATTCATATTTGAAAGGCCAAAAAGGGAAGAAAAACAAAGGATTGTCTTAAAACTATACCTAGGTGTACTCTTAATGGAGACTAACTTCAGACTTGTTTTATTTATTTCTCAAGTCAGTATTTTTTTTGACATTCTGATTTACTTTACTAAAGACTGCTTTTAAATAAACTTCTTTTCCCCACCCAAAATTCTTAGGTTCAACATAAGATACCATGAATCTATTATCCTTTTGGGGAGACATACATATGTTATAAATGCCCTACTCGTCTGTGCACATAGATACCTAAGAATAGCCAAAGCCCTCGTCGTTGTTAAACACTCTCCTTTATGTAGGAAATAGTACCCACGTAAGCTCTCACTTTTCTGAGTTTGTTAGCCTGTTTCATAATGCAGCTTCAGATTTTTTCTGTGGCCCAGCAAATATTTATAACAATGTTTATAATTTTATGTCTGTATCAATGAGGGATGCTGGATGAGTCTATATTTTTTTTTAATTAGGCCAGAATTATCAAATATGCTTTGATACTCTTTTCAGAGATAGAGTAGTTTTATTTTTTACTTAGTGAGGATGAGTTTTGGTACTTTTATATTAGGGCATACAATAATGGCCTATAATGGAATTTAAAAATTGTCTAATTGCTTATAATAATCAGAGTACTGTGAATTATTTTTGAGTTTAAATTGACTTCGTTGATTGAGATTTTTCTAGAAGTTATTTACTGTATGTCATCATTCTTTAGGTGATGTGAATGCTAATTTAGAGGCTTATAGACAGTAGTTTTCAATAACTGTTCTGATTAAAGATCCATGAGTGATATCCTCTCAGTGAAACTAATAATGATATATAAAATGATGGGTGAAGATACACAAAACCTACACCCTCTGACCTTTTTGTGTTTTTTATCTTCTCTACATAGAAGCAGGTGTATATCCTAAACAAATATAATCAATTGCAGTTTTGATAGATAAAATTATTCCTTGGCATGATGCATCAACATTATTTTTCTGCAGGACAGAATATCTGTGCGTATTTGCATATGCTCGTGCAAATCTGAATTTTCAAATGTTATTGGAACTAACAATAGACTTGAAAACTTCTATATGAAGAAACTGCACAAAGCTCCAGACCCTGAATTTAGCAATGAATATAATTAATAAAACAGTATGCCTTATTACAATTAGCATTTTTGACAGAAGACTTATTTTTGTTATGCTGAATTTTGTGGACTGAGAAATCTTAATTCTAAAAGCTGAAAACATCACTTCTGCATGTCTTTTAAAATATGTTTTCTCATCATTTTATGGCTTAATTCTTTTATTGTGCCTATAGCAACAGTTTCATCAGTTATGCTTCTGGAATATATGTTTCCAAAACTGTAACCTGTAATGGAACTGTACTTGGAAGAATTATAACATTCAACTAATGGTATAATATGCTCTAAAATAGTCTTTTTACAATCTTTGATATGGATGTAGCATTGATATTTTTAGACTAGATTATAGTGATGACAGTGCACGGTCTGCTCAGAAGCGATTGTTTCTCAGCCAGGATTCTAATAGGAATCCAACAGCGAATGTACCCCAGATTTCTTTCTTGTACCTATTCTAAGAAGACAGGCACTCATCTCCTCCAAAATAGGATGTTTTGTTGTCTTTGGAAACAAAGTTATGCTCCATCCCTTCCTTGTGATGCTCTTTTTGGGCTCAGTTCTGGAACCGGGGCATGCTTGGAAGCAGGCCGGTAGGGCACGGGGAGCTGGACTGGCGTTGGCTGTGCCTAGCTCTCCGTTCCAGCCGTGCGCCTCCAGCTCTCCACACCGCACAGCTCCTCACACAAGTTGAGCTCTGTCTGAAGCTCCTGCACAGCTTTACTTACCTGCTTTGAAAAGGACGGAGAAGAGGGTGAGAGAATGAGTTTGGGATGGAATGTGGGGGCGAGTTGAAAGCATCAGCTGCAACTGTAGTGTGTTTCCTTTCATTTTCAGAGACCAGGGCAATGCACAACTAAGGGAACAATGTAAATAGCACAGCTGTTACAAGAATTTGATTTTAGCTTGACTTAAGTGAAGAGGTTCCAAAATACAAAGTGAGGTCCTGCTGGAAAGCTGCTGGTAAACTGACAGTCCTCTTGTGTGCAGATTTCCTCTGATAAAACTGAACTGTCCTGAAGAGAAGTTATTTCCATTATTTAGTAATATATTTTTTTTTAAGTTCTTTTTGAAATTTTGCTCCCCATCATAGCATTATGCCGAATAATCTGATGTGGCCCCCTTTCATGGAATCCCCCAAATCATTCGGCATTTAAATGCTTTGTTTCCTACATTATATGTTATCATCAGATTAGACTGTCAGTTTCCAGTACTGATCTTGGATTTTTTTTTTTTTTCTCTACAATATCTAAATATTTTCTTCTAATGTAGGGATTTCTTCCAGTATGAAAATAAACAAAAATCTTTGTTCTGTTATTCTGGATTAAAATTCAGATTACTCTTGATTTCACAAATCTCATCTTTTTAGAGAATCACCAATTTGAAATTAAGTCCTTTGTCACGATAGAAAACAATATTCAGAGAATGGAAGAGTAATTCTTACTCTCAAAAACCTGCATGTAGAAAGAATTAGGAGTAAGAAAGCTATTTTTGACAAGCTGAGTAAAGTGTTGAATTTTATTTAAAAATAGTCATTAATGCCAAACACATAGAGCTCTCCTTGCTTTTCTTTTTCTCAATTACAGCTTTTAGTGATTTTGCATTTTCATGATATAAGCTTTCCTTCCTCCCTTTTATTTATTTAGTTTAGTTTTTTTTTTTTTTGCAGAGGGAGGGGCAGTTTTTCTCTTAATTTCTCCACTGTATATTAGACAACTCTATTAATTATTATAGACTGTTGTTGCAGCTTTCCTGACCTTCACATCAGGTCCTATCTCTCTGTTCTAAATGCATTGTTTTAATGATTCTTCCCCCTCCCCCCAACCTTTCCCCCCCAAAAAAAAATTTCAAGGAAAGCTTTGATGTGGCTTTAGCTGCCTCCAACGTCTGGCCGCATCTCAGATGTGTCACCTATGCCGGGAGGGAATAAGGAAATCACGTTTTGAATGGTAATGATAACATACTAATCACTTCCTTTCTTTGAAGATGGAAGCGAGATATTCTGTCAGCATCCCTGGCTGCTAGAGCTTGGAGGCACTGGTCTAGGTGTATTAGCTTAAGTGTGCATGTCAATACAGCTTGCATCTCCAAGATCCATGGGGGCTCATTAGAGCAAGGTAGATCGTTTCACTCGACAGCCACTCAGATAATATGTGTGGCACCTCCTTTTTTTTATTATTATTAGAAAGCATTTCTTCTATTTTAAATGACATCTGTCAACAACACAAAGTTGTAGGAGTCGTGGTTGCTATATTTCTTTCTTTTTGACCAGATATCAAAACTGATTAGAGAGGAAAAGATACTAATTTATACAAAAACATATGCATACACACACAAATGTACACATATACACAGTCCTATGTTTCTAAGTATCCAGACATACTCACACCTATACACACACACATATGTACAGATATTCACATATGGATGCACATATTCTTACCTATTCATAGCCATGATTAGCTTACAAATCTGTTTGACAACCTGAATAGATCTAGTGTAGTAGGATCCTTACGGTTCAAAAAAACAAAAACAAAAACAAAACAAAAACCAACCTCAATGTAGAAAGTTTAAAAGCTGAGAATTTGGGGAAAATCCTCTAATTTCCCAAATATAAAAGAGAGCATATAATTATTATAATATTAGCTCACTGTCCAAAACACTATGTGGCAAAAGTTTACCTTGAATCTGGTGCATAAATCCCCATTTTGTGCATCTGTGTGCATGGAGAAGCCTATACCTCTTGTTTCTCGGTGGCTGCCCCGTGCTGTCTTAAACTAGAACTGATGTTTAGTATTCTATTTTAGTAGCATGTGTTCTTCTGTATGGCATCTTGCCACACATCTAAATATGAGGGACAGACTCTTCAAAATAAAGTTCCTGTTTAAAAATGACTGTCTGTGGAAACTAAAGAACGAATAAGTTTTTAAAATAATTGCATTTTATACGAAATAAATACAAAATAAGCATCATAGATCTATGCAAATATCTTATACATATCTACTTCTGCTGAAACAGGAAAGATCCAGTTAACTCTGGTCTTAGGACATTTCTCAGTGTTTAGGGGTAAGATTTACTGAGGCCACATACAACATGTCTCCCTTTTAAAACAAAAAAAAAAAAGTTGATGGTCCATACATGATTGATTGGAAATCTGTGTATTGTAGTAGTTCTTATAATGGAAGATTTGCTAAAAATTATCTATAATGGGTTGTGACTCCACCCCCCTCCCTCCCAAATGTTAGGGCATACAAAAGCATTATTTTTTTTAAGGCAGAAAAAGAACATTGTAGACGACTGTCTGATTTTTTTCCCCCTTTTTCTTTTTCAGAGGGCACATCTGCTCGATAACACAGAGAGGCTGGAAAGGTCATCTCGGAGACTAGAGGCTGGATACCAAATAGCGGTGGAAACCGGTAAGAACTCTGAGAGTGAGCAAATTGTCTTGCTTATGCACAGCAGTCTTCACAACACATGACATTTCAGGGTAACTTCAAAGCAGTAGCAGAGACAGCAGCCCGAGATGTGGTTTACATATTGGGGAGACAATTGGGAGCTTATTTGCGCTTATCTTTTTTCAAGTTAAAAGGCATGACATCTACTGAAAACAGTTCCTGAGGTTTAAAAGTATACATCTGAAAAGAGATGGAATACTTTGTCTAAATTCTACATTTGTCTTAATATGCAGTTACATGTTGTCAGTTTACCCACCCGCAATGATTGCTAGCACACAGTTGTTTGCTCCATTACGTTTATTCACATATGTAAAAATTAAACATTTTAATCAGTCTAAATGATGTGAACTAGGGGCAAAGGAACACCAACCCTACTTTACCTTGCTTATTTGTCCTGGTGTTAGAAGTGATTTCTAATGATCCTGTTTGTTTGTTTGTTTGTTTGTTTGTTTGTGTAATCATGAACAGAGCCTATAATCAGATATCAGGGGGAAAAAGTCATAATAAGCAGCAAAGCTAATGTTTATGATAATCTTATTAGCAGTAGTTAATACTGTTCAAACTTTTGGTTTGAATTAACACTATTATTTTCAGAAAACACGGCTGTAATTTGACTTCTAAACCTCATCTGCTTAAAATAGACAAGGTTTTCATTACGAATGTTTCATGCAATGACAGTTTATTTTTCCATAGTAAATAAATATCCATTAACTCTTTCGTAGTCATCAGTTCCTTATTATTTGCCATCTTTTTTGTTTTTGTTTTGCAATGTATAGATTATATATAATCTTATTTAACATATTTAGGGTAGTTCTTATCTAATATGTGAACCACAAAAATATCTGGTTAACAACATTTCCATCATGTATTTAATTTTATGCCACAAGAAATGTTTATTTTGGAAGAGCAGGTATAATGAAAATGCTTCCAAATAATTTCTTTTGTGAATGGCCAGTGTTTTTTCTTGCCCTGGGTCCGTGGCTCTTCCACATTGGCTGGCTTATGTGAGGAATTCTAAGGCACTGAATAGGAAGAACACAGATGGCATTGGTATTATAGTAATGAAGAGAAAACTAAAGGAAACCATAAACCCTCTAGAGTTTTTAGTAGTATAGGCAGTCCTTCTTTCTGAGGTTATTGATAAATTAGCTTTCAGCCCTGATTGGAATAAAAGCCAGCTTTCATTTTTTCTTTTTGTCCTTGGGCTCACCTTTAGAAGTGACTGTCCTTGTGAAGAATGTGAATAAAGCAAAGATCCCTGAATGTGAGGTCAAAGGACCAGGCTCAGGTTCTAGCTCTTGTTTGTGTGACCTTGAGCAAATCACATAATCTCTCTCAGTCTTGATGTCTTCTTTAATAAAATGGAAATAATATTCTGTCTTAGAATAGTCTTAAGAAATAATGGCATATATGAAAATGTTTTATACATCATAAAACGCTGTACAAATATAAATATAAGTAACGTGTGGTCATTGATGATATCAGGCATTTATCTTTATCTTATAGAAAATATTATTGTGATTAAAATTTGTGTATATGAAAGGAGTTTTTAAGAAGTGTTACTTTGCTATCCTTGGGGGATGGAATACTACATCTATTGAACATGGTTATCATCAAGGAACCTCCTTTGACAAAATGTTCCATTAGTGAGCCTCTTCCCACATAGGACTGGGTTGGGTTGGGGATATTCTTACTCTGACACCGACCACAGGGCTTCTTTTGGCTGATTGGGCTGGCTTTTCTCTTTCACTACACCATTCGCATAGTTCCCTCCCAAAGCTGAAGGAAGTCATCAAAAAAGTTCAGAGATACTGGAGGATCATGCATCAATCAAAGTTTTAAGATTGAATGGGATTTGATCATTATTCCTTTTGGTGTGTGCTAAAATATAACATCCATATCAAACTGTCAATACAGTCAACATGAAAAATGTCAATTTAAGAGTGGCCCACAAACCAACCTCGGTCCTCTTGGACATTTTAGTAGAATACGACGGTAGATTAACTATAAAGTTTTATAAAATTCATTTTTTGTCATATAAGACTTGGCATTTTCTTATAAAACCAAGACTGGGAGGAGAAGTAAGGCTGGGCTTTGTGCAGGTAAAGACAGATGTGACACATGCAGCCTCTGCCTGGATAGGAGTCATCCCGATAGTTCCTTGGATGAGTTTGGAAGTGGACTGAGAAATGAGAAAGTGGGCTCAAAACATTTTTCTTGCCCTTGCTTCTTACTGGAGTAATGCTGAAGAAAAAAAGAGTAATTATGATGGACACTGTGTTGCTTGTACATTTATTTTCTGCTTCCCTGCTAGCCCTCAGCCTAGTCATATCAAGTCAATCAACAGCTCTGTGTTTGGATTATGATGTAAATTTGTGATACCAATCATTTTGTTATAGTAGCAGTAGAAGAATAGCATCTTTCAAAAGGAAAAACTTTTAGCATTTATTGGTTTCTTTTTCTTAAAGACCATGACACACAAAGAGGAGATGTGGAAGAGTTAGTCTGAGTTTTGAAACAGCACAAAAGAGAGAAATGGATTCCAAGTATTGGTCTAAGAAGTGGTTCTAGACTATAGTGAGTTTTTACCAGTCTACAGCAAAATGAGGTTCAAAAAAAAAAAGTAGAAAGTAGTGACTTTCTCATATAGCAAATTTTATTAATTTAAGGACTACGCTTTTTGTGAGATCATATTTTTCCTATTTTGGGGTGATTAAAGAAAAGAGAGTTTTATGAAAAGATAGAAATAATAGGTAGAAGTTATATATTTATTTTCTCTACCTAGAAAAATGACAAAATTGGCAGACCTAATATGGGCCCCCTGATGTTTTTTTTTTTTTTAATATTTTACCTACAAAATCTAGGAACTATTGTCTTATATTCTGAATTAGAGAAAGACAAAACAACCCCACCACCTGGCCCTGTCGTTAATTAGCTGTGTAATTTTAAGAAATCACTTTACCTTTCTGAATATGCAAAATGGAAACATAGCACCAGATTCTATATATCCCATGAGATTGTTTTTAAGTAAAATGAGGTCATATGTATTCAAATACCTTGAAAGTAAAGAGGGCTCTGTAAAAGTCATCATTTTTATATATTACCATCAGCAAAAGTGGTTATCTTTTTCTCTTCATTAACTTGATGATCGTTATTGGCAAATATCATAAAAGATAGTTTGATTATTATATAAAATCAATTACATGTAGAATAGAATAGAAAGCATATTATTTTGACTACTAACATCTTCCTAGCAAATAATTTAATTCATCTTCTAAAATCATGGAGTCATTTCTGATGTTTTTAGATTTTGTCAAATTGGCAGTTATTGTCTCTTTAAGAATAGCTACTCAACAGACACATGTCCAGAAAGCATTTGGTGTGCGAAAAAATACATGATCATTTCTAAGTGTCATTTACACCTCGATATATATTAATACCAGTCAAATTTCTTTCTTGGATCCCTTCTTATTTGAGAAAATTAATGAAGTTATAAGTTAATTGAACAGCTTCGTTTAGAAAAGAAGGGACACATGGAGGAATATATGACATTAAACTGAAGAGCTAATGCTAGGACACTTCAAAGACTAACATCAAGTGGGACAGTTATCAGACTCATTAACGAATGTTTCTTGTGAGTGGCCATCAAAGACCAAATACTGTGCCAATTGTATAAGCCATTGGCTTGATCCAGTTTGATATTTCTTATAAGTTCTTGTCCTAGAATCTATGACTAAAAGGTGACTCTTCCTTTTATTAGTTATTACTAGTAAGTATGACTCTTAGCTGTGTGGAGATATCTATTTTATTTAAGGTCAAGGACTTAATATTTAAAACTCTGGGCCATCTGCCTTTATTTTATAATTATGATTCTTTTTCTCTAAAGTAAGGATCCCAAAATGACATAGGCACAATACTAATGGAAGCAGTATGATTAACAAAAGAAATAGGCCGAAAGAGAAATTATGCAAGGGCAGAAATGCAAGGCTCACTTTCTCCTTTCAGTATGTAAACAGGTAGTTTAAGACACTCAAGACCACCCTACCCTGTACTCTAAATGGGTTCAGTGCACCTGGCAGTACATCTCTGGAGCCATGAGAGCGTTGTCTAGAGTCAGTCTCACGTCTTTGAGTAGTCATTTGCACCGTATACTAACCTTGCTCCTCCCATCCCTGAGTACCCAAACCTTGTGAGTTGGCACCCCTTCTCTCATTAGTCACCTCAGGCCACCTAGCTCTGATGTTCCATTTGGTCATTGATCTTCAGAACAGGGTGCTATACTTTTACCATCCTTCCTGCCGTGAAGAAAAGGTGCTCCATCCTTCATCCAGGTCCCGTAGGGCCACCTCCGTCCCCCATGGACTAGTGATCGGACACATATAGAAATAATACAGTGTTTATTGAACACTTAATATGGGCCACACACTGTTCTCAGTTACTCTTATCTCTGTAATCCTCACCACAACCCAATCCAGTAATTACTCTTTTCTCATTTTATAGATGGGAAAACAAGGTACAGAGAGCTTAAGTAATTTGCCCACACTTATACTCAAGGTAGGAAATAGTACAGTCGGACCATCGGATTCCATGCTCTTAGCCAGGAGATCACACTGAAAATTGAATGAGTCCCACATACCTACTTTTCCAAGGTGATCTGTTATAGTCAATATATGTCCTGTTCTTACCTCCGTTAACTTCCTTTTCACGTAATTTATTCAAAAACTAACTATTGAGTACTGTGTGCCATGTGCCGAGGATGACACACCAGTAAACAAAACAGCCGTGGTCCCTGTTCTCAGGCAGCTTATGTATAAGAGCAGCGGGTGGGGGGCAGGATGAGACATTTTTTTCAATTGATAAATTAATGGACAAGATCATTTCAGGTCTTGGTAAAATGAAGCACAGTATTAAGGAGTAACTGATGGAGGCTACCTTTGGTTGGCTAGTGAGGAAAGACCTCCAGTGAAGTGCCTTGTAAGCCATCTGGAACAGTACAGACGTGCATCAGTAAGTAAATTTGGGGCAGATGATTCCAAGAGGGGAGAACAAGCACAAGGGCTATGAAACGAGAAGGTGTTAGGGGTGCTCAAGAAACAGAAGGAACACCAGTATGGCTGGAGTGACGTAAGCAAGGGGGCACAGCATACAGTAGGATCAGAGCTGAATAGGGTGCAGATTGTGTGGGGCCCTAGGGCACAGGAAGGAGTCTGAATTTGACTTGGAGGAGGGTGCGGTGCCGTTGGAGGGCAGGCAACTAGGCTGATCTGTATTGTGGAGAACAGGGATTGTAGGGTGGATTCGCAAAGAAGTAGAAACAGGAGACATGATAGGAAATGTATCATAGTAATCCAAGACTTGATCCTTTTACCAATTGAAATGAATGCAGGGATTTGATGGTGAAGATGCAGGAGAAATTATTGTTGGCTATTTTAAAAGACATTCTGGGAGCAAGGAGCTTGAAATGTATCAGTTTCCTTGACAATTGGTATGAAATCTCCAAAATTCTTCTTTAAGTATATCCCCTAAACAAATGGGGACTTACTAGTCCTCGTAGCTGGTATGCTTTTACACAGGCAACAGCCACCAATCAGGCTGGTGGTAATGGACCCTTGTGGTTATAGATCTGAGTTTATAACCAAGTTTATGATACTGTTTTCTCCCTCCCTCCCCTGCCCTTCGTTTCATTCTTTTTGTGTGTTTGAAAACATTTAAGTTCTACTCTCTTGGCAGATTACAGTCGTATAACGCATGTCATCTGCTGTCATCACCATGTTTACCTTGGATCATCAGATCTGAGTGATCCCAGAAGTCTATGCTCCTTTTACCAAAGTTTGTACGCTTTTACAAATATTTTATGAATAAAAAATGTGGATTTTACTTTAATTTTAGTATTTCAGTACTATATTATAGTTACCTAGCTTTAAACTGCATATATTGACTATATTAGGAATATACTTCCACAGTCTTATTTTATGTGATGTATTCAGATTATTTTTGCTTTTTATGATTACGTCATCAAAATTTGAATATATTTGCCCTAATAGCCAGAGAAACATATGGTGTACCTTTTTTCTTCTGGAAAACAAATAAATCTTAGAATTATAGCGTTTTCATGAGAATGAGTTAATTTATGTACACCCTGTTTCTCTTTCTACTCTGCTTTTCTCTTTACAGGAAAAGCAGTCAACAGTGGTATCAGCTTATATTTTTAAAAATCAAACAAAATGTGTTTCATGTTCAGAACTTTTTAAATAATCTGAACAAATACATTTAAAATGTGAGGTGGCTTCTTTTATAGCTTTAATTGTCTCAAAGTCTCGGCTAAAATACCGACGGAGTTTTCCTGAGCCCTTCATGGGTTACATGGGGCTTATGGAGCACAGTCCTGAAGTTTTATCCGTTCTGTCTTTTGGTTCTTGATACTGTCTTTCAACTCACCTTATTATTATTATTATTTTCACCAACTCACTATAGAACTCATTTAGAACTTTTAATCAATTACAGAAGTATCTATGGAGACAAAGTTTTTATCAAACTCAAAGCCAGTCATTTTCTTTACCATTTCAGGAGTTTCTTTTATGGCTGTTGACATTTTCTTTTTCTTCTACCTCTTCTTCCTTATTATTATCAATCCTCTTTCTTTTCTTCTTCTCTTTCTTCCTTTGCCCCAAGACTCTCCTCTGAAGAAACATTAGTGTTCACTATATACAATGTAATCATTTGATTCATAAATACAAATTCTTGAATGTATTAATTTATCATCTACAGAAAAGATTAATGGGTAAAACAGTACGCAATAATAGAGACTAATGCATAAAACTATTTTTGAAGTCGTAAGCTAGTTTGGAGTTGAGCTAACATCGCCTGAAGGGAATATGAAAAAGTTCCCCACCCCCTCCACTTACTGATAAGTCATTTGTAAGTCTCCTGGGAAAATAGACCCACAGAGTATTCCTTGCTGTTGGAGCTGTTATCAGTTGATAGAAGAATAAATTTCTGACTCTGTAATATTAGTGGGAGTGGTATACATTATAGGAAAGGAGGTAAATATTGTATTTCACTTATTCAAGAAGCTTTCATTGAGCTCTACTGAGTGTCAGATGATTCGTAGATACAGAGTAAGAATAATAAGATATCCCCACCCCACCCCATCCCGTCCTGGGTTATCTGAGTAGAGAATGTCAGTAAACACTTTAGATTTTTAGCTTAAGTAATTTTGTCGAGGCACAGATTTGAATTCCAAAAGGCACTGCCATGTCCATATTATGCAGCGATAACAAATTAACACTTTTTGTTGTTCAGCATTATAGGAACAGAAAATGAGATTATACAGTTGGGTCGATTTTAACTATTTTATCCAAGCGTATGTATTTTAGAGAAAATATTTTCTATAGAAATATTAAACTATTTGACAGAAAAAGTTATCTTTAGAAAAAGGTTCTTTAGTCGTTATTTTGGATGGTGTAGTGTGTGGTTATGCTTTCAGAAACAAAGATATCTCTGCTTGACTATATGGGGTTTTTATGTTTTGTTTTGTTTTGTTTTATTTTGGATGGTGTAGTGTGTGGTTATGCTTTCAGAAACAAAGATATCTCTGCTTGAACATATGGGGTTTTTTTGTTTTGTTTCGTTTTGTTTTGTTTTGCTGAGACTTATTGACTATGTTCTGCAAGTTTTAAAAAATCTACCCAGTGGTAAAATAATCCTTTTTAATGGGTAGTTATCATTTACTTTATAATTACAGCTCTGTTTAAGTCTTACATCTCAAGAAGCTGTGGTTCTGCTCTGAGAAAAACAGAGGGGGCTGTGATTTGGGTGAAACTCTTAAAGAATATTTTCAAGTTGCACTTAAACTTATTTTTTGAGGTTCTCTGAGATATTGGTGCACTTTATAGTGATAAGAAAAAGATGTCATTTAAACCCTGTTTGGAGAACCTTCTCCTTAGGTGGTCCAAGGGAATTCGTAGGGTTCAGTTTTAATCCATTAGAAAGTATTGTACTCAGTTTTAAAGGTGTCTTATCCCATAATACCTATCACTTTTCCAGTTGGTTTGTAAGACACACGTGAAGCCATTCTTATTCTGTTGCATCTCTGTGAGTTGAGAAAAAGAATGACGAGCAAAGCAGATCACTGGAATGCCAGTTTACTTTCAAATACTACAGTGAAGGACGGATAAGCTTATGACCTTGTCGCACTGTGCTTATATAACTTTCCTTGGGAATTTTTTAAATCAGGTTTATTTGCCCTTTGAGTCTGATTTCTAGTGCCCAGAAGTTTTTTCTTTTTCAGCAGTGTTTATGTATTTAACAGAATTTTCTGAGGTGGGTACTACAGAATTTTCACAGCATGGGTTCGTTGGACTAAGACTTTGTGTACGACTTATATCAAGTGGAAAAGTAGACGGACATGAGCTTTAAAAATGGCTTTTTTGTGTGTGTTCTACATTTGAAGTTTTCATCTGTATTTCCTGTTGGGCTACAGTGTTTTCCAACATTGCCACGAGAGAACAAAGTCAACATTAAAAAATAATTTTGTATTGAAGAATATGTTTTTCCAAGTAAAGTCATTATCAAAGAGGCTGTCATGGTGGGTCATCATTCATGTATGGCACTGTGTTGCCCTTTTGCATCTTGAGATATAAACTCCAAATCATAGTTAAATAAATATCTATTTATTTAGAGAGAGGAAGAACCCACCCTAAAGCCAGACAAGGAAAAAAGCTTTTGAAGGCTGTTTCTTTGGAGGAAAAATAAGCATGTTGTCGGGTAATCCTACCATTATCCTCCACGCTGTTAATCTCATCATAATCAGTTGTCTAAGGTCCTGGCATACTTTAAAAGATTGATATTTATGTCAACATAAAATACACCTTTAAAATGGAACTAATTTTCTTTGTTTCCATTTTTAACGCTGTTTGCAACACATGGCACTTGAGCAGAGCACAGTGGAGTCTTAACATTTATTCAGAAAACAAATATAGGGTCCTAAGAAATTAGAATTAGGGTTCATTAGACATGGACTGGGCTAAATTGATCTCTGAAATAGCAAGAAAAATACTGCCTTAATTTAATTTTATTAGCAAGAGTTGCATTTGAGAGTCAGGTAGGGGAGATATTCAACACACCTGAAAGGGATAATAGATATATTATAATTTAGGAAGGACCAGCCCTTGGCCCTGTCCTAGGCACTTCGAATGTAAAGTTTCTTTATTAAGCTGGAATATCTTGGCAAAATATCTCTTGGGGAAATACATACCTATAAATCCCCATGATATACGTAATTAGTGTTTTCGAAGCAGGGTGGAGGAACTACTTAAGTCTATTTCTTTGTGTCAGGAAAGACTCAGAAGAGATGAGCCTTATGGAATGAATAGAGGGGGAGAAAGGAGAAGTAGATAAACCATGAGCAAAGTCAGTTTCTGGGGCAAACACATGGCTTATGAGAATTTCTAGAACGTATCACATGGCATATCTAATGTTTATCTTAGTTATTAAGTATACTTGAAAGTGATAACATTTATTTAAAAAACGTTTTCCCTCAAATCTTTATTATTTCAGAGTAAGCTCCCCAATTAACCTATCCGTTTTAATGGTCAGGGGTGTAATTATTTTATTGACTACATCGTGGATGCTTTAAATTATAAACTTTGGTAAATTTTAACCTTGAAGTATGTGCTGAAAATAACACTAATATTAGGAATAACATTGTATAATCTGCTTTGAAAATTTCAGGCTATTTGTACATCTATTACCTGATAAGTCAATACATTAATTTATTCAAAATGAAATTATTTATTTAGACTGAGTAGACTGACTCCCTGAATACTTCCCCCAGTGCCATCAGTTTTCACCAAACGGAAGGACCATTAAATACTATTTGGTTTCATGAATGAGTCAGTATTTTTTGTTTCCCTCTTCCTCATTAGCATATCTATGAATCTTCTGTAATGTTCAATGCCCTGTGCAGACCCGTTGATGATTAGGACCTGCTATTTAAGCAAACACACAAACAAAGCTCTGTCATAAGAAGGCTGCATAAATATAAAGGACACACCAATTTTCCTCGCTGGTGTTAGCATAAGACTTCTTCAAAGTCATCTAAATTTTTCACATAGGTAAGTTAAAGAGATTGACTGGAGCGACTTTGTTAATATCAAAAGGAGACCTTTTTTTAAACACTATGACTCTACAAGGTAAGCATGAAGATGGACCAAATATCTTACTGCCTCACTGATATTGCCTGCCAGCTGTGAATGTTCTTACTACAATGAATCCCCTCATCTTTATTGCTGTGTACAAGGTACAGCATTTCATTTTTCTTCCTACCTGGGCTTCCTGTAGAATGCACACCCCATATAGTTCTTTAAATTCACACTGTTGTGAGAACAAGTCAGTCTTTCTGTTCTCTCCTTTGTTAACTGTAAACCTCGTGGAGGAACAGCTCTTTCGTGCCCTCCGTGAGTTGCCGGACTCTGCGCAAATTAAACACTGTAAGATTACCAGCAGGTTACAAAGGTGGAATGTATCCTTCTCTTTGGCATTTTTCTATTATAACGTCGTCTTGATCTGGAAAATGCTAACAAATTCAAGCGAACTAATCGTCTCACGCCCACCCCTTATAAATTGGGACTTATGTCTACCACATAAAAGATAGGGAGAACACATGGACAATTTTTGCTCTCCTTTGAGGATAAAAAAAAAAGTCATACATATAAAATGCATAGAAATTATTTTTTAATTCAAGCACCAAGTCAGATCACCTGTCTTTCAGCTGCAGTGAAGCAAAACAGAATGTGCGTGGAGCTTTGTAAATACGCATTACCAGGTTCGAATCTTGGCTCTGCCAGTTAATAACTGGGAGACCTTGGGCGAGTTCCTGAGCCTTTCCAGGGAGTCGCTCCTTAATATCTGAAAAACTTTGCATGTCTTCTATATGGAGGTGGTTGAAACCTGCTAATAATGTTTAATTTGAGCAGAGTTCAATCTACATAAGGTAAACTATATAAAGTACCCAACACATGATAACTCCATCATGGCGCTCAGTAATAATTTCCATTTGTGCTACTTTGCATAACAACACTAGCTACTATCACAAATAAATGCCCAATAGCTTGATGAAGTAAAGTTTATCTCTAACTTTTGGAACAGTCCCATGCAAGGGTTTCTAGCGGTCAGACAGCCTTCAGTGTGGCAATCCAGAAATCCAGGCTTCTCCTGCTTTGTGGATCCATCCTGCATCGAGGCTTTGGAGTCCTCTACATTTAGCCAGCAGCGGAGCAAAGAGAGAATGGAGAAGGCACACCCACTGTTAAAGCCCCATAGGCAAGTGGCACTCTGCATAGATTTCACTGGTAAGAACTAGTCAAACGGTGCCACCTAGATGCAAGGGGGCTAGGAAATATAGCTCCAACTGGACAATCACTTTCTAATTAGAGCTTTACAGTAAATAAGAGAAAGAACAAGTACAGACGGGCAACTTATCCTCCTCTCTGCCATGCTATTTATTCCTTGCCCACTCCACTGCCTCGTAATCCATCAATTAAAACCGTGGCTAGTAACTATATAATGGGAGGTGGTGCAGGAGTAGACGGCTTATAGGTCAGGTCAGTGGTTGTAATATTCTATAATTTGTGACAAGTAAAACTTTCTTACTTATATTCTTTTAATAAACACATTGAAGATTTAATATCATTTCCTTTCTTCTCTACAAGGCATTTATCTCTACTAGCTTCTTAAATTTATATTCCTTAGATCTGTAACAAAAGATAATTCTTCTGCATGTGTTGTCATCCAAGTGTTGACAATGAATACAAGTCAGCAAATTTATTTATACTGTTTCTAAAGTACTTGCTTAAAGAACGTTGCAAACTGTCATCGCCAAGAGAAACCCAAGGAGATGTGATGACTAAATGTAATGTGGCATCCTGAAACATTAGACAAAATGTCTAAGGACATTAGACAAAAACTAAGGCAAGATGAATGAAATATGGACTTTCATTAACAATAAGTATCAATATTGATTCATTAACTGTGACAAATGTACCATAGTAATGTAAGATGCTAATAATAGGGGAAACTGGGTATTAAATCTCTTGGAACTCTTTGTACTATTATAATTTTTCTGTAAACTTGAAACTGTTCTAAAATAAGTTTATTTTCTTAAAAGTACATTTCAATTACAGTCGTCTTTATATTTATCGAATACTCATAGTATATAATATTGTCATTGCTGCAGACCTGGCCTCTCTTTTATAACTTTTATATTATCACTATAGACAATTTTGCCTTTGCAGTGATTAATGAGACTTGTGTTTATTTAAAGCGTTTTGCTCAGATTTTGGTACTAGTAAATGCTCTAGGAATGTTTGCTTCCTCTTTCCTTGCTTTTCCTCCCTCAATACTTCTAGTAATTCTAAAAGAACAATACGAACTTTTATCTGGCTATATTAAGGATCAGACTAATCAGTCAATTTTACGACTCCAGGAATAATAGATACATATGGGGACACGGTTCCAGCGTTCATGTGGCCCACCCCACGTGCTATCTTTAAGATGAGTAAGAATGAATAGACCATTTTACTTATTAGAAGAACAACAGTCAATAGTAGTTTTTTCTTTTTCAGTCTAGAAAGATACAACAGACTGATGGTGGAAATGGTTTCGTAAGAATGTTGAGAGTATAATTTTTTGCTCTTCTAAATTTCCCCAAATGTTACTGTTTAATTTTAAAATTTAAAAAATAATTTTCTTTATATTTGAAAGTGCCTAAAGTCTAGTTTGAAAACTTATTTCATATCATAGTTTCTCAAATACAAGTAAAGAGAAAGAGAAATTTTATATGTTGATACCATGAAGAGACAAAACAGTTATAAAAACATAATTTTTAATTATTTTTGTCTCTCCTTATTTAACTGCCCAAATTGTATAATACTACTAGGATTTACATCTCAAAGTCAATGTCCTTGAAAATTCTATAGTAACAGACTTTTAAAACTCTGTTTTTAACTTTCTTGGCCTCCTTCTGTGGATTATTCTGGCATTATAATGTCTTTTTCCGGATTTCTCCAAACACAATTGTACCCATTTCAGCAATATTTGTATGTGAAAAGAAGTGGAAGTTCGAATCCAGATTTGGTGACCCTTGAGATCTTATATCGATCTTAGTAGGTATTAACTTTTTAGATCAATAAGAGCTGTTATTGACCTCAAAGAAAAGTCAATATCTGCTTGTTAATTTGCAGCTCGAAAATGTTATACATTTTGTTCTTCATTATTACCCTACTTATTTCAGCCTTAAAAAAAAATGTTTTACTATTTCTACCAAGAGATCATAATGTCAGAACATTTTAGTTTTGGTGTTTAAGGAAATAATCATTGGACATAGTAGTCATTCATGCGTAGTTCATTTTAGTTTCTTATAAAATTACAGCTGGCCGAGAGTCATGCTGTTCAGGAAAGCGAAATAGACTTAATTATATTTTATTCAATATAGTTTTTAACATTTGAGAAACAGTCAAATAATCTATAGCTCATGTCAGGAATATTCTGACATATATATGGGAAATGAAAAGAAAGTTAAATTAGAAATAAGTAGTCTAAAAAGCAATTAATAATGTTTTTTGCTTTTCCATATATAAATGAAAAAAAATCAGTGCAGACGAATGTTCAGCATGTACTTTTTATGTGGATAAACATTAAAAGCTTTTAAGGAATTCTTGTGTGGGTTTGCATTTTAGAGACCCACGCTTCCAAAGTGTTATTAAGTGTTTATGTTTTAAGTATTGGTAGAGAAGTGGCTTTTCACATCATCATTGTTTTGTATATTAACACGGAAATGTCAAATTTTGCATAACTTGAAATGTCTCAGAATTGTCTATTGCTGAAATTCAAATGTCAGAACAATACTTCTGCACATACATGACTCTGATATTTCAACTCTTAAAAACCTCATAAATGATTCAGTATCACTTTGGCCTTGTTATGATATAACTTTAAAAAGAAGCAGAGCAGTTTAAATCTGGCTTAGGATGTGGTAGTCTCATTCAGTCTAGGCATAAAGCACTATCTGTCAACCCATTAATGGTCATTCATCTCTTTTTTTGAAAATACATAACCATTTTGGTGAAGAATTTGAGTTTTAATGAGAATTTTTTCGGTATTTTGCACCATTGCAAAAATGAAGCTATTTCATTTTTTATCAGTAGGATTGGCTTATATCTTACTCTGTTTTGTGATATTAGTTCATTGTCATAGAGTCCTCAATATTAAAAAAAAAAAAAAAAAGAAATCTTTCTCTTTCAAGAGATGAGTGTTTCCTAGGACGTTAATGATAAATAGAGGCTGAATGGTCTATAGAAATAGACCTTCTATTAATTTACTCTTTCATCTTTGCACAGCGTACATATATTTAAATGTTCAGTTTCAGGTCTGGAATGAGCCTTAGAGGTGCCAATCCTGACTTTGTCATTTTTTAAAGAAAACTGAATCTTGATGTCTAGTCCCTATTTATCGCTATTTGATTTAATTTTTTATTTAAAAACCTCAAATATTATTGACATTTACTGGTATATCAATAGTTTGAAATAAAATACCTTTACTAGCCCCATATTTTTATAATAAGTATTACCTTTTTTATGGAAAAAAAAATGCTTACCCTGGGGGAACTTTATCACTTGAAGAGGCTTATTTTCATAGATATTCCTAATGACTGTTTTATGTCCTTTTCTAAGATACAAAGTCATGACAATTAAAATATGCCAACATTTCAATATGATAAAATTGATATGTTTGGGGTCTGACTATTCCAGAAATTAAAAAAACGGCATTAGGGTCATGGCTTGGAGTGTGTACCTTGGTGTGTTTCGTTTTTCCTCTGCCAGGAGATTAGTGGAAAATAAGCTCTGTAAATTAAATTTTATTGCAAAATTATCTTCCGATGTTCAGCAGTGAAGATAATATTGAGTGATAAAGCTGGAGTGGGTTTTGTATAAAGCAATTACAGCATGAAGACTATAATCTGAGTGAAAAATATTGCTCAAGACTTCCTATAATCTGTAGAAAACTTCATTTTGGAGATATGTTGAAAATTGTTTCATTTTATACAGGCGATTATAATACTAAAGGTATACTGCAGTTTGAAAGCATTTCTGAATGGTTTTAATGACCATTTATATATGGTAAGAGGTACAAATTTAGATAGATAGATAGATAGATAGATAGATAGATAGATAGATAGATAGATAGATAGATAGATAGATAGATATACACACACATATTTTTTCATATTTGGAAAATTATTATTTCAAAAAGTCTCTCCACTACTGGAGTTCTTTCTATAAAGCTTACATTGTCCAGCAAGCCCATCTCTCTCTTTAGATAATTACATATGAAAGTTCAGATTGAAATGTCCACTGTGAATTTTACTCTCACCTTGGCACATGTCCAGAGGGACTCGTATTCCAGGTCTCCATTGTATAGTGGAAGAAGTATGTGGTCCTTTAATAACTTCATTTACACTTCAGCTCTTGAGTTTGGCTTTTACATAGCAATTGCAAACAGATAAGAACAAAGACATTGTTCTCGAACTACACGGAAAATCCTTGGTGTGAAAAGGCCTCCAACGAATAAACTTGAAGAGGAAAATATGTGTATATATGCACATGTGTGTACCTCCCCCTGCCCTCAAAAAAAAATCCAGTTCATGTGTGTTTCCTAACCTTACATTCTTTCCTATCAGTCACACTCAGGACACATTTAGTGTGTGTCTGATCTGCTATGAGCTAGTTGGTGGCACAAGGTACTAGAATGATGGAGAGAGATTATGGCTGTGTCAGCATTGGGGCTCCATCCCAAGGAATTGAACATCTAATAGTATTATGCAGCAGAAATTATTAAAGGGGTCCTTTTGTTACCTCATGTGCAGAGGAAGCTTTCATCTAATTTTTTAATTAAAAAAAAAAAAGGCCACCACCTCCAGTAAACAGTAGCCTAAAAGAAATAAATAACAGTTCAGAAGTTACTTTTTACTTTATACAGGGAGCTTGGAAAAAGATGGTTTATTGATTCAATGTACGTAAATACTTATCATAGACTTATCACATAACTCTTACTTTAGTCAATTCATCCAGCTAAATTGACTCTAATACCGTTATGAATGAAGACTATGAAGGTTTATCATGATGAAAATAGCCCATTAAGAACTGATCTGAACCAGTTTCGTGGAGCAGAGCCTGAGACCTGGCCCGTGAGGCTTTGGCTAGGAAAAGTTCACTTGATGCTGGGCATATACCAGCTCCACAGGCCCCAACTTTATTAGTGTGGAGATAAGCTGATTAGGTCTTGTCAATCAAAGGTGCCCATATCTCAACTGAGAGACACACTCTCTCAGTTTTTCTTTAAGCATTGAAGCAGGCAACAAAGAGAGAGATGTGTGGTATGCATCCCTACGGTTGTCGCCATGCAGGGTGCAAGGGTCCTGTGATGATACGATGACTGTATTAAAGAGTACATCAATTTGTTTTAAAGTGTTTTGATTTTTTATGGTGGCATTAAGAGAGAGAACATTGTGGTTGCAGCTTTACTAGAAAGCAAAGAGTTCTAGAAGAAGGAAAAAAAAGTGTTTCTTTGAAGCCTACCAGGGCTTTGAATCTTGCTGTGCCAATGGGCGCTTAAGTGCTCCCGTAACTGGCAACCTCAGATCCACCATCGGCTTGGGAACTCCCTTCCTCTCCAAATTATTCATTTAGAGGAAGAGGAGAAAAATGTTTAAATTGACTTAAGCGATATTAATGCTTATTGACCACAAATTTTTATTTTTTAAAATGATTTAAGATTTGGGGTGAACGTATAACCTGTATTGGTTACAGCAATGTACCCCATTTTGGTTGTAAAGAACAGAGATGCTTCTAAATGTTCCCCAAGTACAGATGTCCAACACTGCTCCATTTAATTGTTTTCCACACGATAAGAGATGCCTTGCCTTGTATATGTGGACGATAAACCTGGCTAATAAATATAGGCTGCCAGAATGGAATTCTGTAGAGCTTCAGCTTGAGACCTCATCATCTAGTCAGTATTGAGAAAAAGGTGGAGTGATGGTGTAGGGGGAAAACCTGGCCTTTTGTTCTTCACATCTGAAGTTTGCTCACTGCATGCCTCCTTCCCACTTCAAATACAACAACAGAAAGCAGCCCTTCTCTTCCTCCCTCTGCCCACATGCACCCCCAGGGCTGCGATCCTGCACAGCCACGTTGTCACAGTGGATTATCTCTTTATCAGCTATTCTTCCCTTCACTCCATCCGTTTCCCACTAACCAATCAGGTAGCCCTCTTAGGAAAGACTAGTGCTTATTTCAATAAAATGTGACTTCTGTACACACGGATCCACACAGCCATTCTAGATGTTGCTTGTCACAGAACAGAAAGGCATTCATGCTCCCCGGACATGGCTACCTTTATTGGGTGTCCTATGAGAAAAACAAAAATTTTAGAAGATGAAGACAAGACTGGTCATAGTGTCTGAAATGGAAAAGGTATTCCATTTCGCACAGCTGATTAGCCAGAGTGGGCACACTGATAAGTAGCCGTGTGTGCCATGCACATGTGTGTGAATGTGTCTAGCTTTAGGATATGAGAGAGTAATAGCCAATTTGTCACTGGTTCTCTACTGACCCAGACATAGGTAATTGCAGTGATGACTCTGTCCCAAAGAGTGTATGATCTTATAGAGCCTTCTGAGTTAGAAAGTTGAGGGTCAGTGATGCTTAGAAATAGGTGTATTTTTAATATGTACGATTTTCTGTGCTTTAAGACATTTTATTACTGGATTTATCATAATCTCAATAAGATTTTCAGCATACTCATTTATTTTTATAAGAAAAAATTAACATGCAGTTTTCTAAAAATAGCTCAAAAAATATATAGTGATACATTCACATGTTGGACATGAGTGTCTCTTGTTCTGTGTAAAGAACTTGGTCAAGCTCGTTCTCATTGTTTAGGTTTCTAGCTTGATGTTAGTCTTTGAGAGAAGACTCCCCTGACCACTCCATTTAAAGCAGCTTTTCCCTTGTATCTTATCAGGCCCCTCCCTCACAGCATTGATCATAGCCAAGGATAACCCATGACTTGATTTTGGCTTGTCTTCTCCAGAAGACTGTAAGCTACCTAAGGGACATTTTGTTGAATGACTGAAAGAAGTGGGCAACTCTGTTCCTTTGTTACAATGAAAAGTGCTTATTTTCAAAAGTTCCCACTAACCTTAAGCATTACAATAATTATAGCCATTTCCCAGACCATTTTTAAGGAGATAATACTGTGGCTTTGTAACATTTTAGGATTTGGCTTTATCTGTCTCTCACTGTGTTGAAATTCTTAATACATTCAAGTAGTTCTCTCAAAAATACTATTGTGTATGATTTTTTAAAGAACATTACATTTTACTCAGCAAAGTGATAATTAAGAAAAGTATACTCTACTTTGCTAGTTCACCATGCAGCTGGTATATACTCATTAATAAGTGTTTGGTGGTAAAGATTTTAAGCCAGTGATGAGAATGGATTCCCTTTTTAAATATACTGTACACCATAGTTGTTGAGCTTAGTTTTTCTCCATCATTTACCAATTATAATTTTATAAGTTTACTTTGGTAATTGTTTTTAGGCTATAAAAGTAATAGTGAAAATTAGGTTGCTGTATAATAGTGTTGCCTTACATGAGTTCAGGTATAATGTTTGTTTCACTGAAATCCTAAAACAAGGAGTATGGGAAGAAATGGTTAGACTAAGAGGCATTTGCTAATAGTGACTTTGTCATTGTGTAAACCTGTTTTCCATTTTATTACACGATGAGTAAAGCATGTAACCATTTCTCTTTTGTTGCTTCTAAGATTACAGTGAATAACTGAATTATTCAACATTAAGCTGTAAACATTTTCAGTTCCTAGCAATGATTTTGGAAAATTACTTTTTTTTTTTTAAGGTGGATGCTAAACTCAAAAGGGAGTAAGATATTTTAACATGATTCTCTGATTGCTGATAATGGAAAAATTCTATTCAAATAATATAGAGAATTGCATACTGCAATAGATCATGCTTAGAATCAGCATTTGAAAAAGCATTCTCGAAAAAATGTCTTTAAACAGTGAATTTAGGGTACACTAAAAACATATTAAAGAATATGACAAATGAAAGACTTTTGTCTCTATTTTCCCCTCATAAATATTTTCCCTCAATAAAGAAATACTTTTTTGAGTTGCTTTTATCAACAGTCTATCCCTCAAATTAAAAAAAAAAAACTGTCATCAAACTCTCTTTATAATGTACTAGAATTTACTAATGCCACTAGATGTTTTTAGCCCCTCAGACATACATTTTTTTTTTTTTTGTAAAGGCATAAGGAGCATTCTGAGCTATTTGACAAACTTTTCTTTAGGAAAAAAAATTTTTTTTGAATAAGTAATGTCAAATGCTTATTTTTTTGCTTCTCAAATGACCTTTCAAGTAGTTGTCATACAGTGTATTTCTGATTTATCACAAGTAAACAGATAATACTCATGACACTGGAGGTTTAAATATCATCATTAAGCTACCAAAATTCAAAAGCAATGATGTTTTATTATTTAAAAATCCATATTTTTTAATATTCTTCCTTGAAGCATTAATATTTGTTCAAAGATTAGAGGGCCATGATGTTCTGTTTCTTTATGTTTACCTTCAATTCTGCTTAACAGTGTTTATTTCTGAAGATAAGTATGAAGTGTGAGGGTATTTAGGATAATTGAGTCAATATTACCTCAGTTTGATTTTCTTTTAGGATGTTATATTCTCCTAAGTAACAAATATCAGGTAACTTCTAGAAATGGAAGAGTTTAGAAAGCAGTTTTATCTTTTAGTGTGTGTGTATATATAACTGTATAAAATAGATTTTCTTTTATAACAACATCTAAGTGTCTCTTATTCAGATGGTTTTATCATAGCAATCACATGTCGTAGTGAGCTCTTTTGTACCATTCATAATAACTAAAACACAATCATCTTTTTGAGGGAGAGAAGGAGAGAGAAGAGGGAAAAGGTGGAATTTGAAAAGGGCGGGAGGAAATCTGCTCCGATTCCCTCCCTGAGGCTGGACTGTTTATCACTCTATCCTCATTCGATAAAAGTGAATTTTATAATAAAATTTTCCCTAATCGGGCCCTGTCAGTGGAGGTGTCTTATCGCTGAGAGGAAAATGACACCGATCCTATCGGAAAACAGAAACGATGTCACCATGTTCCCAATCACAGCTCTTCAGCCCCCATATCTACCTTCTCCACAAACACCAAGCAGGGCTTTTTTCGTAAGAACATCAAAACCCAGCAAAGTCATTAAAATTGCACCCGCGTAGAGTTGCAGGGACCAGCCGCACTAGCGCAAAATGGGATGTGGGAAAACAGACTCTCTAAATGTGCTAATTCCATTGTCACGTGTTTACGGCTTAATTTTAATCAGTTAAAAAAGCCACACATTGCAATAAATTGGCATTATCTTCTGTGACACCAGAAGACACAGTTGGTTCAAGGATTTAGAGGGTCATTGGCACCAGTATATAGTATTACAGACAAAGTATTTTTACGCTTGAACTACGGTAGCTAAGGTACAATCCCCAGTTAAGACTGCAAACAAAGGCTATAACTCACATTGCGCTAAGTTCAGCTTGCAGACCACCTTCATCCTTGGTGGACTTTGTATGCAAAACAAAGAATTTGGGGAATTTTTTTAAAGTAATTTATTCATCATATAAAAAATTTTTAAAGTAGCCTTTTAGTGCTGTAGCCTTATTGCATACTTGGCAATAGACCAAATAGTCTTTCCATAGGTCCTCTCTGTACACTTGTTTTCCAGTCCTGAAGTTTCATTGACTGTGTTTACATTGACCATTCGACTTGGGAGCCCAAACAAAGATACATTAACACGCTTGAGGAAGTGCAAACAGAAAATAGTGTCATTGACAATTGTTGAAGGCCAACAATGAAAGACTGTCTCTAATGGTCTTAATTTATTAACGTCAAATTAACACCAATATATTTTTACACAATTAAGTTCAGAAATTGCTGAAGTAGAAACAACTGGCAAATTTAATTTTAATTTGTTCCATGGGATTATTCTTAGGATATACATATCTTGATTTCAAAGCAGAATAATCCCTTGGACATAGACGAGCTGTTCTGCATAAGAATATCTGTGAATAGTTTTTGGAGAAAAAGATTTATATTCCATTGCAAAGTGTAAGATATCACTTTGGTTCTCAAATTTAATATTTTAGCTTTGTAAATTATTGATACATTTACCATGTAGTTTTAAAATATTTGACATTATAAGGTTTTGATTTTTTAAGCCTAAGATGATTAAAATATCTACTAAAATGTTGAAAATTGTCAAACCTCTGAGGTTTGTGAAATAGCAGTGAATAGGAAAATCTCAATTTCATCCTGAAACTAGTTTGTTTTCTTTTTTAATTGACAAATCTGACCTTGAGTGAAGAAAACAGTAGATGCAACCACAACTTTTATAGAATGAAAAGAGCTTTTGAAATTAAATCATTTGACAGCGATTGGAAAAATAAACATTTGAGTGTCTTTTGTTTTAATTTTTCCAATACTTTGTCGAGTTCTATATACCAAAAGCAATAGAAAGAAAAGATAAAATAATAGTGAACCAAATAATTTTTCAGTGCATCGTGCTTGTTTTCACTATGAGTTTAGTTTTCTATAGTCAATGTCAAATTGATGAGACCTCTGCTGTGTGATTGAAGTACTTTTTTTTTTTATTTTTTAATCATATCGTGAAGTTAAAAACAGTTAAGTTATAGTGTCACTAAGACAGTTTGTTCTGATTGCAGCAGCTTTGCCACTGCAGCTGTCTGAGTTATTACACTTCTCCATGTTTAAACAGCTTGAGTAAATTTACGGGGTCTCTCTCTTTTTTTTCACTTTTTTAAAAATAATAGAGAAGAAGAATGAGTACAATTTTCGAACACAGTTCTTTTCTCTGTTAGGATTATCGGCGAGCTCTGTATACGGGGAGAAAAAGTTTGGGGTATATGGTAAGGACTTCCCTACGTGATGGCTCTTGGCTTTTTAAAGGAGACACACAAAAAAATAACACAAAAGTTAACTGTGTACAGTGGAATGCTGGCTTTCGTTACATGTCTAAAAAATGGTTTCGTTGATTTTGCTCAGACTCTACTAGTAGCTCTGGACCTTGGTTAATGATTTTTTTCTTTCTCTCATTTTTTTTTTCTTTTTTGAAGAGATGGGCTAGTTTAAATTTTCAAATATACTTATATATTTTCCTCATTGTATGTTAATTTAAAAAATATGTGGGGGATGATCATTATGTGCAGCCTTAAAGGACAACAGCCCCCCTTCTGTATTTGACTGGAGACCCATTGAATGTGTTGATTGAAGGAGATTTATGGAAGGAAGTGCATTTATCAAGTTCATACATGAGGTAGCAGAACAAGTTTTATTTAGCCTTCCTATCACCACAAAACATTGGGTCTCTGTTTAATTAACCTAATACTATTGTTAAATTGCAATAATATTTCTGATTTAAAATTTGTAATGTATATATTTAGTATCTTTGGGGGAAAGACTTTTAAAGACACTACAAATCACAGTGTCCTATGCTAACCTGAGAGGAAACAGCTATTGAAATCTTAACTCAGCTGCAAAACACCATGTTTCTTTATATTTTTGGTGATGAAGAAAATAGAAAAATTCTAAATTTATTCAGAGGCTATTTTTAATACCAGTTAAAAACTATAATGTCTCATGTTTAATAAAAAAGACACTTTTATCTACATTTTATTTGTTTACTCTCAACTTATTTTAAATAGTTTCACAAAAAAGCATTGAAAATCATGATGCAATAGAAACTGAATTCTTTCATGTATACCTCTTATTTTTCAAAACCATATTATAATCTGAAACCCTTTTTATAACTTGCACAATTGACTGTACTTTGTACGTTGCTTAATGTTGTATTATACTTTTCTACACGTAGGCTGCGCCGTTGAGCCATTAGTCAAAGAAATATTTCTCGTGCTGCCTATAGTGCAGGGAAATGGAAATGCGGAGTAAATGGAGATGAAAAAGATGGGCTGTCCACTTTTTAAATGTTTGTTACCATAATTAAAATAGGAAAAAAAGCATATTTTGATATACTTAACATTTTGGGGTATTTTAGGGTATTTTCTAATACTTTTAAATTCAGTGCTTCTTAAAAACAGTTATTCTTTCAAGTTTTAATTATTTATTATTTCCCACAGATATTAGTAAATATATAAGAAAAACATAAATCTAGGTGAAATACAATTTTTAACTTAAAAGTGGAGTCATTTTAATATTTTTTTGACTGAAGACTATTTAAAATTATTATAATTTTAAAAATAAACACTATTTAAAGTAACTCTGAAGTGTCATATAATTAACACAAACATGTACTTGGAAATTTTATATTAAAATGTATTTAACTTCCATATCTGCATAAGAAATTTGTGAAGGCAAGTTGAATATTGTTCCTTCTCTAATGGAAGATAAGAAACTGTTAAATATATTAAAATAATACATTTTAAATAATATTTATAACTTTATTACATTTCAACTTTTTTCTTTAACTTTTTTATGTTGAGAAATAAGTTTTAAATATCATAAAAAACTTGTTAGATAGATGTGAAAACAAACTTTATGTGTAGAGTTAAATGTCATTCTTTAATCTGCATTTTGTAGATATGCACTTCTATAAACAGTGCTCTGGGTTTGTTTCTTTGCATAAGTACATTTTGTGTAAATTAGTATTTCCTTATTTAATAATGAGAGTGACTTATTGAGAAAAAAAGTGAGGTACTGCTCTCTGCTAATAATGGAGAAGTTTGTGATCAAAATTCTAAGTGATGAGATATATTACAATTGACAAGTGGCAGAAGTTATGAAAGTATTAGTGTTATTGGCAAAAGCGACTCCTGCATGGCTCGTCCGCATGCAAGTCCTCGCATGCTCAGACCCGTAAATGCTGC
>NW_006442207.1:5472065-5494483 GCF_000325575.1 Pteropus alecto | reverse complement strand
GAAAAGTTTCTAGAAAGTATGTTCGTCAGCCAGTTACATGTTCAGTTCTTCCTCAGTGCTTATACTGATGGTAACTTACTGCCAATTGGAACATAGTGTCTAAGTTTATCATAAGAGAAAAGTCTTACTTGGAACTAATAAAATCTATTATATGTGGTACAATATATTATTGTAAAACACCATTTTTATAGTTTATAAAGTAATTTACTTTATAAAATGTGGTTTGTTAGGAGTATAATTTTTACCAGTTTATGAATTCATAAATGAATGGCAGTTCTATTTTTCATTACCTAGAGTTATATAATGTGGAAATTGATCATTGTTTACACTTATATTCATTTATTAAGAAAAATAAGTCTGTGATATCAAATAATTAGAATTAACAGAGTAATTTGAAATTTACGGCATCAAGCTAACATGTATTTTATTTCTTAGTTTTTTATGCAAGTACTTTTTTTTCTGATAGTGAATAGTGGTATCAAAGCAAAGGTAGTATAATTAGGAAGGACGATTCGTCTTATAACTGAAACTGTGTAACGACAATCTGCAAAGTTAGATAATTGGTTTTGTTAGTCTATTACTTACAGAATACCTCCATGGGATACTTTGAGATAGTAAGTGCTATATTGGTGACCTGTCTAAATCTAAGAGTAACACAGTTATTCCAAAAGGTGTGGTAGAACATGTCTCTCTGTTAATGACCTTAGATTACCTGGATCTTTCTGAAAAGGAGGACCATTTTAATTGAAGAGGAGTATTAAGAATTAGCACTTAACTAGGGCACACACCTTTGTAGACAGAACAGATTGGCTTTTGTTTATATGTTAACTGCATCTTAAAGTGACTAGATGGATTTTGACTATTTGGCAGTTTGTGATCATCTCACTTAAAATAAGGCTATGTAATGAACCCAAAATTCATTATGGGCCCCAAGGTGATATTTCATAGCTGTTTCAGAGTAGCTGAAACTGAAGTATCAAGAGAATATGCTATACATGTTAAGATACTGTGGACAGAGTCGGGGGAAAGTACGTGTTCTCTAATACAAGCAGCAGATTACAAGTCCGAAAGGAACTAATTATACACGCCAAAATGTGATGGAGCTGCTTTTTATATTAGCACCTCTGTTTACCTGTGCTCCAGGTGTGGAGCCAAGAGAATCGTTTACTAAGTAATCGCAAATGATTCTCTTTTGAAAGGTTGGAGAATTCCAGATAAGACCCCCCAATCTTATCCCGTAGCAGTCACCAACAGCTAAAAATTACCAGATACAATTATGTTCTTCCCTTGAAACTTGTTTAAATGGTCATAGTTTACTTACTTGCATTGTTTAGTCAATTTGGGGATTATGCTTTTCTTCTCCTCTGTAAATCTCCTTTGACCATCTCTCCTTTATGCTTCTCTGCCATGGGTCAGGCCCACTCAAGAGATGAAACTCAAATAGGTTAATTACTTGCCTTCAAGAAACTGTAGTAACAGATTCGTTGAAAAGGGAAATGACCATTTGTTGAATGCCTTCTGTGACCTTGAGCATACACTGCATTCGATAGTCACAATTATCTTAGAAGGTAGGTGCTGTTGTCCCCATTTTACAAATGAGAAAACTAAGGTCTAGAGAAGTTAAGTACCTAATCCAAATGAAGGACCATCTGAAGTCAAACTCCTTATTTTTTTCATTATCACATGCTAAAGGTAAAGTGTTTAATTGTCCCAATTGACTTCTAGAATAGAAAACAATTAAAAGGTGAGTTGGAACATCTCTTGAGTTAATACTTTGAGGACAGAGGTAGGCATTTTGCCTTCTCCATGGCGCCAAATCACATGGCAGTATTATGTATAATGCCATATAGTGGTGAGAATGAGAACTGACTAGGAAGGAGGATGTCCAGGGAAAACTTTCGAAGGTAATGATGTGGTATTGCTGCGAGCCTGCTTCTGAAAGTGGGTAAACAACTGCATCAGTACCACCTGGGTGCTTACCAACAATGCAGCTTCCTGTGCCCCAGTGCTAATTGATCAGATCATATTCTCTGGAGGTCTGTGCTAGGCATCTTCACCTCTAGGAAGTAACTTCAGGTGCTTCTGAAGCATACTAACGTCTGAGGGTTATTGCTTTCATGTATGAAGCATGTATGAACCTGCGGGACCCTGCACTTTGAAACTCCAAATGCCTGTCTGCAAAGTCTGTTTCTCTCTAGAGAGTTGTCTTTTCTGTGCAGTGTCCATTCAGTATCATCAGTTCCCTGCATTTTGGTACTCAGACATGCAAAGACATAATTAAGGAGATTTCTTCTTGAAAAGCCTACTGCGTGGCATCTCACACAATTATAAAGCTTGTTTATTTGTTGGCCTTTTTTAAAATACAGAATGAAATGTTGCCCTGAACAGCATCATATTAAAATATAAGACTATCTTTTGTGAAAAATGAAGTCAGGGCGTACATCTGGGAATCCAACAAACTCTAAACTGTGTACAAAATTTTTTTGTTAAGTTTGGAAACTGATAGCTGCCTGAAGGTCTCATATTTAAGGTCAGTTTCCTTGTTTCCTTCATTTTCGCCCTGTGGCCAAGAAAGGCAAGACTTCCTATGGGGGGAAAAAAAATGAAAGAAAGAAAAGAAAACTCAATACTGGCATCCCAATAGTAAAGGAATGATAAAGATGGAGCCTGGAATTTGTAATCTTTTGGATATTGGAATATTCTAGTTTTCAGTTGGATGAATTAGTAAACGGTATATTTCAGATTAAAAATTCAGTGACTGTTGACCTATATTTTGAGATATAAGCAAAAATGGTAGTGCCTATAATGAAGGTAAGCAAAGTATTTAAATAAAATGTTTAAATTTCAAAGTGAACTATTAATCATATAACAGCCTGAGTATCTCTGCACATTTCTCTGAAAAGGCTAAGCCAGCTGGATTTTCATATCCATTTTCTCACTAAGTTCTGGTGTCAATAAAGAAAGTCAGCACATTTTGTCTCATTGAAGTTATTGCCCATCTTAGAATTTTTCCACATCCCTCTGTCCTAGCTTTTGCTGAAAGAACTAAGGTAAGAGAATTAACAATAATAGACTAATAACGATACCGGTAAACGTTTATTGAGCAGTTATTATGTGCCAGGCACCGTGTTAAAGAGTTTACACAGATTATTTTGTTTAACTCTGAAACAACCCTATCATTATTATTATGTTTGCAGATGAGAAAATCAATAATCAATGCAGCTAATAATATTTATCAAGCATCTTCTCTGTGCTGGGCACTCTACGGTGCTGTTCCCTATGCTGTGTTAATCTTCATTGCATTCTATTTGTGATTTATGGGTATTTATCTTTACTTCACACATGAGGAAACTGAAGTTGACAGACCAAGGAGCTTATTCAAAGTGACATAAGTGGTCGGCATTAGAGATTCTAGGCCTCTCGATTCCTCATTCTACTTTATGTTTGTCCTAAGCTGAATTTAAAATATCATCTCATCTTGCTTATTCTTGCCGTGTTTAAAGTCCAAAGAAAAGACCAGTAATATCTTATGTATCCAGTGATTCATCTTAAGGAAACTTATTCTTCTCTAGGGGAACAACAGTAGCCTGGCAAGATATCTTAGGGTAAAAAAAAAGATGCAACAAAAGCATGCATTATAAGGTAGCGGGTGAGAGCATGTGCTGGAGTTAGACCTCAGTTTAAGTCCTGCTCTACCATCTTACTAGCTGTATGACTTTGGGAAAACTGACCTCTCTGTGCCTCAGTTTCATCATCTGTAAAATTATGATAGTGATAGCACTGTTGTGTGCCTCGTAAGCTCTCAGTGAAAGGTATTAGTGGTGGTGGGTGTTCCTGTTTTTTCTATATTTAAATCTTCGAAAAGATTTGTTTTTACAGTTCTTTAATCGTTTACTCATTTTATTTCTCAGCCCTCAGCAGAAGGGTTAAATTAAAGTAAAGAGGATAGACACCATGAAATAAGAGACCATTAAAGAAAGAAAGTCATAAAATGGCCTTTAAACAATCAAATAAATAATGGCTGCTTGTAATAATAACTTGAGTTAATAAAGAGATGGAAATGTTCTCTATCCTTTGTCTAAGGAGACAATGAAGTGTATTTTAGTGGTGTATTCTCATTAATTAATCAAATAAATGTTGCTTGAAGTTAAGTCAGTTTTAATTATCTGGAAAGTTCTCTTTCTAGAATACCCTGTTTCACTGCGGTACTAGATAAATGAGTTGTTACTCCACTCCTGTAGTGCTTTAATTTTATTAGGGATGACAGACCCAAATGCTGTGAGGTTTCCACGTGTAATGTAGCAAATTGTGCTTATTGTAGCTGAACTTGAGAGAGCATACCCCCACCTAGAAACATTTGATGTTTAAAAACATTGTCCTGGCCAAACAGATGTGATGAGAGTCAGCATTCAGCTCAAAGTTCATGGTCCCTGGAATGAATTACATTCATGGCCCTTAATACTCACTAGCTATGTGCATGTTCATCTTGTGTGCTGTCTGTCCCATTACCTGAAATGGTCTAAGCACCTTGGGAGTCAAGACTAAGCCTCTTTATTCCCCCCTCTTCCTGACCAGTGCCTTGCACTCAATGGGTCTGCAGCTTTTGCTAATGACAGAGGGTGTGTTTATTAGAAAAAAACATATTTGTGAAATCCACCAAACAATATCCATGCAATAGTTTCATTATTTTACATAAAAGGACCATGATATTTGTATGTTTGGTGAAAATAGTCAATCCCCAAGAAATGAAAAGGTAACACTAGATTACAAAGGAGATGTACTCGGCTGCTATGTGTCCTCCTTACCTGGGAGGCAGTGTACTACCCGTGAAAAGGCCATGAAGTCAAAGAGATTCCAATTTTAATTCCAATTTGACTATGTACTATCTATGTGGCTTGAGGAAAATTCTCCATTTCCTTCTACTTCTGGAGATCCCCATATATTCCAGCAATCTCAGTAATGTATTAAAACTACATGTTAGTTGAGGTATATTCAAGATCCAGTTGTGTGAGGGCTCTTCAGAACAACAAATCTGTCATTTAGCCTTGAAGAATTGAAGTACTATTCTTATTCCAATAAGCAATAAAACCCCCAATTAATCCCCCTATTTTTTTCTTTTCTTTCTTTCTTTTTTTTTTTTTTTAATGAAATAGAAATCATGTCAGACTCTACTTTAACTTTGGTGTTGTACTTTAACAATGTTCCCCGTAAGCTTCAGGATATGGCAAAATAAGTTGTTAGATTCTTTTTCTGAATGTAACTTTTCATTCACGTATACCTCTGCTGGTTTCTAGTGAATACTAATGTTAATTCCATTTTTTTCTGAATTACAGTACTCATTATATTCTCTAAACCATTGGTTCCTAGATATCTGAGTTTTAAAAATAAAATCAAGTTAATTGAGTGACGAGTACTGTATTGGGCACTGGGAGGAACATGAATCTGATAGGCAGAACAGAGAAGGAAATTAGCGAGGACAGTGTATAGGGATTGATTGGGTCAGGGAATGTGTCAATGTCTTGGTCTCATGGAAATTCCCAGATGTACAAAGGAAAATGCTGGGTAAATTTGACTTGGCTAGTACAAGACTTTATTGCTGAATTATTTGAATGGTGATCCCCAGTATGAACCCCAGTATTTGCATTTCCTCCTTGAAATGATTTTGCTCAACCATTTCAACAGATAAAACAATTAAAGCCCTTATGTGTTAAGTGACTTCGCCATGTTTACAAAGCCAGTTAATGGCAAAGGAAAGTTCTAGATTCAGGATCACTGTGTACTTTCTTCACTAACATGCAATTTCCATGACCACAGGGATCTTGTATGGTTTGCTCACCACTATATCTGTCTTTGGTGCTAGTAGTAGGCACTAAATAAATATCTGTAGAATAAATGATTGATTTCTCTCTTGAGATGTCACCGCCTAAAAATTTATTTGCTTTCCCTCACCTAGTGATGTCTTTCCACAGCACTGAAAACTGATGAAAATTGGGTAGTGTTCCTATAGCTCATTTTCAGTTTCTGATTTACCGATATACATATCTAATTTATGGACCATTTCATTATAATCTTTGTAAATGTTTTCATAAGTGTACAAATCAAGATATTCTTCCCGTGTATTTAAATATCGCTGATATTTATCCTCTCTTTGCAAGAGGGGATTTTGATAGCCAGAGGTACAGCAGTTTTCTGCTTTCTTCAGTAGATGTTTGTTCTTGTCCGTCATCTTTTCAAGAATGTTTGGTTCATCATAATGTCTCTTGTATGTGCCCTACAGGAAAACATGCCGACTCTATTTTATAGTTCAGTTGAATTAATACCACCTTCATTTAAATTAGAAATATTAAAAATAATTACAGAACTAAGTTATCTTTTACTTTATGAAATTAATTAATGTTTAATATATAACTTGAAGGATGGCACTCCGTTATTCTTTTGTTATTTATGAAGATATAGTCATAAAATCATTTCATTGCTTTTTTTCCTAGGCAGCACTGGAGCCATGTAAGCCATTTTGCCTGATAGACTCTATATTTTTAGCATTGAGATTGTTCTGTTAAAATAATGCTATTCCATTATTTTAGACGATGTCTTCTTGAAGTGAATCATTTACAATTACCTGCTTATTGTACAGGGCAATTTAAACATCTCACGGTTTCCTTGAAGATTTTCCTTGGTTCATTCTATATGTTTATCTTTTGCCTATTCCCATCCTACTTCTTTTAAAGGGGCCAGAATTATTTATGTCTCTTTATCAGTGGTTCTTCCCTACATATGTTCTACATACATGCTATTTTAGCATACATTTAATTATCGGATTATTTCTGAATACCTAAAAGGTACTATGCGCTGTACTAACGTGCAGGCAACACCCATATTCAGTAGCCTCAGAACTGTGCCATTCTCAAAATAATAAACTTTGGAATCTGAAGAAAATAAAAAAACATATTTCAAAGTGGAAGTCTGGAGTAAATATTAAACTATAGAGTATTTATCCTAGGATGCAACAGTAGAGTGTTGATTATAAGGTACTACCCCTATAATCAACACTCTACTGTAAATTTTTAATAATGCATTACTTTCATAATCAGAAGAAGATTTAAAAATAAGATGTTTTCTAATACCTACAGCAAGAAATCTTTTCCTGGCGTAATTATATCTGAGTGCGTAATTTTTACAGGGTACCAGGCTATACATGTCAAGGAAGTATTTTCCACAAGTTTTGTTCATAACTCATAGGTAGAAATAACATTTAATCAAAATTCCTATTATACACATACACACATACATAACTGAAATGAATATATCATAAAACAATATTTACCGCTTTAACTATGGGTAATATATACTATTATGTTTTCATCCTGTTTTCTTAAATTTGAAATTTTAGTCTTAATTTCTAAATTGATTTTATAATCCAATCTACAAGGTCACAATCCGTAGTTTGTATTAGGGATGCACAGACAAATATTTTTAGCCCTAATCTACAGCTTGTATATTCTACTAGGGAATATAAAACATTCATACAAAGAACTTTACTGAAAGACAATATGTTATAAATTCTGTAAAACAGTATTTTCCAAATTTCCATCATTTATGAACCACAGTCACAATTTTCACCTCATTTATGTAACACCATACAGTTTTACTTATTTAATATTTTTCTATCAATCAATTTTAAAGTGACTGAAATTTTTATTAGTCTTGTTCTATGTGAAATCATGAGTTAGATGCTCCAGCTAAGTTTTTTCAAATACCTAAAAACATACATAATTATGAAAATATTAAAGTAAGGATTTTGTGTACCACCAGCAATAGACCTAACACTCTGGTAAACAGTTAAAAGTGAAGCATGTCATAGGGGTTTGGGAAGAACGTAGCACTTGGGGTGGCCCTTGAAGATGGGATTGGTTACAAAGGGGCCATCCCTTTGGATAAAGCATTATGAACAAATGCACAGTGAGTAAAAAGTTCTTTGGGGAATAGCAAAATGTTAAGTTTAGCTACAGCATTGAATACAGATGGGGATTTGTAAGAAATAAGAAAGGAAAGGTAGATGAGAACTTAGAGGACCATGAATGCCAAAGATGTGAGGTTTCATGTCCTAGGCAATTAGAAGCTATTCAAGATATCTGAACCATGGGGTGGCATAATGAAACCTGTGCTTAGGGAATATTATGCTAGCAATAGTGTGGGAAAGGAACTGGAAAAAAGACTGATTTGAATTATAATTTAATTAAAAATTGTGTTTTTAAGTTACGCATAGATCTTATGGCTTTCATTAGATCAAATAAGCAGCCTCACAGGCTGTCGAAAATTACAAGAGGGCACAAGGCAGGGGAAAAAACCACCAGACCACCAAGTCTGTTTGCTATTTGACTTTTAGCAAATAATTTACTCATTGTTTATTTCTATTTCTTCTTTCCAATGGGATTAATAATGCCTACCCTTCCTCATTGACTTGCTGAGAAAAGCAAATGAAAGGAAGTCTGAAAATGCTGTGTAAATGTAAAGTAGCTTTCGGATTGTACTTGAGCTTTGTGAGCCAAAGAGGTGACCTGATAATCATTATGCGTTAGGATATGAATCTGGCCAGTGGCATATAAGATAGCTCAAAGGAGAAAAAATGCTAAGGAAAAGCATTTAGAACACTATGGCAGCAAGGCACAGAAGTCATCATTGAGACTTAGACTAGAATTGTGAAATCAGGAATGAAGAAGAGAAAATAGATGCAAGAGACGTTGCCGAGGAAGAATCAACCAAAACTCAACAATTCGGGTATGAGGACAGGAGATGGAGGCATGGAGTCAAGAGACAGATGGAGAGAACGCCAAGGTGGTTCCAGGCTTCTGGCTGAATAAAGGGTGCGCCATTAACAGAAAGAAAAATCAGGAGAAGGAATAGGTGTAGGGGGGAAAAAACTGAGCTTTAGGTATCAACGAGTGCCCAAGTAACTATGTCGAGCAGGCAGTTGAAATTTGGGGATTGAAACTTAGGAGTGAGGTTATAGCTGGATATGTAAACTTGTAAATCATTCTTGGAGTGATGCTAATTTAAGATAATTTAAGCTCTTATATTCTAAACATTAGCTATTTGAGTGGAATTTGTAAGCTTTTGGCCATATTTGAACAATATTTACACTCTTGTTTAATATTTTAAAATCCAATTTAACTCATTTTTTAAAAGCATAGCCCTATTCTAACTAATAATATTTGTGAAAACTTGAGTTTGATGTGATAGATAGAGTTTTTTAGTACCCATTAAAATAAATGAATAATTAACCATATTTCGTGATTGGAAGATGCACATTGTTTTACAATTTAACATTTTGAAATTAGGGTGTTTTACAATTAATGACATTTTACGAACTCTGTTGGTCAGACAGTAGTGGTGATATACTTGTCATTGTCATCACATGAGTCAACCTGGTTGTTATTCCTTGTGGAATGAGAAAAAAATGGCAGTTCCTTAATATTTCAGTCCGTAACCCATTTAAAGATCTTTAGAGGAAGTAATATGTTTTAATTCTTGTCTAAAAATCTTACCTCTGGCGTGATCAAGAAAGCACTAACATGGAAACTTGCAAATTGGGTATCACCAACATGGAAGCGAATCGCAGAGAAAGAAGTCGAAGACACTTAAGAAGTGCTGCATCCCTGACGCTCTTGGTGGCCCAGAGGACATTAACAACTATGAGCTGAAAACTGGTTCAAAAGAGTTGGACACCGACTGTGAGAAATTTTAAGAAAACCTCAACCCATTTGTTTTACATAATTTCCTTTGATGTATACACAAGAGTGATATATATATAAGAAAACCTCAAAGTGAGTAGCCTAAAAGCTCTTTGAATAAGTACAGAATAAAAATTTTAAGTGCTAAGAAAGCATTATGTCATAATGTAATTGACAGCCATTTCATAAGTTGCATATGAAAAATGGGGCATCTTACAATGGATGCTGTCCAAACTCAGATTGAACAAAGTATCCAAAATTTTTAAAAAATGTCAGTTCATGTTCCACTTAAACTCACCTCATAAATACTACTTTATGGAAGCACATTTAAGCCATCAATCAATCACCAAGAGCATGTGTATAAAGAAGAAAAGGGCTTGAGAAACCTGAGAAAGGTCCGCATTTCGTGGGAGAAAGAGGAGGCCGATAAAGGGGCTGAAGCAGATTAGTAAATGACTCTGGACAGTGGAGTGTCATGGGTGCCAAAGAAGGAGAGACTTTTAAAGAAACGGAAGTAACTTGGAGTGAGCAGATACCATGGAAGGCCCGGAGAATATTCAAACAGGTAAGAAATGGTGGCTTTGAGGAGTAAGAGAGCTTGAATACTGGGGGAGTTGATCCTAGACTTTTTGTGAAAAAAACGAGTAGAGAAATAAAACGTCGATGCTTGATAAGGATCAGAATTATTATTTTTTCCCCTCAAGCTAGGGGGCCTAGAGGTAGGAATTGGTAGAGAGGTCTTGATGACAACATAAAGGAGAGTAATTGATCGTTTTAGCACCTAGAAAGACATGCAAAGTGATAGAATCAACAGCAGAAGTTGAAGACGTAACCTGAGAAGGGAGCATACTTCCTTCGAAGTAGGAGTAAAGAGGAAGATAGAGTGGATTTTGAATAATGTTGAATTACAAAGAAGAGAACTTCAGAAGGATCACCATGGTTCCAAATGGGGAACCAGGTTATTCCCTGAAGATGAAGGGCAGGATCAAGGCCTTGGAAAGAAGGTGGAAAAGGCTCAGAAAAGTTGTAGGAAATGTCAAGGGGACTCAGCATGAACAGGTTCGGAAATGACTGAATTACGGCAAGAGCCCAGCTGAGGTCTAGGAGCACGAATCTGTAGTGGGCTCACTAGTGTGGTTTCACAAGTCTCCCCAGAATTGCATGGTCAGCCAGAAGTAGGAGCCAAGAAAGAAACAGTGGAAAGTTGATGCCCGTTGAGAACTGGCAGTAGGAACGACAGGAGATGGTAGGGTAGTAGTGAGTGCAAAGTGGAAATAGCTGCCAGATGGGGAGGCAGCGGGAGGCCAAATCAGGGTAATGGACAGGAAGAAAAGAGGGGCCTTAGATGATTGACAGAGTGTACGCAGAGAACCTAGAAGGAAGAGAAGGAATGTTGAATCCAGTTGGCTGGATGGAGATTTTGAGAACTTCAAGAGAATTTTAAAATAGAGGACAGAAATAACTATGTGCCAGAATTCTGAATGTACGTGTCTTAGAAGCCTGGCGATTAACAGCAACAGACCGAGGTTTAAATCCAAGCCCAGGTAGCGTTTGCACACTGTGTGACCGCTTGGATATACGTTTGCCCTCCCCACATTCACTTTTCTTTGTTCCTTGGCGACTGACTCTGTGGACCAACGGGATCCCTTGCCCTCTGGGTTTCAGTTAGGTTCACTCAGTGGGGAGCACTGGCAGGACATGAAACACAGGGAGGAGAGTAAGGTTGCGGTATGGATTCTCTTGTAGGATTGCAATGCTCTGGCTGCATTATTCTGTCTCCTCGGCTCTTTCTTCCACGGTCCTGGTAACTACTCCTCGCCTACCCTCCCCATTCTCAAGCCTAGTGGTGGTAACTTGCCCATTGTTACTTGCCCCAGGCAAAGGCACCAGCCATTGTGGTTTCCCACACCTTTTAAATAAGTCTCTTTACTAAAGTCTGCTTAAATTACCCAATTTGATTATGTGGTCTGTTTTCTATTGGCGCTCCGATAAAATCACCTTGGGCAAGTAACTTAGGCTCTCAGTCTCACTTTTCTAAATCTTCAACATTGAGATAATAATAGTACCTACTTTATAGGTTTGGCAGGAGGATTAGATTTGATAACGTAAAATCTGTACACAATGCAGGGCAAATAGTAAGCTTTTAATAAATGATGATGATGATGTAGTAGAAACTCTGGAATTTCCATTTATCCATTTATAGATTTCTAGAGATTTATAGAGATCAGAGACTGAATGTTTATATTAGCAAGTAGCATTTCCTAATGCATCCTCCTCAGTGGCAGAATTGAAGGGACAAATTGGAGAAGAAGAAACTCTAGCTACCTTTATAATCTCTGTTAGTCCCTCTTTCCAAAGACACTTTAGATTGATGGTATCACAACTTAATTTGAGAGAAGAAACAAAATATGCATAATGCTCTACACTATAATTGGAATATCTCTATTGTAAGTCTAAGTAAAAGTAGTGTGCTCGATATGCAAGTGCAGCTTCAAGACCATTTCTCCAACCCACCGCTTTGACACACCTTTCCAATAGTCGCTGTTAAATGTGGAAATTGTAGAACCATCGTTGGTCCTCTTGATTGTGTCACCTTCTCTGGTTCTGATTATATGGCCAATAGAAACCTTGGAAAGCACAGCTGTGCATTTTAGGTGACACAAAAGCAACAGTTTTTAAAACTTTTGGTTCAAAAACAACTTTGATGGAGGAGAACCCAGACACTCTTACCTTTCACTTGTTGTGACTTAACAAGGCAATACTTAGACTTTGTTAAGTGGACTGAATTATTACTCTGTAATAGCAGTATCATCTCAGACTCGATTAGAGCCTTTCAATTTGAAAGTGTTTTCGTCACTTTGCAAAAGTGTGGACATTATTATACTGTAAACGTGAATCCTCCGTGAGGCTGACCACTGGGAGACCACCATCAGGGACCAGACTCCGAAGGACACCAGTGAGTCCTGCAGCAACCTCTAGGAAAATAAAGGCCTCTTAACCTCCAGCAGCAATCCACTCAGGTTTACCAGTGACCATGGTGGTCAGCAAAGACGGCATTTTTGCTGATACACATATTCCCTGGGGGAGATCTGTAAACCTCACAAATTGTTTAGTGGTTTCATGTTTCACGTGCTATATGCATGTAGGCGTCTTGTAGAGATAAAGGAATAAAGGGGGCACAGTCAAAGGGTAAGCAGTGATCAAGAGCAGAGCTCCCTTGTTCAACTCGTGCTTTCGTGATTCTCTGTGCTTTTTGGCCCTGGGTGCTGATGCTAACAGCAGAGGATTTGTGTGGCTTTACTCACCTACACGCCATGTGTAGTTTTAAACCTGGGATAACAACTTCAGTTTGGTAATGTCTTGTTTTTCCAACTCTTCCAGTTCCCTAAGTTTGATTTTTGAAAACCCTCAAATCTGGAGGCCATTTCTCCATTGGATATATTTGTGTGTATATCCGCTCCATCAGGAATGTGGTTGCATTCAGGTCTGTTGTCCTAAGCGCCTTTGTTTGTGGCTGCATTCCATGCAGTTCAGTCTTTCAGTCCCATGTATTTACTAACTATTCAAATGCCTTGTGGTATTCACACACAGATTATGTAAAATAAAAAAAAGTACATTATTAAGGCTGTGGGTGCTGTGAATGGATTATTACAATTTGCCTATCATGGTAATGGCACCTGTTAGAGGTGTGACACAAAAGGCAGTGACAGGCAGTGTAATTTAGTAATTGTGGCCATTGTACTGTATGGCTGGTCAGTTCACCAGGCAAGTACAAAGAAAGCAGTGTTATAGCAGAGCAGGGGTGGGTATGCTTAATAGAGAGAGCTAGTTGTGTACTGAAAGAGACTTTTGGTGGAGGGCTAGCTCCCAGGGGGGCAACTTCGAATGAGTTGAAAAGAATGAACAAAAGTACAAAAATGGTACAGGTTTTCCTATTTCAGCTCTTAAAGCGACAGACGAGGTATGTTGGTGCACATTGCCAGCACTGTCTCCTACTGCCAAAACAGCCTATTTTCAAAATACTCAGTCAAACCTGCCTTGTCACATGCCAGTCACATATAACGTACTCTTTTCTTCTTTTATATATAAAACATACTGTGTCAAAGTTCAGATCTAACTGGCGTAGGGGCAAATGCGTTAGTCTGCGAAAACCATTTGTTTACAGTCTACAACAGTATTTAAAGGGCACATGACCAGATTTAGAGAGGATATAAATATATACCCTTTTCCTCTATTAATTGCCCTGCCTTTTTTCTTAGTATTATTTTGATATTATGGGGCAGTTTTGCTACTAGTCTGAAAATTCTATCAATGTAATTAAGGCTGAACTTTGGCAACAGAATGGGTGATAGAAATTAATAGTAAGAATTCATGAAGCACATTTTCTCCTCACCTCAAGAAGTCATGAAGTGAAACTATTTCTCAAGGCACTACTGAGAAATCCTGGAGAGAGAAGTGAGTGAAAGTGCAATTAAGAGGACCAAATATGCCAAGATGACTTTTTTATCCTAAAATAATATATCCTGGGTTCACTCGTAGGAGGATGCCAAATTGACATCATGTATCACTCCTCTGTGATGTCAGACATAGTATAGGATGTGCCATTGGAAAAAGCAATTTCCTTCACATGTCTCTTGCTTCCTTTACTGTCCCAATTTAAATCATGACAAACAGAGCTCTTCTCACATTGGATATCGAATACTTCTTATAGGTCAGGCACCATACTAGGCTCTTTATAAGCATTTCCTCATTTATTTATTTTAGTATTATCTATGCCTAAAACACCTGGTCTTCCAGGTGGTCTCCCATCCAAGTACTAACCGGGCCCGACCCTGCTTAGCTTCCAAGATCAGACATCGAGCTTGTTCAGGGTGGCATGGCCGTAGACCATGGACCGTGGCTCCACTGGGGTACAAACCCAGAACCTTCTGTGTGTAAAGCAGACGTGCCAACCGCTACACTATGGAACCACGTCCACATTTCCTCATTTAATCTGTGTACCAACCTGTGGATTATAGGTAGAATTACTATCCCCATACAACAGACAAGGAAACAGAGGGTCGGGAATTTTCCATGGCCTCCTTATATGCAGTGAGTTAGGGCAATATATTCACACTCTCTCCATGTCTAGATATGTTTTTTTGTGTATATGTGTGTGTGTGTGTGTGTGTGTGTGTGTGTGTGTATATATATATATATATATCGAGAGAGAGAGAGAGAGAGAGAGACAAAAATACTTTTAATTCTATAGCATCTTGGAACAAAGTAACCATGAAATATTTGTAATGATAGTTGACAGGGTCTTGAAAACAGATATGTCCGTAAGATTCCAGAATCTTGTTATGGAATAAAGTATCAGCATTTCGTCCCATGAATCATTTAAATAGCATGGGCTGCATTAACTAGGTCCGTTACTGAGGGTGGATCAACTTATGTAGAATATATGATGCCGCTGGGAGTCAGCCCAGCTTTAATAAAGGGCCACACAGAAGGAAACTTCTGCTACAAAATGTCGATTCATATCTCTAACTTGTGTAAATAGTGTTGCAGACAGTACTAGACATGTGTGACTAGGCGAGGTGTGCCACTGTTCTGACTCACTCATGCAGCTCTGGCCATCAGCCCGACGAAACGGGCGTGCCCCTCAGGAGGGTGCCAACTGAATGGAGGCAGTTGTGTGATATTTAAAACATGATTTTGTACTTCTGCTGTGTAGAACAGCTATTACAGCTTGTTACTTTGCACCCGTTTTGACATCTGAACATTCTTAACTGAAAAAGAATGTCATTTTCATGAAAGAACGTGCTGTACAATAAAGTTAGCGTTTATGAGTCCTAACAGATGCAATGATTTGATAAAGCTTGAATATTCTCATAGGCAGAAGTTTCTCCTTATTCTGTTTCCTAGAAATTATTCCAAAATTTGCAGAGTAGCCATGGGGAAAGGTATAGGAGGGTTATTTCTGGTGTCAAGTTGTACAAAGAAACAAAGTATGGATTTTTTTTTGTTGTTGTTGTTGTGTCACAGGCCTTCCTCTGCCTCTTGGTATCATATTGTGAGCAACTGTGGAAAGAATTAGCATATTGACATGCTGCATGTAAACACTCTTCCACAACTGTAATCTAGCACTCAAGCAGAAAAAGTGGTGGGTGTTTTATACAGACAGAAGCAGAAGCGGAGATCAATATTCTCTAGTTTAAAGATTGCACTTACGTCTGATTAAACCATCTGGGTTTCCTCAGCAGCTGAGGTCAAGGATGTGGCCGCAAACCTGTGTGCTCATCAGACTGTTGGAGTCAAGTCCTCTGTTTGTATACAGTGTATAAATGGTAATGTGGATAAACACTGCCCTCTCCAACCACATAATTACGTCGATTGCTGAAAAAACCCAGAAATGTACCAAAATATCACAGGGAAGCTATTTCTAACACGACTTTGCTCTTTATGGCTAAGTGGCAGCCACTGGTTTTTTTTTTTTCCTTCTTCTCCTAAATTATGTGTTCTTGTTTCAAGCATTTAGATGATGCAAAACAGATTTTTGTGGCAACATTCTTTTTCGCAGCCAAAAAAGCATTCAAGGAAGCTCTATACTCCTCCTAAGTTGCTATTTATTCTGGACCTTTCGTATTATCGGCATAAACTCATTGCGTTTTAAAATGAGAAATAACCTACTTCGGGTTGTTTTTTAGAACTGCTAATAATGCCAATAAAATATCTAATTATGATGGGAAGTGGAAGTTTTTAAATGATTAGTTACAAACGAATAATAATAAATGAACATAATAGATGCAAAAAATAACAACAGTTCTCTGTTTTCCCACAGTACTCTAAATAAAGCAGATTCTTTCCAACAGAGACGTACTGGTTTTTTATCCGGATAAAATAAAGGATAACTTTGTGATTTCATATGACCTGTCATCTCCAAAACAAGGAATCATTTCATTACGTCTTTTAACATCAACTTCCTTATCACTCTTTGTCCCTTTTTCATCTTCTCCTTTTCGCTTTCCTGCTGCTTTTCTCTGTACCTCTCCTCCTCCTGCGGCCAATCTCCTCAGAAACAATTGCGGTTAGCAGAGTCGGAAGTCACAACAGTTACTCTCATAGCCACGGTAAAAAAGACCAAAGTAAACAAATTCACAATTTCTCATTTCCAACATCTCCATTTTGCACATCCTATTATTATGGCACTTAGTTTTAGGGTAACCACTGGTGATTTAGTCGTCTAAAAATGGCCAATGGTTTTTAGCAGCAAACATGTTTTATTCTTTCACGGACCTTGAAATTTAAACTCAGAAATTCCACATCCATAAACTTAGCTTGTTCTAGCACCGTCCATTTATACATGTAAGTTCACGTTTTCATTTGTTTGTCTGACTTCTTAGGAATTAGATTTAGGATCTGGGTAGGGTTTCATATGTTTCAGTGGACACCGATGCTATATGTGGACTACATACCCCTTTTAATAGGTATAAGAGTCAATTGTTTCAAGAATGTTTTAGTTAAATAAAATTTGTCAGAAATTATTATTTTTCTGTTTGTGGTGTTTACAAAAGCATATTCAAGGTTCCTTAGCTCTATAAATGTTCTGAGTGAACACTATTTTCCAAAGGTTTATTTAACACATTAATACCTGCCATGTAAAGACCATTGCAATAGTCACTGTGGAAGCTTCAGAGGGGTATAATGTATGTTCTTAAGAGCTTATGACACAGGAGAAAGAAAGTCAGACAATAGCAAATCGAAAGCGGGGCTGGAGACAGGCATAGAGGGTAAATGAGTGTGATTAAGGGAAAGGAGCTGGAAAGAATATCAAGGGAAAAGGAGCGAGCTCTAACTGTTGCGTAATGATGAAGAGGAAAAGAGAAAGGCGATACGTTTTGATGAAGGAGAGCATGTGAAGTGGCTACGTGAAATGGAATTCCTGGAAATCTAATTATCAAAAGGTACCTTTGGTCTGCGGCCATGCCACCCTGAACAAGCCTGATCCCCTCTGATCTCAGAAGCTAAGCAGGGTCGGGCCTGGTTAGTACTTGGATGGGAGACCACCTAGGAAGACCAGGTGCTGTAGGCGTAAAAAAACAAAAAATAAGGGGTTGTAAGCTGACAAGGTCCTTGCAATCTGTGAGGTCAACCAAGGGTTGCCTTGCCTAAAAAAAATAATAATAAAAAATAAAAATAAAAGTTAAAAAAAAAAAAGATACCTTTGCAGAAAACATCGAAAATTGACTGCGATTAAGTTATACTTTTTAGAGCACTGAAGGTAAAGAGTAATTTTCTAGACCTGTTCCCATAATTTGAATGGATTAATTACTAAACATACAAATACAACTACTACAACTCAAAATTAGATTCCAGGTGGTATAACTGGAATTATGAAAATGTATTAACGAAAAAGTAGCAGGACTTTTGGAAGGTTATTTTTCCCTCCGTGTGTGAGAAGAAAATGACTTTTGGACCCTTTCTTCTCCCCCTCCCTCCGAATTCCTGAACTGTTTTAAGTGCTTCTGATGCTTTCTTACATTCTTAATGCATTGTTTTAATCAGAAGGATTTTTTTTTTTACCCTTAACTTGTGCTTTGTTGGTTTTAGTAAAATAAGATTTAAAAGCCACATTGAAATGAAATTAAAAACCACTGCTTCTCTGATGTCATGAAAGAAAAATGAGGTGGATTTAGACAGGAAAATTGTGTAAAGAAAACTTCATGGGGCTTTTAAAGGAGCTTGTGCAGTGTCTCCCAACTTGAACTAAGCTGCGATTGTGTGTTCAGCGTCTCTACCTTGAACTTAGTTTTATGAAAAGAAAAAGTAGACAAGTAACAGAGATATACATAGAAATACGAGTGGCCTGCAGCAAAAAGCAATAAATATAGCTTGTTTTTCTAGCTTCTCCAAAATAGTTGTGATTTAGACCATATCATTATGAAGTTGTTTTTTTCCTTTAGAAAGAAAAAGCCTAATTTCTAAAGCCAATCAGTACTAAAAGTAGTAAATATAATAAATTTCAGTGTTACTTCAAGATAGAATGTTTGTAGGAAGTACTACTTATTGAGTGTTTCAAGTCATTCAGTGAAAGACTGAGAATATTGTAACATTTGAAAATTAGATTCTTCTATTCATTTCAGAGCTACTATCCATTTTTTTTTTTTTTTTGGTAAATGAATGATAATACCCTCTTACAAACTAAGATCACAAAGAAGGATGAGGCTTTGTTTTACTCTTAATGGTTTAAAGGCATTTCCTGAGTCTTTCTTAGAACTGCAGGTAGAGAGTGGTGAAAGTAGTAATGCATAAAAGGTAAGTTTTATTAGCTTTGCAAGTTCATGTCTCTCACATAGGCTGTCGTTGTGCAGGGCTTTCATGCATTATAACATGTGCTCAACACTTTCTGTTAACTGACAGCATTAACTTCCGTGCACGTCATCACTGTGTCATGAGTTTGTTTAATCACCTTGCTCCTTTATTCCAGGCTTTGTCCAGCTTTCTTACTTCTCCTGACACCTTCACTCACTTACAGAACACAGTTCCTGGCAATGATTGGAGGTTTTTATTTCAGTCAAGGATCAGTGCAGTTTTCTATCACCATTTTTCCTACATATTTCTACCCTTTACATTTCTCATTTTTTATTTTCAAAGTTTTATAGTGAAGGTGCCAATGTCGAAGATCTTTGCTTTTCAGTGAACTATTTCCTTTGCCTTATTGTGTCTGAGAACTGGTTTGTCTTATTAGAACTAAAACCTCTTTCCTCTTAATTGGGGGTGGGGAGAGGGGGAGGAGGGGAAATGAATTGCAGTGAATTAACATCTGACATATCTAAAAATAATAGTGATGATAATAGCTAGCATTTGTTAAGCACTCGCTATGTGTAGACACCATTCTAAGTGCTTTACACGTATCAAGTCCTCACCACAACCCTCTGAAGTAGGTAGTATTTATACTAAGGAGGCCACAGAGAGTTTGGTAACTTACCGAAGGTAGCACCACTAGAAAATGGCAGAATGGGGACTTCAGCCAGCAGTCTGACACAGGATCTGAACTCATGACCAGGAAATTATTGCTAAAAGTGAATGTATTAAGTCAGAAGAGAGAAAATTTTATGTTAGAAAAACCTGAATTTATTTCATGAGAATTGCAATGTGCGTTTCCTTAAAAGATGATTTATAGTTTTCTTCCTTTTTATAGATGTAGTGTGTGTAGGGATTGAAGGGCCAAACCTTAATGTTAGGGTGCTATTTATGTGTAGATTTCTAGTTTTCATGACACAATATTTTTGTACTCAGAGTATGAACTCAGTAACTGAACAAAGCTTACTTTTCCACCCAGATGTTTTTACACTAATTTCTATTAGGAATATTTTGAGTACTAGCCATGTTTCCTGATATTTAGCAAGAGATGAAAGTTGGTAGCCACTCAAAGCATGTATATAGGTGAGTTATTATTAAGAATTTTTTTTTATTAGAGATGATAACGGAAGTGTATATTTAGTGAATCAGAGAAAGTTATCAAGAGGAAAGTAGAGTATTGAATATATATAGTCAATATATATTCTTTATATAGAGAGAGAATCTCTATGTATGTATTTGTATGTATATGAGAGAGATATATAATTTCTTTATTGCATTAGACCAGAGATTGGGAACAAGAACAGAAGATATGGCCAGGATAATAATTAGTGTACAAAAAGATAGCCACCACACAAGAAAGAATTAGCTTCAGCTAAGATATCTCTATTTTGAACTGTAATGGTAGGAGCTGAGCATGTAAAGCACAGGGATTCATCTTCTTCTTGTGTTCTCGGAATTATGTCCCAAGAGATTTCTTTCTAAAATATTTTTATATTTTTCAGTATATGAAATTTACCTTCTCAGAGCCTTTCCTACCTCTTGCTGGCAAGATAAAACCCCAGCATCTCAGGCTGCTGTTCAAAGCCCTCAAGCTCCTTCCCCCTATCCCTCAGCATCTAAGCCGCAGCCATATCATACTGACTCCCTTGCAGGTTACTCGGTGTGGTGGACAGAATGGCCCCCAAAGATGTCCATGCCCTAATCTCTGGAACCTGAGAATATTTTGCAATCCATGGCAGAAGGGGCTTTGCAGATGTAATTAAGGTTACAGACCTTAAGATAGTTTCTCACCCTGGTGGTCCCAGTCTAATCACATGAGCATTTTAAGCAAAGAACTTGCTCAGGCAGAAGAGATTCAGCCGAAGGAGAATTGGGACAGAGTTGAAGGATATGAAGGACTCAGCTAACCTTGGCTGGTTTAAAGGTAGAGCGGGCAGTATGATAAGGAACATAGACAGTCTAAGAGGCTGAGACAGGGCTTTGGGGCTCTGGCTGACAGCCAGCAGAAAAATGGAGACCTCAGTCCTCCAACCGCAAGAAACCGAGTTTGGCCAACAACCTCACTGAGTTTCAAGTGGAGTGATTCATCTCCAGAACCTTCAGAAATGAATGGATCCCAGTCACCCCCTTGATTTTGGCCTCGTAATACCCAGAGCAGAAGCAGCAGCCATGCCCACCTGGACTTCTCACCTTTGGAGCTGTGAGATAATGAATGTGTGTTGGTTTAAGCCATAAGTTTGAGGTAATTTGTTATAGTAGCAAATGCCCTTTCTTCACCCATTCTAACTGTCAACATCTGTTTATCTTCCAAGGCCTGACTCAAATGACATTTCCTCCATGAAGGCTTCCCTGAAAGTCCCAGGCAGAAAAATTACTCCTCCATTTGTCAATGCCATGGAGTGTCTGCCTCTGCAATGGTTTTGTGTTGCATTTAGCTGTTCGCATTCATCTCTCTCCTCCTAAATTATGGCACTTGGAGTCTGTGTGTGCTTTGGTTTATGTCCACACATTATTCGACATAGTACTTTGTACAGAGTCGGTGCCCAGTTCTGTAAATGTTACATTCTGAATGTCCTCAGAGGACCTACAGATGATTGGACATGGTACCCCTATACATTTACTCAATCTGCAAATTATGGGGCTATGTGGGAAATAAAACCAATGTTGTTCTTAACCCTGTGGGGCTTACAGTTCAGTGGTGGAACAGAAGGTGTTAACCACAGGGGGCTGCCGGTGAACCTAGAGTTAGACCTGTGTTACCTGTAGTAGGAAAGGGATACACAGTTCTCTGATATAATGCCTTATAGTCAAGTGTTTACCGGATGAAGGAGTACTCGGATGGGACTTGAAAAAAAGGACATAACCATTCAGGTTATTCCACTTAAAGGAGAGCATGCATAGTGATAATTTCAAATAGAAATAGGGATGAGCATCTGATACTAAGAGTGAGGAGAAGCCTTCTTTCTCATCTTCTTAAAGGATGCATGAGGAGTGAAATTAAGCTGCAGCCTGAAGAGTTTCAGTCAGACTAGGAATTTTCAGCCCTGGTTCAACATTAGAATCAGCTGAGGAGCTTTTAAAAATGGCTGTTGCTTGGGCCCCATCCCAGACCAAATGAATCCCAGACCAAATGAATCCGAATCTGCAGGGTAAAGTGTAAGCACCGATAGTTTTTAGAGCTCCATGGCTACCTTTGATGCCAGTGAAGCCTGAGAACCAACGCGTTAGCATTTTCAGTGCATTTTTGGATGTCGTGGTCAAAGGCTAGACAGGGTTGTGACACAGAGGCAGTGAGAACCCCTTCCTCAGAAAGAGCTCTATAAATAGGTTAGAAAACGCTCT
>NW_006442207.1:5458110-5472054 GCF_000325575.1 Pteropus alecto | reverse complement strand
CAGTGGTTTTGTCTGAAAGCAGACTGAAGTTTCCTGTCTTTCTTTTTTTTTTCCTATTTTGTAATATTTATTAGAATGTTTTTCTAATTTTAAAAGTAAGGTTTTTGTTTGTTTGTTTGTTTGTTTTTTAGAGAGAAAGTTGAGGAAAAATAGCAAAGCACCCAGAAGAAAATTAAAATTACTCATAATCCCACCAACCACTCTAAACATTTTTTGGCAAATATTCAAGGGCCTCAGGCTGGTGGACGCGTGTACATGTTTAAATGCATTTATACAGGACATGTGGTCACCCTTTTCTGAGCTTGGTCACATCACATCATGCATTTGTTGCTATGTTCTATAAACATTTAAACTTGTAACCCCAGAAATATATGTCCTTTTTTAAAGCCCACTTTAAAATAATTAATGACAGTATGAAGATTTTTTATATCATCAAATATTCTGCTGAGAAAAAAAAATTAATGGCTGACTACTACTCCATTCCTATAAGGAAACCATAAATTTATTTAACCAGCCCCCTATTATTGGACATTGTCTCTAACTTTTTTTTTTACTATTCTAATGTTGCGATAAGGATACTTGTTCATAGTTTTATGCATAAATTTCTGGTTATTTCTTGATGACAGATTTCTAAGAGTCAAATTGTGAGGCCAAAGAACATGGATATTTTCAAGATTTTTTTACATATAACACCAAATTGTCCTCCAGAAGGCTCTACTAGTTTAATTTCCCTTTCCCTAAACCTTCACTCACACTGAGCAAAAAATATGTCTGTGGTTTTTATTGCATTTCTCTATAACTAGGAAGGCTGATATTTTCTCTGATGTTTATTAATCGTTGTAATTCTTTTGCTTATTTTTTCTTTGAAAGTTAATTTTTTTCTGTTGATGTGTTTGTGTTTTTCTTCTTGATTTACATAAGAGCTCTTCTAGTAACTGTTTTGTGTGTCATGTTTGTGGCATACTTTTTTCAAGTTTGTCAGTAAGCTTTTTATTCTGTTCTTGAAGTATTGAGATTTTAAATTTGATATGGTAAAATTTTTCCTTTTTTTATTATTTTTCCCTTTGAATTCACGCTCAGAGAAGGCTTCCCTGCCATACGTAAGATCAAAAACAGACTCATATTTTCCTTCTAATTCCTTTACGGTTCTATATTTTACTTATTGGGTTGTTGTCTGGTTCTCATTCTTTGAAGCTCACTTGAGTTGGAGGTTTGAAAACGAGACAGATCTGGAAGAGAGTCTGGACACTACCACTTACTGTTACTTTGGAGAATTTATTGGACCTCTCTGGGTCTGTGTTTCTTTGTCTGTAAATGTTAAAAGTAAAACCTGACCTGTGAGGGCTAAATGAGGTGACATATAAAATACTGAGCACAGGGCCTGGCACATAGTAAATGCTCCAAAAAAAAAAAAAAAAAAGTGATTTCCTCTAGTTGTGTTCGGACTAGCATTTGAAGATCCAAGAACATTTCTCAGTCAATTTCCTCCAGTAAATTCTGACACCTTGATTCTGGGCTGTCTGCAGTTTATTAATCCCTTTCTCTCTTAGGTCTGTAATTATGGAAAGTGTATGGTTGCATTTTCGTCGATGCAACTAGTTTATGTACCATTTATTGAAAGGCCTCTTTCTTCTGTATCATTGTTTTCCTTCTGTTTAGGGTTCGAATGTACCTTTCTATTCTCTTCAGCCTTCGACTGGCATTTCTGTGAAAGCATTTTGTGATGTGCATTTAGAATACTATGTAAAAATAAACTGCATTGTGTTATTTAAATATTTAGAGGGCTTTGTAGCCTTGCAGGCTATTTTTAAAATGACCTTTAAAACATTTGCAAAGAAGACAAAAGTAATGGGGGAAAAGCGTAACCTTTTAATGTTTCCTTCATTAGCGGTGTTGCCTCCCTCGGATGTATTGCCTTGCTTTGATAGCTCATAATGTAGGACACATCAAAGACCCAAATAATGGAGAACAATGGGGAACAATTTTTAAAAGCTTATTTTGTATTATTGCTGCCGCCATTAGGTGTCAGATCCCTTTCTTTTAAATAACCCAGACTCGCAATTGATTTTCTATATTCTGTAGACCCTCTCCATAATGCTGGTATGTAAAGAAAGGCCTGCTACATATTCATACATGCATTGGGCTTACCCAGTTTTCTCAGGCTTTGCTTTTGTGAAATGATTTTATTTTTGAAAGGAAAGAATCAATCTATGTTATATCTGATTTCGTAATAATGAGAAGCCAGATTGCAGTAAGATCCTGCTCTATTCCTTCCTTCAATCCTCCATTGACCATTTCTTCAAAACATACCAGTCACTCTTAGACTGTGTTCTGAGGGTCTGGACCCAGAGCAAGAGCCACCCTACCAGGAACTTCTCTGAGAAACAAGGGTGAGAGAGACAGGAGGCCAGGGCCACTGTGTGTGGAGCCAAGGCCTGAATGCCTGAAAAGGCCCGAAACAAGAAGCAGCTAGCAGGGTAGGATTTAAAATTCAGTGAGGCTGGAGTGGGGCATGAAACAGGCATGAAGAGGAGTCTGATGGGGCTGAGACCACATTAGGCCAGAGAAAGCAGGCAGCCAGCGATGGTGGGCGCTATTGGGCAGATGGCTTGCGGGCAGATTTTAAACTACAGCCAGGGCTTAGGGAAGATACTGCCCTTGGATCTTCTCATATAGCTAGGGCATACATGTATAAGTTAAATGTTATATATTAAAAGTGTATATGATAAATGCCACTGAGTGGACAGCCAATAAGCACTAAAAGACAGGGCCTTTGTGGAGGTTTTCCAATACCAGAGACGTTCAGTAGTCAAAAAGAATAATAATATCCTAGCACAGAGCCTGGCACAGAGAGGGCAACTCAGTGTTTTAAAAATAAATTATGCTGTGTGTTTTTGCATTCATTATCTCATTGACATCATGAATTAGAAACTACTATTATCCTAATTTTATAGAATCAGAAACTGAGGCTTATGAAATTAAGAATTGTGTCCAGGGATCACACAGCTGATGCGTATTGAAGCAGTTTTAAATCCAAGGGTGCGTGATCTCAGAACACTAGTTATTAGCTATCACAATCACAAAACATTTCTGAGAAATGAAATGTGTGAAAACAAGATGTGGTAGATATAATCACGCCCCTCTCCCTCAGTGGTGCCCTGTGAATACTTTATCTTAATGGCAAAAGGGACTTTGCCGATATGATTGCTTAGTGATCTTGAGACGGGAAGATTACCCTAAATTATCTAAGTGGTCCACATAGAATCAGTAGGATCCTTGTAAGAGGCAAGAGCTCCCGAGTCAGAGAAGGAGATGTGATGATGAAAGCAGAGTTCACTCAGAGATTTGAAGATACTCTGCTGCTCACTTTGAGGATGGAGGAAGGGACCACAAAACAAGGAATGTGGGCAGCCTTGAGAAGCTGGAAAAGGCAGAGGAAACATTCTCCCATGGAGCCTCCAGAAGGAATACAGCCCTGCCAACACCTTGATTTTAGTCCCCTAGGATCCGTTTCAGACTTCTGACCTCCAAAACGACGTGAGCATAGACCTGTGTTCTTTTGAACCATTACATTGGTGGTAATTTGTTACAGCAGCAATAGGAAGATTGCACACAGTGCTCCAAAAGATTAGTCCAAAATGAAATACAGATGACTCAGCACAGAGAGACTGAAGGCCAGACCAGGGGTGAGGCTGTTGCAGCCAACCAACCCTCAGGAGACTTGGAAGCCTATTTTTCTTCACCTTTTATTTCCTTCCTGACATGGGTTACGTCTTCTGGGTTGGCCACTTTTTTGTTTTTTTTTCCCTTATTAATAATCTCATTTGAAAATAACTGAGGTGAATTATTTTGGGGGGAATTGTGGATTTAGGCAGGATTTCCTAATTTTCTTACTAAGTGAGGAAAAGTACTGATTTCCCATGTCTCCCTACATCTTCCTTTTTCCACGTGTATGACATACACCAGACAAGTGTTTACACTGGGCTGGCTTTTGCATTGAATCAGTGGCACAAAGCCGGCCAGGACAATATAAAATGCATTTTCATTCTCTTAAGGATTCTTCGTGGTATAGCTTGGGGGTGGGGACAAGGGATAAAGAAAAAGGTGGCTATCTAGTAGGGAAGTATCCCTTTCAGTTAGACATGGAAAAACTTGACTGCATTTTAGAATTTCCAGAGGAAATCACATACATCACAGACATGCTGTCTAACATCCAGCGACAGAGGTGATGTCTAAGTTAAACATTCATGTTCCCCCCCATGACTATTTTCTGAAATATTCATGGTAGAATATACTTTATTCTTTTTTATTCTTTTTTAAAGTTCGCCCAAAATGTGCATGCTTATTTATGCCACTAAATAAATAGGCTAGGATCACTGTTGATGTGATAGGCAACAAATTAAAGTAACTTTATTTTTTAAATTCAGTATGCCTTAATAGTTTGTAAGTGTGCTTAAAAGTATTCCGGTTAATTTTAACTTTATAGCCTCAAAAGCATGTAGATGGATGGATGGATAGATGGATAGATAATAGATAGATTATAGCTATATTCTCATAAATCTTACATTTGTATCTCCAGCGTATCCAGTCGAATGCTATTTGTCAGCTTAAGCTTAATGTGACCAGAACAGAATTCTTGCTTTCCCCACCAAACTACTCTTTCTCCACTGTCCGCCATCATAGTTAATGGTAACACCATTCATTTAGTTGTTCAAGACCTTGAAGCCAACTCGGATTCCTCCCTCTATCTCCTGCCTCACACCCAGTCTATCAGCAAATCCTAAAGGCGCCCCCTTCAAAGGACATTTCAGATCTGACCATTGCTCTACAGCAGTGTTAGGACTCTGATCTAAGCCCCCAGGGTAGCACTGCTCCCTGACCTGCCAGAGTAGCCTCCTCATTGCTCTCCCTTCTGCAAGTGCCCCAGGACAGGCTTTTTCATCCTGGATAGCAGCCAGAGTGATGCCTCAAATACTTCGATCAAGTCGTCCTCTGGTCAGACCATCCAGTTAATTCACATCCTACTTGGCATAAAATCTAGTCTTTACCATGCATAGTCCATAAGGCCTCCCATTATTTGGCCTCTTATCCCTCCAACAATAATACCCATGTCTCTCCTTTACCTATTCCTCTAAAATGCCTAGCACATTCTTGCCCCAGGCTCTCTGTTCTTGCTATTTCTTCGGCCCAGAAGCTCTTCTCCCGGACACTCACGTGGTTCACCTTTCATTCAAGAGTGCCCCCCCGCAGAAAGCTCCTTCCTAACCGCCCTGCCTGAAATACTGTCTCTTTCATTCTCCCCTTACCCTACACTTATTACTACTTGGCCTTGTAGTCTATGTTTCTTTGTTTATTGTTTTGGTTATCAAATTGACTATCACGGTATCACAGTGCTTGTATTCAAGTAAACCTCATTTTACTCAATAATGGCCCCAAGGCGCAAAAGTAGTGATGCTGGCGATTCGGATATGCCAAAGGAAAGCATAAAGTTCTTCTTCCAAGTAAAAAGGTGTGTATGTGTAAGTAGTAGACAAAGGACTCAGTACTGTCTGCAGTATCAGGCACCCTCTGGGTCTTGGAACGTGTACTCGATGGACAAGGTGGGACTTGTCCTGGCAAAAGCTGAATGTTTGAAACATCGTGAATGAATGAATGAATGAACGAATGAACGAATGAGTGGATTTTTACAAATGTTTAGAATTACCTTATGGCAGGTTTTTGCAGTCATTCATTTAGAGCGTGGATACCTAAGCACAAACATCCCATCTGCTGTCTGCAGCTCCTCCTACTAAGGCTTCCAGATGCAAATATGAACAAAGTGCAGCCTTTTGCTTGCCCTCAAGGCATTTACAGTCTGTTAAGGGAGATAGATTTCAGTAAATGTTGGGCTGACCAGTTTATAAGTTGTAGTGACTCTGAGTACTGTAATTGTGTTACAAGGACAGCTCTCAGACCTGCAGTCAAAGACCGGAACACTCATATGCAGGGGTTAGGGTTAGAGAAAGTTTTGTGATGGGGGTGGGGTGAAGTTTCACCTAGGTTTGGACACTGAGTAGTATTTAGATATGTAGGACTTAAGGAAAAGGCATTCTAGGTGAAGGGAACTGCTTAAACAAAGGTACAGAAGCAAAAAAAAGTTCAAGGTGCTTTTCTAAAGGAAAATATTGACCGACGAGAAACCAGAGTCAATAATACCCCAATGACAGTAAATATTGATGTTCAATAAAAACCAGTTGGCATGTCTGCTGTGCATAAACAATTTTGCTAATATTCAGAATGTTCTGGCCTAAATTCTAGTAAATTATTTACCGTATATATATTTTTTTAATTTAAACATCGATTTCTATAGAGAAACTTTCATAAACGTGTCTGGTCTAATTTATTGGTACCAATCAGATGCTCCATGCTTGTTGACACTCTTTTCGTTTACTGTTTCTCTGGTATTTGGTAATTTCTATTAGTTGTTCCATGCCTCATTCTAGGAGGTAGATCTGTACTGTTTCTGTTCATCATAAAACATGACTGACCAGCATGACCCTTGACCTTTAAGCTAATTGAGCAATAGGAATTCACCAGTTATTCCATCATGGGAGAGGATTCTATGTTGTCAGAAAGGCAAGAAAAGAGAAGTTGCTTGTGCTATGAGGTATCATTATCAATTAATGAGAATGGTCCACGTTTCAAGGGTTTAAATAAACACATCTGAAATTGGATTTAGATTTTGATAGAGCATCAGTGATCACAACTAGGGCCCTATCGTGGCCTGGAACTATTCAAATACAGATAAAGACATATGCATGTTTCCATAAATTCTTAAGAAAACGTGAATGTTTTCTGAACCATATTCTTCCGATTGCTGGGGTTAAAGGCCATTAAGAATAGGAAGAGCTAAAATAAGCAAATGCAGGCATGACTTCCTCACATGACAGTCGCTCTAAACAAAAGGCCATTTTATAGACTGCATTTTGTAATGTGAGCCTTTCTATAGTCATCATAAGCAATGGAATGTCGAAAGTGGAAATTAAATCGTTAATTCTAACTTATTCCTTTCCTAATTAAGAGTAATTATACCTGGGACTAGGTCTTATTCACCCTTTGACCTCAGCCCTGCCAGTACCCAGTACTAAATGTTCATTGAGGGAATGAAAAGTGTTTTTTCCTCAAAATCTTTTGCTTAGGCAGGTCCACAAATGGCAAGGGGCATAGCCTGGATATCGCTGAAAATGAGCAATTGATATGCAAAAGTTTGGCAGAATTCAGCCAAAGCAACCCAGGGCTTAAACAGTAATAGCTCAAAAACTCCAGGAAGATAGAAATTCATCAAAGCTGTTTCCCAGATTGATCCTTAATCCTGAAATGTTTATCTTTAATTTTGAAACTTTTTAAACCCTAAAATACCTTTTTAAATTTTTTGTATGTTTTGATTACAGTTGACTAAACTGCCATTTGATAACTAATTTGAAAGGCCTCAATTAATTTGAAAGTCTAACTCATGTTTTTAATATAGAATGTTGGGCTGACAGGTATAAGACATTCTGTTGGACTTCAAATGAAGAGTCTTTATTCTCGGGCAGCATTTGGGAAGCAGCCACTAACATGTTTATCAGGGCCGCATACGCTGGGAAATTGTGGTCAAATGTCAAACAGTAAAACAGCAGAGTTCAAGCTAGTTCACATCAACATTTATGTTAATTTCGTAAACATTTGTTTAGGTGATTTTTCCTGATCGAGTAAGCTTTAGAGAATCACCTTTATGGAAACATATCAAGAATCAATTTTTAAAAATCATTTGGCCACATGGAACTTCTTGATGATATCGTCCATATGGGCTGCTAAACAAAAGAGCTGCTTAGTTTTTTAAAAATCTGTTACATGATTGAAATATTCTTCGTTTCAACCAAACAGTTACTTGGAGTCAGAGGTGTTTGTTATTAATAGTATCTTATTTTTAATCCATTAAATAAACTGTGGAGAATGGGTTCTCTTCAGGCTTCCAGTAATTAATTACGATACATTTTGCCTAAGTTGTATTGCCATGCTGGCTTGTAACTCAGCCATACCAGGGAGAAAATGACTTGGACTTGTGGCATTTAATTGCAAGCATAATAGGCTAAACCCAAATGAATGTGGACACTGATTAACTGGGAACTTGTTGACAATTTAATGAGATTAAGAGCCTAGTTCCTAATATCACAAAGGCTTTGAGGAACATTTGTTCCATAGAAGTCTTTTGGTCCTACAAGTGGGGGCTACTCATTGCCATTGATGGACAGTAGAGGTGTGGAGGGTTGTGTTTCATTTTTCAATAACATTTATTGTGTTTTTTATGACTATAAAAAGGTCGTTATTTTATTTAGTTTTGTTTTATGTTTGGGTTGCTTTGGTTTTTAATCATTTCAACAGTAATAGTACTTTTCTTAATTGTCAGGATTTTTCTCATTTAGATATTTTTTTTTATAGGAACCAAATACTGTTTTACTTCTAACTGATGTCTTTACACTGTGTCTCTCAAAGTATGTCCTAGCAATTTCCAAAATCCCATCCACTTACTTGAGATGCTCACAGATTTCTTAGTCAAAGGGGGCATTGCATCTTCAGACCAGCCCAGTAAATGGTAAACAAGAATAGCTTTTATTCACCCATCTTACCACCCCACTACCTCCCACCTCATCCTCACTCCCCACCCCACCCAGACTTACAAGGCCTGGCTGTGTGGTTGCCTATAAAGAGAAAACAGTTACTGTTGGCTTTTGACAACACTTAGCAACAATAGCAAAACATCCCCTTTAAAAAAACCATTTAGTTAAGACCTTCTGGTTCATAGTTTCCTTGTTGTATTTCCCTATGGCCCAATTTGCTATCATTTAGGGTTTGGAGCTATCAGTGCCAGATCAACGTACTTTAGAAATAAACTCATTTTTTTGGTCTGGGAGTTAACCAAGGGTTCAAGGATCAGAGTAAACTCAATTAGAGCAGAGACCAAGCCCTTTAATCTATTTATTAATGTTGCTTAGGGGGTGCTGTGGAAGTAGACTGCCGGGTTTGAATCCCATTGTTGCTTCTTTCAGCTAACTGTTAGTTTGGGTAAGTTACCCAATCTCTTTAAACCTCATTTTTATCACCTATAAAATCAAGTTCTTAACAACTTCATGGATGGTTAAGATATATGTAAAGAGTTACACGTGTAAAGGATTACAACTCATACATGTAAAGAGAACAACTCACTCAAAGTTGGTTCTCAGTCTGCTGCGATTCTGTCTTTGTTTCTTTGTCTCCCTGTCTTTATTCACTCTCCATCTTCCTCTTTTCCTATTTTTGCTTTCTCTTGTTTTTAGAAAGAATCTAAGGTGTACTAGGATTGAAGATAATCAAGGCAAAGAGAAAATAATAAAACCAAAAGGAAAGTTAGTCAGGAAAGCATTCTCTAAGCCCTTATTCCTTAATTAGAAATGTGTTATAAATTTGCCTCTGAACTTCCTATTGACCAGAGAGGAAAGTCTGATCGGTTATTAGAGCCAAAATAACCAAACGATAAAACGCACCAACTGGTTTGTGGAAGCACAAGCTTTTCTTAGCCCCAAGTTTTATGCACAGTTCTTCTCATGGCCCTCACAGCCGGAATGCTGTGAGACATGTTGCCCAATGTCTCCAATATCATCCTTCATATTATTTCTCAAGTTCAAACAAATATGGGACGAGGGCAGAACTCTCAGATTTATTTGTTCGCAAGCCCTTCGTTACAGAGCATCTTGCTAAACTAGAATTCCACCAGATGCAGTATTTCTGCAAGTGGGAATGGCCCATGACTGTTAACATGGTAAATTGTGAGTTTCAAGAAAAAATATAATCCAGCTTTCTGATTAAAAGGGTTGCATAGTATGTATATATGTTTACTGTCCACAGCCCACGGACATGCATGCCTTCGAGTGTTCTTCGTGGCTTTCAAATAATTTGAAACTTCTATAGACACAGAAACTACTGATTATTTTGCTTATTAGATTTCAGCCTGGTTCTATATATCACCTCTTTCTTCTGAAGCTATTTGGGCATATTTCTATATAACAGGCTATTTCTAGAAAACAAACAAGTGAACTTGAGGGAACAAATATTGTGTGAAAGGTAAAAGCCAAAAGAGATATAAAACATCAAATTTCTGATTCTTCATGTTTATTATATGATCTGATGATCTTGTCTAATTAATGGCACATTTCTTAGTTCACAATGGTGATCACCAAGTACAATTTTTACCCATTTAGGTAATTAAGGTATTACCCTCATTTAGAACAGGGTAATAAAATGTGTCAAAATGGACATTGTTCACAAATAAAGCAGGTTCACTATATAGGAGTTGTCAATTTTGAATTAATTTTTTAGTTAAATATATAACCGAGTACCTCTCTGTGATGAGCCTCCTCTGAAAACTTGTGCAGGGTGGAAAAAGTGGAAAAATTCCTTTCGGCGCACATTATAACCTTTTTTTCCCCCTAGAGGCAGGTTATTTTGGGTTTCGGCTGTGTTCCCGACCCCCACAAGGTTGCCCAGCTGCCCTTCCAACCTGATCTTGTCCCTCCCCCGGGCTCCACCCTCCACGGGTTTTTATTTTACCCTTTGCAGTTCACCGCATGTCCAGGAGTGCGACAAATCCAGGCCCGGCCCCTGGGGCGACAGAGATAGAACAATCTGTACAGTGTCTCCTGCTTTCCTTCCACCCCCCTACATATTTATCTAGGGGAGGGTGCGCCGCAGTGTACACTAGAAACAGTGTTGAAAAGGAAAGAAATTTACAGGAAGGCAAACAAGTAATCTAAGAGGCAGAGGAAGGCAGGAACATTGGTTCCTTCCACTTTTCCAGGCAGGAGAAAAAGAACAGGATCATAGCTTTACTGTTTTTCTACTAGAGCCTCACCTGCTTAATGAGCCGGTAACCAAGCATGCTGCTTTTAACAGCGTAGATTTGCCTGTCTTCAAAGACAGTTCTGCATACGGTAGAAGCATACCCCATGTATCTGCATCAGGAGTCCGTCTCTCAAACATCGGGGACCAGGGAGGAAGTACACGTGTGTTAAGACAGATGAGGTAAAAGGAACAGATATATTTGCAATGCAGCTAAGGGTAATGCCTCCCTAGTCATGTCTAGCCTGTGTTTGCAGTCTCACGTGATTCTTACCTCCACAATGATGCTCAGTTAGCAGGGCCCGACAGGTCGAGGAATGAGGGAAGTAGAGCAAGTGTCGGACAAAGGAGCATGGTGGATCTAGCTTATACCCTGTGCCTAGAAGGAACAACGGTGATGGAGAGTAAATCTGAAGTTCTAAGATGGTCCAACTTTTCAAGAAAAAATAGAAACTCGCATATTCTCTTAGAAACTCCCAATTTTTAAAACATTGTATGAACCAAACAAAACTCACCTGTGGGCCACAAACAACCTTTGAGTCATTGTGCGCTAGTCTGATCTAAATCTAACCTACCTGCTTGAGTCGCCCCTCCTCCTTCACCAGGTCTTCCTGTCTGCATCACACCATAGGGGCTGGAGTAGTCAGAAAGCTTGGCTGGGGCTGGAAAATCTGCTTCCAAGCTCACTCAGATGGTTGCTGTCTGGAGAAATCAGGGTTGCATTCTACCCCATGGGTCTCCCAGCAGGTGACTGTACTCACACCTGGCAGCTGGCTTCACCCAGAGCAGATGATCCAGGAGAGAGTGAAAGTGAGAACAGCCAAGACAAAAGCCTTCATATCTTTTATAACCTTGGAACTGACATACCATCGCTTCTGTAGTGTTCTATTTGTCACATAGACCAAAGCCGATACAATGTAAAAAGCGGCCATACAGGGTGTGTGTTCCAGGCAGTGGGAAACATCGGGACCATCCTGGAGGCTGGCCACCACGGCATGCTCACCCCATACCCTCCTCCTTTGAAAGTTTTGTTTTCATTCCTTTTAGAATCTCTTTACAAAGGCATTCTTCCAGTAGAATTAAACAACACTTGCACATTATTTGCAATACATGTATATATAACCAACTATTTAATTTTTAAAGCAAAGTACATCCGGTCCTCTGGATGTGATCAGTAAAGCATTATGTGTATAAATAGAACACTATGAGGTTCTCGAAGGAGCAATGTAAATGATTTGCCAGAGAAAAATGATACACAAGGGCCACCGGCCCCTCGGACCATAGTTTTTAAGTTTTAGGTATTACTTCTTTTCTATATTTAGGTCACTGAAATAACCACTTAAACCACACATGGACATGCTGGCAAATATATATAATCAGTGGTATAAGTATTTATTTCATGATGGGGAAATAGGCCTTTTATATAATGACCTTACAATAAGTGTCATTTTTATATGTGGAAAAATAAGCACCTGTCATTTTCTTGTTATTCTGTGGTCAGAGCCTACCACAGAGCTTTTAATATTTGAAAACTATTCTGTTCACTGGAATCCCAGCATTTAAAATAATGATTTTCTTAAGATACAGAATCCCGATGCACTATATCTGACCTTTCTTGGTCAGGAAAATAAAATCTTCAACACCTCTTGTTTCTTATTCTTCTCATTCCATATTGCTCGAAGCTGATGTTAAATGATCAGGATGCATTTTCACTCCTTTGGCAGTTTAATTAGCATTTGTATGTTAATGTAGCTATCCTGAGACTTAACAGCTGTTGCGGTTACTATACCTTCAGTCAAATATTTGTACTTTAGACATCATTTTAACTAGGTTAACTAGTAAAAACTAGGGTTGAATATAAAAATCTATAAGAAGAATTCTCATAGGAAAATGTTTTGTTTTGGGGGGGTTTTTTTGGTGGGATATATGGTTATGATAAAGATTTAGTGGATCTTATTTTTTTTTATCAGTAAATTTTAAGAAGTCCCTTTTATACTATGCTGTTTAATGCTACTGAAAAACTAGATATATGCTTTGGGGAGGAATTAAATGATGAGGTATATTTTTGCTCTTTGAAAGAGAATTCATTAAAATAGAACTTATTCTAAGAAAAGGAAGCAAGTAATATTGAACAAGCATTTTAAATGGTTAAATGAAGGTGGCCTCAGCTTTGGAACAAGATCATTAGAAACATAAAAACATTTTTTTTGGGTGGTTAAAAATAACTTTAAAAATAATTACACTTATGGTAATGATGAAAAGAACTCCAAAATAATTTAAGAGTATCAACTGTGAGGACAGGGATCATATCTTATTAATTTTTAAAGTCCCCTTCCTAAATCTGACACTTTGAGAACAGTAGGCAGACAATAAGTGTTGAACAGATAAATAATGTGGTAGATTTTAATAATTAATTACATGACTTTATTTTTGCATAGAAGCCATTTTCTCATTCTAAGAAACATTCTAATTCTTAAGGTCTTTCTTCTGAATAGTCTGTCATCACAAAATTGTTTTGAGCATTTATCTAGTATGCATCCCTCCCTGCCATATCATCACTCCTCAATTTAAAAAATAAAATGAAATCATGTGGATGACTTACATGTCCTGGTTTTGTTTGGCAGATTCAGTGGTTCCCACAGAGCAGCGATCCCAAATCTACATGGAAGGGGGCTCGCTGGTGCAATCACTACACCCCGAATGGGACTTTAAATCCCACTAGTAACAAGATGGAGGTTAGTCTTAGTATCACAAAATAAAGACAGTTTTTTCCCAGACATTTTAAAAGACTGCACCCCAGCTTTTAATGAAAATATTTGGCGGGGTAGGGGTTGGTGGGAATGTGGTAAACACATAGAAAAGGAAATGTGAAAAGCTGACCCTTCGCACAGATACTGAATTCACAAAAATATATAAGCTCGCGAGGCAGTAGGCCGAACACTTATTATATATACCTGTAGCATCAGTTTTAAATGGGGTGCATTCACTGATCTTATCTTGATTAAAATCATCTTCAGCATTCTGGGGAGTCATAGGAAGGGTCTATTTTTC
>NW_006442207.1:5447837-5458089 GCF_000325575.1 Pteropus alecto | reverse complement strand
TTTTTAGCTTTTTTTAAGATCATCTGCTGAGGACCATGCCGTAGCCAAACCTGTGGAAAGCATAGGCAGTCCCAGCAGAGCTTCTAAGAGCTTCCAGGGGGTCAGTGATTACTGTTGATGCTCTAAGTAAAAGCCCCCAAAGTAACCTCTTGAGTCTTTTATTCTCATGTCTCATTCTCCTTTCAGAGGCATCTCCCAAACCAAAATGCCAAGCAAAATGGGGCGTAACGTCAAAGAATCCTTGATTTGGAAAGGAGCTTTGAAGTCATGGAGTCTGATTATTATCTCTACCAAAATTCTTAGATAATTGGCTCTAACATTACAACCTAATGAATAAAATAATTTTGACCAAAAGGAATCATTAAATTTGCATTTTTTGTTTGTTTGTTTTGCCTTGGTAGCTTATTTCCTAGCACTTTTGAAAAAATGCCTATTTAGGAAATTTTTTCTTCTAAAGTTTAGAACACATCTAAACTATCTGGACTGTTCATTCAACAAATGAAATGAAAATGTCAATTGTTTGTGGGCAGGCTGATTTTGACTACTTTCTTAACATGCCTGGCTCTAACCTCCTCCTAGATTTCCTTATGTTGACTGTAAAGACACCTAGAACTACTTTTAACCCCAGCCATCTTTGATAGCTGTCCCAGCATAGTGACATTGACAAATAGTAACCTTATATACAAAACAATAATGGAGTAATGTTACTTGCTCTGGCTGAAGTCCAGTGGTTCTAGAAATGGCTTAAAATAAGATCTCTTGTCAGATACAGGTAGAACTAATAGAACATGTATCTCCTGAGCTCTATTGTATATTCTTTTTATTGCCATTGCTCTTCATTGTTTTCATTATCATGCTATCGAGCAAATACCATGTGAAAGAGTTACAAGTTATGAATGGATGCCCATGCTTCCGGTTTGTAAATTCCTTAAAAGCTCCCTGGTAACTGAGGAACCTGTTCTGGTCATTGGTATGTGTGTGACCTTCCTCAGTGTATGTAGTAAGAGTGAGTTTGAGAGTCTGTGGAAATCTTTCTCAGTTTCTTAGAGGTAATCAAGAGGATGTCATTAGAAAATATATTAGTGTCAGTACTCTAAATTGATGTATTTGGAACATAAAAACAAAAGCTAGAAAACAAAACAAAAAAGTCATTAGAAAATATTTTATATTGTCAGTGCCCTAAATTGATATATTTAAAAACAAAATCTAGAAAACAAAACAAAAAAGTGAGCGTGCTTATTTTAAAATCTGACAAACCTGTGGATTCTTAAATTCTTTTAAAATAAAAATGCCATTTTATCATGAGTTCGAAAACTGAGATATCAGGATTTTCATGTGACTATAAATGTGTCTTCTCTCATATTCTGTTACCAGGGCCTAATCTGGTCAGATAGAGATATGTCCCTAGAGAGGGTGAGAATGGTAAACTCGTCTTTAGTTATGATTAATACAAACTGAGACAACAGAATTTTCAGTCTAAGTTAAATTGTAGTCTTTATTGAATAAGTTTCATCTTTTATACTTACAACCCATAGTGATTTCTTTCTCCCTTTCACGAGTTATACTAAAATCACAAGCACCTTTTTAAAGAAGTCTTTTGTAGATAACCTATAAAATATAGACTACATATGTGTGATTTTACAGGTACCTAAAATATGTAAGTAAAATGTGCAATTAAGCACTTTTCTGTATTGACAATAGGATAAGTAAAACAAGTAATATAGACTTATATTTGCATGTCTGGACACCCCACAATTTTTACCATTTATTTTGCATTATATATAACCTGAATATTTCACAAATGTGATTGTGAGATCAGAAACAGTCTGTTTTCTCCTTTCTGTTTTATGTATAATGGCCATGTTTAAAACTGGTGATAATTTTTTCCGAATATTAATACTATTAGGCAGGGCATATAACAATTATTTTTTCTTTCCATTAACACACATATTCAGTCATTTTGGAAGACCTCTCATGATAGGGCAATGAAAAAAATGTTTTAATAATGGAGTATACAGTAGTTTCGTGGTTGTTGAAAAAGTTTCTCTTGTTTTTAAAGTTACAATTGTGTTTTTTTTAACAAATGTTAAAATTTTCCTTTTACATTTGTGTTTTCATACTCAGGCTCCTAGAATTTTTATACTATTGGAAGAATATACAAAAAGTGTGTTTTATCTCTTGGACTCCTTACGTTGGTATGGCCATCTTTACAAAATTCTTTCTACAAAGATGTCTGAAAAGATCTAGTTACTTCTTATGCCCTATTTCTTATGCCTTCTACCTTCTTCCATATCTATAGAGCTCATACTCGCTCACTCTTTTTTTTTTTCTCTTCTTTTCTGCCTTTTTCTCTTTTTGTCTCCCCTCTGTTACAGACTCTTTGCTGTCTAACTTGAAATTGATTAGAATGCATTAAATTTTAAATAAGTGTCACATATCCTTAACTGAGCACTAAAAGGTTGAGAAGGCTTCATGGTGTAGAGTCTGATCCAAAACTAAGTGAGAAGAATTTTAAAAACAAGGGCTGCCCTTCATTAGCCCTCATGCTATCTCCTGACAGGCTCCGTGCACTTCCGTCGCCATGCCAGGCCAGGGCAAGCCCCGCTGCCATGCACCATTTACCCTCTGTCAGCAGCTTCAGTCAGGGCTTGCGCGATATTGTACATGTGAGTCTGTCATGCGTCAGCCTCAATTAAGCTCATATTGCTTGCTTGGGAAAGGCAACAGCCTCCTCCTGTTAACCATCTTTTTTGTTGTTGTTCCATTTTTTTCTTCCATTTTTTTTTTTTATTCAATTCTCCTAGAAGCCCGTGTTTCATTTGGTGAAAATACGTTCATGGTTTTTTAGCCTTTTACAAGGAGAAGTGGTTTTTAGAGGAAGTAACTTCTCTACGTAGGTTCCAATAAGTTGTTTATAATCATGGAAATGTGCTAAGTTAACATCTGAGTTTGTCGTTTAAAGAAGGCAATTATAGGCAACTGTCACTGACATTTTGTACCTGTGCCAAGCCTGGTCTTGAGTCCTATGAAGCAATTTTTCTCCAGGCCTTTTAAGAACACAAGAGCAATAGGCACCAGCTTTATCAAATCTTGAAGTATTTCTCTTTCTTCTCCATATCCTATTGTTTACTCACGCCCTTGTCATCTACGGGATGGTGGTTTTCTTTTTTTAAGAGAAGAATGAAACCTTACTATCTTTGAAGGGGGAAAAAAAGCGTAGACAGCAGCAGTTTATATTTGGTTCACTATTTTGTGGTTTACCGTAAGTTTATGGGAAAAACATAAAGACCACCCATGGCTTCATTATACCGGGTGGTTAGCTGACCAAGTTAGTCTCTTATGAGAAATTATCTTTAAGAGGGCATTCTCGAAAAATAAGAGTCTTTGAGAGAAATTCTCTTTTCTTCCTCTGAATAGCTACAGAGCACCCAAAAGAGCTCCCGCGTGCTTTCATGGACAGGTAAACATTGAGGTAGAAGGGCACCTTGAGGGTTTATAGAAATTTTGTGGGCCTGGTCAGTTTGTTAAGTCAGGTTAGCCCAAGAGGCTGTTGTCAGGTGTTGGTCACAAGGCACAGCATGACACAAATCGCAAAGATGTAAATCCTGTGAGGTCTGTGACAGCAGAAGGGGTTGGTGATAACTGAAAAGCAAGGTCAGTTTCACAGGTGAGAATGGATACAAAAACGTATGTTGGCATTTTTTTTCTTTTTTCATAAGACACCACTCGCCCGGGTGAGTAGGTTTTAAATAGAATCATATTAATGGATCAATTCAAGGAAACAGATGGAGTATACAGATAATAGGATTCAGATTTCCAAAATATGTGGCAGACGGGTCATTGTTGAAATTATTAGCTGAAAAACTTAAAAATCCATAATTATCCAAACTTTATGGTTAAAGATTTCCAGTAAGACTGAATGAGCTTGGCTTCGTGCAAGATATGTATTAGCATTAACTGTGACGTTATTAAACTCTTGAACGAAAAATACTTTGCAGGAGTCAACTCACACTTAGCAAGGAAAAGTTTTTGGTTTTGTTTTTGTTTTTGAGATACTCTTGATCAAGAGATTTCCATTTGCTAATATAAATTAATATTTAAGAAGATTTCCTTTGCACCTAAGTCCTGATAGATATTGTCGAGAGTCTGCACTCTAACTTTTCCTAGAGAATCACATCCCTTCTTGAATGTATGTATGAATAGGTCACACATCAGCGACTTTTTAGGTTGCTCATTTATTTAAAAAGTAGTTTTGAGCCCCTATGCTGTGGCTTGTTAGGTACAGGTGAATCAGTGGTGAACAAAACAGAATTCCTGTGGACTTTATAGCCTAGTGGTGGAAATAGCCATTATAATATATAAATTTTAAACCATATTCAGTGGGTTGACAGATGTCCAGAGGGCTATTAGAGAGCATGTAACAGGGGATCTCGATTCTAGTCTGGGAGCCAGGGAACCTTCCCCAAATAATGACATTTGATATGTGATCGGAAAGATAAGTGAGGGTTAGTAGGTAAGGGAGTGGAGAAGGGTGGGGGATGGGAATAGTCCACAAGGAAGAAGAAGGAGCCAGTGCAAAGGCCCTGGGACAGGAAGGAGCATGGCACACCAAGGAACTGAAAGACAATGTGTGGAGCACAAGGAGTGAGGCAGAGCGTGGTGAAATGAGCCTTGAGCCTAGAGAGATGAAAGCTAGAGCACATTGAACTTGTCCTGGGCCATCTCTGGGTTTTGCCCTTTATTTAAAAGCAGACATTTTTCCATCTGTAAAATGAGAGGATTAAGAATCAGATTCTCAAGTTAGGAGGCTATTGGAAAGAAGTGATATTTTTAATCATTTCAATTACCTGTCTTTAGCAGGTAGAGAGGTCAGGGTTGTTAAATGTCTTATAGCATTTGGGACAGTACCGCTGGGCAAAGAATCATCCTGCTCAAAATACCAACAGAAAACACTGTGCTGAATAATCATCACTTGGATGCTTTTTCACTCTATTATTCTGTAAGTAAACGTAAAATGCAGACCTCTAGAAAACAATGTAACTAATGATAGTGATTTTATTGAATGTTCAAACCTTAGAACTTTTGTGCTGAACAAGAAATATGACAGCTACATTAGTTGAGACAGAGGAGGTGTCGCAATCTATGTTATAACTGGATGTTAGATAAGTTAAAACATTATTTGATGCATCGAAGAATTTTCTAGAAAATAAGGAAAATCTCTGAGGAGGGAAAGGGGAAAACAGTGAGCTAAAACCAGACTACAGAGCAATGAGCTGTGACTAAGAAAGCCTAAGACAATGAGGACCAACTGCCATCAGCAGCAAGCACTGCAATTGGGAATCAAAAATGGAGGGTGCACACACACTTGCAAATGCATGCGTGTACACGCATTCGTGCGCACGCGCACACACGCACACACACAATGGGATAGCTAACCTTGAAACTCTTCTATTTAACCAGGACGCCTAAAGGGTTAAGATGTCTTGCACTTGCAAATGCATGCGTGTACACGCATTCGTGCGCGTGTGCACACACGCACACACACAGTGGGATAGCTAACCGTGAAACTCTTCTATTACCAGGACGCCTAAAGGGTTAAGATGTCTTGTTTAAGTCACACCTGCTGGCTTCCAGCAAAAGTAAATGTTTGTGTTTTCTTTTGTTTTGTTTTCTGGAAAAAAAGCATCCCTAAATTAGCCACTTACAGATTAAGTTTAACAAAATATGAGCTTATATTTAAAAATTTGCACACAAAGAAAAAATTATTACCATGAATAAGAGTCAACTCAAACAACAAACAATACATTTTGACTTCCCAAGATTTTTAGATATTGTAGTTAATCAACATAGAATACAAAACAGGGAAATATATATATTTACAGAAAATAAAAAATGGAATTTTAAAATGATCATGGAGTATGAAACTATCACTATGACCATAAAGAACCACATAGAACTTTTTGGATGAATGGGTTTAAAAGCAGATTAAAATAAGCCTAGGAGACAGCTAGAAAACTGGAAAATAAATCCAGAGAAATTATACAGAATTCAGCATGGAGAGAAAATGAGATGGAGAACATGAGATAGATGTTAAGACATGCAGAATTGGATGAGATGTAAAAGGCGTCGAATCAGAGTTCTAAAAGGAGAAATTAGAAGAGCAATATTTGAAAAGATAATGTGTGGAATTTTCAAATCTGGCAAATAAATGACATATACCAAGCAAAATAAATACAAAGAATTTCACATCTAGACATATTGTAGTGAAACTGCAGAACACTGGAGCCAACAAGAAGTAAATACAGCCAGAGATAAAACAACACCTAACCCATAAACAAATGATAAATTAGATGGAAAGTAGGCCCCTCAACAAGAATCAAAGCCGAAAGACAGGAAAATAATGTCTGCCAAGTTTTAAGAGAAAATAAATGCCAGCCTAGATTTTCTTCTCAGGAAAGTGTCTCTCAATGACAAGAGCAAAACTACATTTTTAGATAAACAGAAAGCGAGAGATTATTATCTGTGGATTTTTAATAGAAGTACTTCAGAAAGAAGGGAAATGACTCCGGAAGGAAGATCTAAGGTACAAGAAGGAAAAGTGAACCAAGGAATTATTAAATTTAAACGCAAATCTAAACATCTATTGTAATATTTATATTTATAATTCGAATGTAAAGATAATAACAGTGTTTAATTTGGAGGAAGAGATTATTTAAAAGAAAATAACTAAAATCTTGCTACTTGTCATTGGAAGTTAGGAGGGTAGTGATCAGCTTAATGTTATCAAAGGGCTTGTAATTTTCAGGAAAGGAATAAAGATACTAACTTTAGATTTCATTACATATACATGGTGAAACTTCAGCTATAACCATTGAAAGAATAAAAATAGAATTGTCTAGATTCCAAAAATTGTACAAAAACCACTTGCCTGCCTATATAATTGCAAAAAATAAAAAAGAAGACACATTTTAAAATAAAGGTACCATTTACAATTACAAAACGCAAGCTGTCTGGGGACGAATATAACAAAAAATGTATGGGTCCCAACCCTCTACTTACTAGCAGTGGTACTGAGCAAGGCAATTTCTCTGAACCTCAGTTACTCATCTGTAATATGGCAATAATAGAAGTACTTACTTAATAGGATGGTAAAAATTAAATGAGAAAAGTAGTGTTTAACACTGTGCCTAGTCCACAAATAAAACTCCCATTAAATATCCGCCACTGTTGTCATTGTCGTTATTATTAGGCTCGAAGCCAAAAGCCATGGGAGAGCAATGGCCCCAGCAGTCAAGGCGCTTAGAGTCTAATAGGGATGATAATGCAATAGACAAATATTTATATGATATGTATAAAATGTCAATGTCAAAAGTTGATATCAACAAACTGTTAGGGAGGAGAAATCAGTCTGGGCTTAAGGAAGAGAGGAAGACTTTGTAAAGTAGACGATCTTTGAGCAGTGCCTTAAAATACTGATAGAATGTATATACCGCGAGCAGGGCACTGGGGACCAAGTCTGCCTTGACTGAATATTATTAAGGTATCTATGATGAACAGGTCGGTAGGAAAGCATGTTGGCTGATGGTGCTGGATCAGCTTGGCTGTCTGAGAGGAGGTGAGAGGTTGGAAGGAGAGGTTAGTGGGAGCACACTGAAATTACAGAAGCAAGTTTGTTGTTAGCACAGCCCCTTGTGACACAGAGCCAAATATTAATTAGCTGTCAGATAAGAAAATGTCTGGGAGACTCTCTAAGGAAAGGTAAATACATCCTCTGGAATAGTGCCTGGCACATTAGTAAAAGTTTTGTTTCTGTTTTTGTTTTGAATAATATATACAGTTCAGTGAGTTTGGAAAATTGTCATATGGATAATGTCATGTCAAACTAAACTAGGGCGTTTTTCCAACCGACTCCTATGATTGAAGGGATAAGTATATGCATGGTCTGAGCCAATCTGTTGCATCTGGAGTAAAATTATTTTTGTGGGAGAAGCAGTGGAAGGGGGCTTCCTGGGACAAAATATGTGGAAATAGGACAGATATGCCCATGGTGATAGTTCCTCCAACCCACATACCCGTGCAAGCACAGATAGCTGCACAGCACAGCTTGGAGGGTAGGGGAGCTTCCCAGGGATGGAGTTGCCAAGGGCCCCCGTGCCCAAGGATCTTAGTCTCATTTCAGGAGCGGTCCTCACACTCCTCCTTTGAACCACTAGCTGCCCCCTAGCGACAGAGATGGCCGGGTGCTTCTTTAATGTTTGCAGAATACACGGACTATGTTTGTTTTTTATTTCTAAACCGTACCTAATTTTTACAGACCTTTCTTCTTTAATGTTTTGCCCAGATGCACATAATCATCCTTTTGCTCATGACTAGACACAGCTGGGGGAAGAATGTCTGCTAGATGAGACTTTAATTAACTTCCTCAGGAGTAAGGCTTGGGATAAAACTACAAGAATCTTTCTTACCTTTTTCCTGACAGTGGAATCATTTTGTTTGCCAACTAGTGAGTAGTGGGATAGGGTGGGGAGGATGGAAGTTAGAGGCGAAAGAGAAGGAGACGCCAGCTGGGGAAGGACATCATTGAAAGGACACCCCGCACCTGGAATATGGACAGCCAGGTGGTGGGAAAGGTCTTGACCCCCTGGGTTGTATTTTTCAGTTTTGGAACTGTTCAGCAACAATCTGGAAGTGTTCCCAGAACTTTTAAAACTCTCTACTAAAGTAATTCTGGCAACAATGTGGACATCTTTGTGATAGGTAAAAGCACACTGTGTTTTTAGGCCTGGTAAATAACTGCATGTAATATTAACAGTGCGTGCTGTTCCTTTCACTCAACTGTTATTGGACTTTAAGAGAATTTGTTTCATTATTGGAATATAATCTCTTAGTCTTTGAGCTGTTACCATTACTGATCCGAATTGAAGCCATATGATCCAACAAGCACTTTATTCTTTGTTTATGTGCAATACAGTGTACTAGGCACCAAGGACCTGTGAAGACGAAAGATAGCCCTGCCCTCAAGAAGTCCACACTCTACTGGAGACGTGATTAAAAAAATAGCCCCCAGGAAGCCTTGCTCTCTAGGCTGACAGCTACAACAGAGGTGCAAACCACTTACCAACGGCTTGTAGGAGAGGAAGAAATGGATTCACATGGGGAAAACTGGAAAGACTTCTGATTGGGGGTTAGTTTTAAATTAGGCTTTCCAAGAAGAGTAGGACTTTGATAGGTAGGAGAGAGTAAGGAAATGCTTTGCAAATGGAATTTTGATCCATGGCCAGGAGAAAGGAGAAATAAGAGATGCTTAGGAAAAGCAGGGGTCCTGGAGCATGAAGTGCCTTGAAAGTGCGGTTTGGGGTGCAGATGGGGAGCGCAGTGGATGGGCCAAGGCCGATGGTGGAAGCCTTTGCTCGTAGGCCAAGACTTGATTCTATGTCAGGCGTTGCAGTTTTTCCCCATTCTATGCACACAGAACTCAGAGACCCAGCTGCTTGCCGTTTGCTAGCCAAAGCTGAAAGTTGTTGGGAAATGACGTATTCTCTTCCATCCTCTTAATTTGGTAGTTTCCAATAATTGCCATCTGTCTCAATATTCACTTGTAACCTCTAAGTAGATATATACATTTCAGGACTTAATGGCATTGTTTCCTAAGTGAGTTTCTCTGTGTGGTAGGTGTTCCACCAGGTGAGGGCTTCATGGTCAAGTGTCTGTGTGCACCTCTGCACACCGTGCTCCTGTCTGGAAGAGTCGGGTTATCCATTAGCATATTAATGGTTCTGAGGAGTAAGAATTCTTTTAAACTTTGCATGCCAAAGAGCCCATTCATCTTATTAACATCTCACAAAACATCTCACAATGCAATCAGAGAAATATTGCATTAAAGTACATTTCACAAATAGTTTTTATATGTGTTTCTCCTAGCCCCACAACATCCTTATGAAATAGATGTTGTCCCCATTTTTCAGATGAGAATAGAAGGTTAAGTACTTTTCCCAAGTTCACGGGCCAAGAAAAGAGCCAAAATTTGAATGCAAGATTTCCTAACCTGTGACCATTTCGCCACTTTGTGCCACCTCCTAGATTCATGTCTATCATTTATTTCATTGAGCACCAGTGTGTCCTAAGCTAATTGGCTTTGGACTCTATCTTCAGCAGTCCTTTAAAAATATATGCTCTGCTTTGCCTTCCAGTGATAGCCTGTGTCCTAAATCCTTACTCATCCCGTTCAACACCTTTCATGCCCCACACTCTT
>NW_006442207.1:5434683-5447816 GCF_000325575.1 Pteropus alecto | reverse complement strand
TCTTTCAAAGGGACCTTGACCACTCCAGTGTCCCTGGTAACACTGTACTTTCTTTTTTTTTGCACACTCCTCTCTATTTTCTGGTTATACATTCCTTAAATTCGGGGTACATTTAGTAGGTTCAGCATCTAGCACAGTCCTCGGCCCACGGTGTCACCCTGTGCTCGTTTGCTGAATGAGCGAGTGACAGTGAGCATTTCTCAGGTGTGAGTGTAGAGAGAGAGCCCCTTGGTGCTCCTTCTAGCTCTGGTTCCCATTGTGCTAGTGTCAGTTTGCTAAGAAACATATAAGGTGGTGTTTTCTGTATGTAGTCAGTCACCTTATAGAAGATAGTACAGTTATCCTATCAGAATGAGAACACAAAATTGTACCAACACCATGTAACAAGCCAATCAGTATACCTAAAAAGCCAAACTGGAAACCGGGAACTACGCTGCCCAAAGAGACCTCAGAAAATAGTTGTTTTTACAGGTTTTAAAAGTAATGGGCATGAGGCACGCCCAGGTGGAGCAAGGTCTGTCCTTGGTTTCAAGCTTCTTCCTCTGACTTCCTTTTACTTCTACAATTTTTAGCTTCGGCTTTGGTAGATTTTAATGCAGACCAAGAGTGCTATTTTTATGCATGAAATCTTGTATTTATAGAACAAAAAGTACCTTAAAAAAAAGAGGTGTAATGAATCAGGTAGAAGAGCCAGGACTATAAACAGTCACATACATATTTCTTTATAGGATTGACGAAAAACTCAGGAAATAAATGCAATATTTACAAAAAAAATAAGATTTGAAGATTAAAATGATAAATTCCTATATTTAGATTTTTACTCAATCAGTTCATATAATCTTTGTTCTTTTAAGCATTTGTTGCAGCAAACCTCCTTCAAACATCTTAAAACTTCTTGTCAAAATAGCTCTAGTTTCTAATGCTAACTTGAAAACTGTGAATTAAAATATCTGAAATAGAAGTTAGGGGGTAGCTTAGTAGAAACTAAGTTATAAATAAGAGTAAGCTCTAACTTAAGTTTTCAAAATACCAATTATGGGTATTCAAGTGCATTTACACAAGCTGGGTGTGTTATTTCTGGAGTTAATGAGCAATTTTGCAATGTTCTATATATCACTTTTTAAGACATGATAAATTGTCCCTAATGGCATTGTGTGTATAAACTAGAGCCGTTTCTGTCTTGTGCATTCGTCCCAGGATTGGGTGGTACACCTGAAAAGGCTTGGATTTTAATGGGGCCTTTTTAGCACTTTTGCACCTCGTATGTTCAGGATTATGTTTGATTGATGACTTTAAACGTGCTGGCATGAGAGACATGTAGACCTTAATGCTCTTAAACCATTTGTTTTCCAGTCTCTGTAAAAAGGCCCTTCTGTTTTGGGGGTAACACTTTATCCTTCTTAAGTAAACAGAAATAGGTTTCTGGGATTTTGCTTTTTAGCATTGTAAATCCAGCAGGAAAGAGACAGGCTAGAGGCTTTTAAGAGAAGGCTAAATACACTGTGTTCCCATTTTATTAGAGTAGTCTGAAAAAATCGGAGAGAGAGAGAGAAAGAGAGAGAGAGAGAGAGAGAGAGAGAGAGAGAGAGAGAGAGAGAGTGTGTGTAGATATATTTTTTCTCCTAAATTGTATTCAAATAACTTTTTTTTAACCAGAACTCTGAATCTTTTCTTTTCCTTTGGACTACTTGATGCCTCAGTCATTATCCTCAGCCTGCTGGCCGAGGGCTGTCTTTGGATTCCGTCGTCTTAAACAGCTACAGGGTTGGCTACTGTGTGGCCAAGGGGATGTTCTCCCCAGCAGGTCTAAGAACAAGAGTTTGGGGCTATAAATTGAATCTTACTTCCCAAAAGGCACTGAGGTTCAGTTCCCCATGCCCGGCGGTGTTTTCTAATCCATTCCTGTAGGATTCCTCCGACTTGGACAAAATCTTCAGTGCTTCCGGAGAGGCTCAAAAAAAACTAGCAGCGAGGGCTACCAGTTTCTAATTAACAACCTAGGCACTCACTGTTCAGGAAAAGGGGGGAGATTGCTTCTGCTGAAAGAACACATTGTTTTAAGAACTGATTATAAACAAGTTGCTCAGGGAGGAGAGACCTACAACAGCAGAACCGTCTGCACCGGCCTTCAGCACCGGCTCCCAGTTGTCCATCATCTTTCGAGAAGAGAGACCAGCATGGTACTGACAAACACATTTTCACTTCCATCTAAGATATGAACTTAGGGGCTCGAGAATTGAAAGACTAGTGCATTCGCCCATATTTATAATATGTTGCTAATTAGCAGTCAGTGTCCTTGTGATCTTTTTATTTGTCGTCCTCTTGAGGCATCCCATGTCTTTCATTTCCTTCCTCTCCATCTTCAGAAACGCTAAATGGAATATGGATCATTCTGGCAGCAGGGCAGTTTGAGCCCCCTGATTAGTCTAGAATGAAATGTGAAGGGAAAAAAAAATGTATGAAATGAGCTGTTGTGTCTCCTTGTTCTCAAGACGTTATTTTGAAATCTTCGTGGGTGGTGATGTATTTGCCGGTGATTCGTTTTCCCTAGCGACCTCTAGGATTTCTGGGAAGGGTGTTCTTTTTTTAAATACTTTATCATTTTTATTTTATTTTTTATAAAACAGTTCGTATTAGGATAAATCTTTATAAATGAAATGTGAACATGATAGCAGAAAAGATAAAAGTCCCAGACACAATTTTAGGGCACTTAACATGACTCAGAGCCTCAGAGCCTTTAATCACCATTTTGCTGCTGCTGCTGCTGCTGGTCTTAAGTCTGAGTGAAAAGTTTCTGATACCTTTTTCACCAAGTCATCCTAAAATTATTTTTCACTTACACTCTTGAAATTGTTTATCGTAATAGGTATTTCGTAATAAAATAGGGCTAAATACATATATCCGATTTGGGTCTATTAATAACTTTTGTGTATACACTATATTTAGTGAACATATTTGGTAAATATAATGAGTGTAAAAGACTATTGAAAGTGCATCAGCAGCTGTTCCACTGGAAGCACCGTGAACAGAAGTACCATGTATAAAGCAAGGGAAAAGCTTCTATGTGTGTAGATAAATGGACTGATGGAGCCAGAAGAGATCTTATGGTCATCTGAGTCAACTCGAGCAGCTTATAAGGGAGAAAAATTAGTCCTAGTGAAAGGACATATGTGATGGTCAAAAGGAGCTGGAACTAAGGTTCTTCCAACTGGTGGTCCACTGCTCTTGATGTGCGTTAGGGTATACTCTGGCCTTTGTTTTTAGATTTCAGTGTATTTGCCATCCCCCACATAAACAGGTGAAGGTATATCGCGATAATTTTATTAAGTGTAATTTTTATTTAAAAATTCACACAAATGGAACCACAAAATCTGCATCATAACTTTTTGCTTCCGAGATATTTTGTTATATTCATACTGTTACAGTGATGAACCACTCACAAGTTAGTTGCAAATGCAGCTAGTTGAAATAGTCATCCATAAATAACCAATTAATTAAACTTATATAATGTCATTTAAATAATTTGCCTGGCACATAATTGATCCTCACTAAATATATGTTGATTCAGTCTTCCCTGTCTCAGCTCCATCTTGAGCCAGTTTCTCAAATAGTGAGCTTTGAGTCAGTCACTTTGGGGGATATTTTTTAAAAATGCAAATTCCTGCTACCCAACCCCTGTTCAGGATCTATGGGATAGGCCTTGAAATTCTATATTTTTAACAAACTGGGCAGGTGATTCCATGCACACTGAAGTTTGAGAACTACTACCTAAAGTCAAGAGATTGAAATCATAATTGGTTAAATTATCTTAAGTTGATCAGTTCAGTTGAGAAACTAGATACCTAAATGTAATTACCAGACATATTTTTAAAACAATTATGTAGGTTCTAAGATGCTAGTCGGTATATGACAATCGTTTTTTGTATTTTTTACTTATAATTCATTCTTAGTGCAAATTATTTAAATAAGATAGAAATATATAAAATAAAAAATAAAGTCTCCTCCCAAGCCCCTTGCCCTTCCTTCCATCTCTCCTATTCTCACTCCTGAAGGATAACCACTATTAACAGTTGGTGCATACAGTTTGAAATTATTTTCTTTATGTATTTAGATGTTTTATCTATATGCGAGGATATATTTATGTGTGTAAATATATATGCACATATATATTTATTCATTCATTTAACACATATTTGAGCATCTACTGTACACCAGGAATGGGTACTGAGTAAACAACAGTGACCAAACAAATGAGATCCCTGTTCTCATGGAACCTGCACTGTAATAGGGAGATAGGCAGTCAATGAAAGTGCAATGTAAAGTGTGGTAGTGATCCATGCTCTAAAGAAAAATAAAATAGGATAAAGGGACAGAGCATTCCAGGGGGTTCTACCTTAAGAATGATCGTCGAGCCGGCTTTTGACACGACCAGAGTGAGGAGAGAGAATGAGCCCTGTGCGTATCTTGGGGAAGAAAAGGCCACGAACCTCCTAGGTTATGTATGGAAAAATCACATTTTTTTTTTAAACACAAGTATATTATGCATACCGTCCTGCACCTGGCCTTTTCCATTCAACAGTGATTTGTAGACTTATTTCTAGTGTCTGCATACATACACCTGAAATATTCTTTCTTAGTGTCTGCTTAGTATTCCATAATGTGTCTGTGCCATACTTTAACCACTCATATATTGTTGGATATTTTTTTCTTTACGTTTTACTTTTACAAGCAATCCTGCATGAAATTCCATGAGTTATAATTTTGATATTTAGTTATTATAGGGTTGATATTATATATTCTATTGTAAAGTGAAATTATTTGAAGTATTTGGATCATATCAGTCAAGTACAGCATTACTTACTGTTAAGAATAAAGGAACCAGACCTTGGGGTACAAAAGTATGTAATATTCATTTTACACGCAGAGGTAAGGGTCCCTTAATTACTTTTAATTTTAAATTGGGCCATCAAAGAATTCTAAATCATGTTTTTATCACAAAAGGTCATATTTTTATGGTGTTCCATTTTTTAAAAGTTATTCAACCAACTGTGCAGGCGCTGGTTCTTATTCATAGGATTCGGATCAGTGCGGGTTAGTTTTTATCAAGTCTGTTCTCTTAGTATTGGATCAACGTTTATTCTTTAGTGCTGCTGCCTTTATGTTGTTCTTGGATCCAGAAGTATTTAATCTGTACTACATTTTGTCTTTTAAATGTAAGATATTCTTATTAATTTTTTTCTTAATTATAAAATTAGAACTATATTACCCAGAAATAATCATGTTATAACATTTCGGTGTATATCCTTCCGGTTTCTTTTTTCTTCAATGCACTGATTTCTTTTTTCAATCCCAGCTTTCATTGTAGGTTACCCAGTTCCAACATCTTTCTCATAACCCGCATTGAGAATAACCCATTACCTCTCTCACATCACCTTTCTGTTGCTAGTTACTCACTTCACTGTGAACGACCCAGCAGACTGTCTCTTCATTGTCAATTGAATAGACATGTGCCTTACAGATTGTTTGCCAAGTGAATGGCTTCTGGGGTGGCAGGTGATGTCACCACAATGCTCCGAACCCCTGGATACTTGCCCAGTGGCTGTCTACATGGCTTCAGATCAGTCCTGCATGCGCAGAGCATTCGAACCCATGATTTGCATTCCTCCTCAGGCACAGGGGGGACCAGGAAGTTCTCTTATGCCCCTCCTTATTGCCAGGCCCTAATGGAGCATGCTTTGGATTTTCACAGAAAAAAAATTTTGCTCCCACACTATTTCTTATACCCCCTTCATTCTTCCCACTCCCTATTTCACCACCACTAGGCTCGTGGGAGCTGGCATTTAACCGGAGGCTTATCGTGTTTTCCCCCACCTTGGAATTAAGAAGAAGCAGAATCTTTGAAAAGTAAGAGCTAACTCATCTCTCCAGTTAAGCTTCTCTTAGGAAAGGGCTTTTTGTCTTTGGGTTTCTGCAAAGCCCACAACGGTCCAGAGTAAAACACTCTGTGATTTGGGAATGAATGTTTATTTAATGCAGGAATTATTTTACAATGAGATTGTATAGCAACCGTTTAGTAATTAAAATGTTTTGATTTGCACCCCAGTTTTCAAGAATGGCTTAAGCAACATTGAATTAAGTTCGCCGTGTTCTGAGTTACTGGCGTTAGTAACTTAGCTTATTTTCTTTAAAACTTAGATAATTTTCCAAGCAATTTGTTTTAGATGCAGATAAATCTGTTGGCCCTCAGTGTGCTCCTTCATCGTGTGACCCAAACCTCCCAAACTTGCCTTACGCAATTCATCAATCCTTCTGTGGAGTGTAGCGTGCAGTGTGTAACTACTGGATTGTTTTTAAATGAAGGTGATTTTTTGATGTTTTTTTTCTAAAAGACCATTTTATAGTATTAAAACTGAGAGTAGAGGTGAGAAGGACCATGGTATATTAAAGAAACACGTTAATTGTGCCTAAAGGTGTTTGTTTTTTCTTGAAATGCCCACTTAGTTCCCAACTGATCAAAAGATAAAGGTTCCAGAGAGTCTTTCTTCTGACAGACGTGATTATGTAAGGGGTTCCCTTCTAGAAAGACTTGTTATTTTATAAACACATGCATATGCATAAGAGCTTCTGCCCAATACTCCCACTTTCTGATCTGCACAGCATAGCAGAGCACCCCATGGAGTCAGAGAACAAAGAAAATCTTTACTCTGAAATTCTTTCCTGGAGCTGAATATGTCCTCAGCTTCAGAAAGGAAATCCCTGGCATGGATCAGGTCACCCCTCTGGCCTTCCGAAGGCAATTTGAGGCACCACTGGTGTGCGCCCCAGGAAAACAGTACCCTTGGAGGTTCTGGAACTTGGGTTGATTTCCTAGTAGGGAATCAGGTATTGTTACATTTTATCTACATCATTGCAATTAATTCCTCCAAAGATCCTGTGTGGTAGGTATTACTATTCCCTATTTCACATGAGGAAACAGAAGCTCTGAGAATTTGAATAACTTGCTATACTTATATAGCTATTAAGTGAGGGAAGCAGGATTTGAACCTCTGTTCGTCTAACTCCAATGCCCTGATATTTCTCTTCGGCAAAACACAGACTCTAACCGTAGTAGCTAATGGACAGAAAACCACTCTACCCCATTCAAGGTGGCTGAATTATCTTTTTCAGCCTATAATCAATCTCCGTAAAATTTTGTTCATTATGTTTATGGCATCCACTTCCTTACACAATAACCAGAAAGTGAAAGAGAAGAAAATAATATTTGTAACAATAATATGAGAAGGCATATGGAAAAGATCATACTGCTGTACTACTCTTCAGTATATTGGAGAACTCAAATTGATAAGAGCATAGTATAGAGAAAAGAATATTAATTTTTAACCTAGTTTATTTCTTCATTTTAATGAGATACAATTCACATAACATAAAATTAACCGTTTTAAAGTGTACAGATCATTAACATTTACAATTTACAATATTCATTCACAACGTTGGATAACCACCACTTCTGTCTGGTTGCAAACATTTTCATCACCCCAAGAGGAAACCCCATATTCACCAAGCAGTTGTTCCCACGTAGCCCCTGGCCATCAACAAGCCTTCTGTCTGTCCCTATGGATCTATTATTTATTCCGAATATTCCATATAAATGGAATCATATAATATGTGGCTTTTTGTGCTAGTTTCTTTAACTTAGTGTACTATTTTTGAGGTTCATCCACATTGGAGCATATATCTCATTTAATTCCTTTTTATTGCTGAAAATATTGATTAAGTGAGGGTTCTAAGTCTAAATCTGCTACCAAATCAATGAAAACTTTGGATGAGCCTCTTACTTTCTCTGAGCTTTGGTGTGCTCATCTGTAAATGTAGAACATGCTGCAGGAAGCTCTGGAACAAATTAGTGGGGAAAAGTACATGCTGCATCTCCTTTGTGGAGATTCACAATGCTCCAGGTATTAAAGGTTCTGAAACCTGCTTTACACTGTTTAGCTCAGCATTTCCCAACTGTAACCAGAGAACTCTTTTAATTCACCTACTTTTTTTACATTTTGTGGGACGTAGTCCAATAGTCTAAGATACTGTCATCTATAACCTACTCATTAATGAAACCCCACAGTATATCGATTGGGCAGTCAAGTCCATGTTGATCTTGTAGAGACAAGGTTACTGGCCTAGAGGTATTCTTTGCCTAAGGGAAGTTCCGAACCTTTGTTGGAGGCATTTGATTGTCCCAATGTTAAGAATCAATAATAAACATTCTGCAATGCATTGGACTTTCTTTAACAACATAGATAGTCCCTGGTCTACATAGATTCTCAAATGTCATACTGGTCAGTTATGTCGGTGAAAACACTATTTAGAATTTTCTGAACCCACTTTTCCATATAAACACTAAGTACTTTTTGCATAGTTTTAGTATCCACTAATTTAAAGGAGCCGTTGACCATTGAAGGATAGGCAGAGCTATGCTGCAGAAACAAATTAACATAGAAATCTGGTGGCTTAACACAACAAAGGTTTATTTTTTGCTTATGCCAAAAGTCCATTGAGCATTGGCAGGCGCCTCTGATCACAGTTAGTCAGGGTGTAGACTCTAGGAGGCTCCACCGTGGGACTTGTCACCAGGCACTTCGGGCAGGGGTAGATGGGCTTTGCACACCAGCTCTTTAGCACTTTGTCACAAAAGTGAGACACATTATTTCTGGCTATGTAGCCCAATGGTCAGAGTGAGCACATAGCATAGTCCCTCCTAACCATAATAGAGCTAGAGAACAAGGAGCAGATGCAAAGTTTGGTGAGTACAGTGTTCACAGTAATGCCACTTGTACTATTGAAGTCATTATTAGAACGCATATGCACTCATTTGCATATGTAGCTATCACATTTCTATTAATTTTACATATAAGTCCAAGTACATGCCTACTTAGTTATGACTGCTAGTATACAGTGCCTGTATACCTACATATAGAAATACATCTTATTATAAATTACTGTCCTGTATATTTTCTTTATATTATAGGTAGAGCATTAGATTGATTTTCTAAAGTTATTTGTGTCCAAAGAATATATTAACTCTGAAGTTCATATCAAGATGGGAAATTGAAAAAATATTTGTTTTGAAAAGGAGGTCGAATGGAGAGGAAGCTGCTTTTCCAGGTCCTCAGCTTTATCCAAAGCATGTATAGGTTGTGGAGAATTACAGGGACTTAAATGATAGTAGTAAGAAGAACATTAGCTAACATTTATTGAGCACTCCCTATGTGCCAGGCATGATACCAGCCCTGTAAGTAAATTCTCTGCTTTAAGCCTCGCCAGACTTGTATGAGGGAACCTCCAAATTCTCCATTTTACAGGTAGAGCTGCTTTCCTCATTCGGACATATTGGGAAAGTCTATGTTGCTGTCATTTCTGTTCACCCCATGGCAGCATGTGGCTACGAAGTAGGACCACACACCGCCTGCTAAGAGAGGATAATTGATCTTCAGACACTGTAAAGAGACAGCGAGCAAAGACCATGGTTGCGACAACACAATAGGGTATATGAGCAGCCCAAAGCAAGTCAGGGAAGAGATGGGAGGAAAACAGGGATGAGGAAAAGGACATTACTCCAGAACGTAATATCCCCACCCTGCAAAGACTGGGATTGTGTAAATGCATCACTCTGAGAGTTGCCCTAACTCGTTAGCCAGACTTCAGTAAATGCCTCTCCCATTTTATCCCTGTCCCCGGGCCTCCCAATTTCTCTCTGATTTCATGAGCATAAGAGTTTGCATTAGCAGTTTAATCAGTTAATGTGTTTGAATAGCATTTTCCAGATGGTTCTAGGCCAAAATAAGACCCAGAATGTTAGGACTCACCCTGAAGTATACCATCAGTTAACAAAAGAAACAAAAACAAAAAAACACACGCACACAGTTAACTCAAATTAGAAAATGAAGGCTCTTTCAGGGTTTCTTTGTTCGTGGTTTATCCAGACACCTTTTTTTTTTCCAGAGTGATACTTCCCATTTTTGTTGTGTCCTTGCTTTCATTACTCAGTCTTTGTTTTCTTTTTTAGTCTTTATTGTGTAAGAAATATGCTTCAGTGGCTTATGCATTTGGAATTGACTTTGTGGAGTAGTGCGGCCTTTTCCTTGCCCGTGGCAAGACCACATTGGTTCAAGGCGAAGAAACCAGGCTGGTCCTACAGAGACCCTCTGGGTGACTCATGTCTTTAGAGATCCTGATTGTCCATTTTTTGGTTGGTGTTTCTAGCAGCAGTGTGTGTTGCCCTGAAGGCACCCTCTCATGTGGTGCTGGCTGCACTACACTGTGCTGTTTAATTCTTGCTTTGGATTGTGCCTCCAGTTTTAAGTCCCTTGACGGTGCAGATGGTTTCTTTCTCCAAAGTTTATCAATAGCATTCCATTTCCTCCCGATAACTCCACGCATACGTATAACACACACAAACACGCACACATACAACTAAGCACAAATTTCATGTTTTCTCCCTTTTAAAAACTAAATATCATTTGTCTGACCTATCTGGAGAATCTGCTGCTTTCTAAGATTTATGTCCCAGTAACCAGGTAGCTTGTCACGCTATTGGTCGGAATCACTCAACATCTTCATTAGACAGGCTGTTTAAAAACCTTCTATGTAATTATCTTTTTTGACTCTCAGTCTTCCACATTCTTATCTTTATTATAAACTTTCTTATGGCCTTTGTATATACCTGTCATATATACCTGTTCCAAAAGGCATTTAAGCTTTCTTACGTAGTCGTGTCTGCTTTTCATTAAGTTTGCCACCAATTTGTAACCTATGCCCATTCCCTCATCCACAATCTGACTGTTTGTTTCTCTGGGGGACGAACCCTAGATAGAGTGGTCAGGATTTGCTCTGTATCTTTTTTGCCCTTTGCAATGGGCAAGCAGCGAAGCTAGTTCCCTGGCTCCCTTAAGGATACTTGCCAGAGTTGTTACTGCCTTGCCATTATCTTACAACTGCAAAGTGTGGAAAGCTGGGGCTAGAGTTGCCTTCATTCACAGTATGAGCCAGATGCTGTGCTAATCACTTTGAGGGAATAAAAGATGACACGTCCTGCTTTCAAGCAACATTCACTCTGATAGAATAATGTAGGCGCATGAATCCTGTTGAGGCAAGACAGGGTGCTTAAGGGTTTGAAGAGAAAGAGATCTCTTTTGGCGGGGCAAATATAGAAGAATTCATGACAGATACAGCGTTTTAGCTGAACTGTGATCAGTGAGTGAGACTGTAAAGAGTAGAGGTTGTTAGAGGCATTCCAGAGAGGGAACCACATGGGTTAAAGCTCAGAAGTGCCCAGTCCAATCCGACTAGAACAGCAGTTTTCAACCAGGGCTGGTTTTGACCCCCAGGGTCCATTTGACAGTCTCTGTGAAATATCTTACGATGTTCAGGACAGACTCTCCCATCCAACAAAGAGTTATCCAGCCCCAAACGTCAATAGGTACCAAGGTTGAGAAACCCTGCAGTAGAGCCTAGACTATATGCCAGAGAGAATTAGGAGAGAAGCTTGAACGAGTATTTAGGCCTAAATTCTGAAAGGTTCTGAATGCTAGTTTAGGGCTTGGGTTTTACTTGGTGAGCAATTAAAGGGTTCTGAGCATGATCGGACTGATGGTTTAGGAAGATTAAGCAATCAAGATGTATTGATAACAGGAGACAATGAGGACATGGAGACCAATCAGGAGGAAGCACTAGTCTGTGTGAGAGTTTACGACAACAACAATGGAAAAAAGAAACAAATATGAGAGAAATTTCAAAGGAAGATCTAAGAAGAACTGGTGACTAGTTCAAAATGGGAAGCAAAATTTAAAAAGATGCCAGGTGAGTAGATGGTGTGTCAGCCCTGGGAGACCCCCTTGACTTGCCTATCCTTAGCTGATGAGAAGAGGTGCACAGTGAGAAGACACGAATTTTATTTCATACCTGTTGAATTTAAGGAACTGGTGAGATATCCAGGATGAAATATCCAGCATGTAATAGGAAATATGGAGTAAAACTTGGAGTAGGCTAAGACAGATTAGGCTTAGAAACAGGGATGATCTTTAAAAACCATGGAAGTGAATGAGGATCTCGAATGAGATTATTTGGAGAATGTAGGGAAGAAATATGAGATCAGAACTTGAACTGCCAGTGCTTATGGGTTGAGATGAGGAAGTAGCACCTGCAAGGGAGGGAGTTTGAGGGGTGGGAGAAGTGCTTTGCTCACAGCAGTCAGGCTGAACAGCTTCACGTATGGATGAATAGCCGTCAATGTCAAGGCCAAGTCTTTCACTCCTTACTTCTCCTAAATATGATAAAGCTTTTCATAGTGGCATTTCGTAGACCAAGAATCTGGAATTAACCAACTCATGTATTCGATTTTATTTTTCAATATCAGCACTACATAGAGGGATACACAGTTGCAATTAATATTACTTAGTACTGTTATTTGTACCTACTATAATTGCTTGTTAGTTTTCTTCTGCCATTGGACAGTGTGTTGGAGTGGGAGCCCAGTCCAATATTTTCAAATAAATTATAAACTTCATCAAGGGCTTAAATTGTGTCTTTTGTTCTTTGGCATATTACTGCCAGGCACAGTAGGTATAAATTAAATGCTAGGGACCAGTTAGTTCTTTCCCAAAATAAAGAGAAAACAAACAACCATAACAAAACAAAACAAAAAAAACAGGATCACTCTGATTTACTTTCATGGATATGGTATTTGGGGTGGGTTGTAAACCAGAGGAAACATCTCAGATTTCTTATTTATCAGAAGACTAGTGTATTCTTCCAGAACCTAGAGGCCTCTGTGTACTTATTACAACTCAGAATAGCTTTAACCAGACAAATATGTTTAATTTAACTTAAATAATAACCTGAAAGCTTTTTGAACTGTTCCAATAGAAACATTAGGAATTGTTTATAGCTAACTTTCATTTGGTTTTTCTTTTTCTAAAAGCAAAACAATTTGAGGACTCACAAGATTTTATAGGTGCCATCTATTTTGGAATGCTGTTTACTTTTATGATGTTTATTCTTCACCCACTGAAGGGTGTGAACATTATGGGTTTTGCTGCAAGGCTACCTAACGCTATTTTTACGTTATACTTTATATATAG
>NW_006442207.1:5394302-5434633 GCF_000325575.1 Pteropus alecto | reverse complement strand
AATTAAAAGTGCTATGTAAAAGTCTCTCTTGTTTGTTTGTTTTTTTAGCATTGAACTTTTAAGGAAAGAAAAAATTTTCAAGTGCTGTAAAATTATAAATAAGTAATTACACCTTTATTTCTTTGCTGTGCATTACATAAAGACAGATAATACAATTGCCCTAAAAGATCAAAGCGAATAAACTGAAATCTGAATGTGAGGATTATGGAGTGAAATGGTTAATACTAAAAAACTGCCTTGCATACATACACTTGATTTTTGGTTCTCTAAAAATGATTTACTAGACACACATGCTTTTGAATTAATCAGATACGCAAGCACGTGAACGGGAAGGGCCCCATCTAGTTTCTACATATGTGAAATCAAAGATGGGATTTGTTTGAATTACCCTTTAGCCTCCATTGTTAAAATCAGAATTAAGTTCTTTGTTTAGTGAAGCATTAATAGCAATCTTGAGATTGCTGAGAAGGGCTGGTTGCTGGCAGAGATTTCTCAGCGTATTATGCTGTTTACCTAAGGGTTATATTCAAGAAGCGCTCTGAACAGCTGGGCTGATTATTGAAAATGCCTCATAGTAACTTCCAGCCTAGGCTGATCGATATGGGTGCAAAGCTTTACATGGGAGGGAGCTATTTAAACATTGAGAGCCCCGGGGATAAAAGAGAATGAAAAAATAATGCTGGACAAATATGCTGAAATGTTCAAAGGATGAGAGAAATATCTTGTCTTGCTATAGGGGGAAAATTCCTAAACAAACAAACTAGAAAATTATTTTAAGTTTATCTTACAATGACACCCTAAAATTTTAGTTATTTTACCTTATAGCAATGCCTTAAGTATTTAGTTATTTTATAACAGCCTCCTAAACATTTAGTGGGAGAAGGAAAGACTAAATCAAGAATACCGAAAAACAATTTTGTTTTTATTATTTTGAAATAGAACCTGTTAACATAAAATTACATAAAATTCTTTTCAGTGATACTATAAGGAAATATTTAACTTTATTGTTAAGTAGATTGAGCTCCCCATATTTTAAACCTCTCTTAGGATCATTGGAAAATCATAACATGATTGATATACTTAAACACCTAAATGTAGGCAGAAAGTTTTTATTTCTTAAATATTTTCTGTTATAGAGATTTAGAATAGAGATATTAACATTTCCTTTTGTCTTAGTCCTAGCAAAACAAGTTTATTTGTTTTCTAGTTCTGTTTTTTAATGATTTTATACAATAAATAAAAACTACACTAGTTATACGAGATCTTATCTCCTAAAAACATTTGGTGAAATTATGACATTGAGGCAAAAGTATCAGCACTCGAAAGCCTGCTTCTTTCTACAAAATGGATAACAGAGAAATGGTCCAAAAAAAAAAAACAGTAGGGAGAGACAACTCAATTTTTCAAAGCGGAAACCTATGTTGAGAAATCCTACATCTTCTTACGTTCAAGATTTCTTACTTTTACTCTGCACACGAACAACAGACAAGAAGTTCAGAAACACAAAGGCAATCGATATGAAAACTGTGAAAGTCTCCTAATTAATCAACTCACACAAACTCTCCGAGTAAGAGGATTTTACAAGCATTTCAATTAAGGCTTTCTCTTTTTATTACCAAATTTCATTGACAATTAAAAATGAGTAATCAGAGTTGACATGGTTATAAAAAGCAAAATATTATTTAAGCACTGAGCTTTTGGACTTATAGGAGACTTTGATTTTCTGATGTTTATTCTTTTGATGAATCACATAGACGATTGTTAATTGGATAGTTATTCTATAACAGTGATGTTTTAAAATTTAAAATGGGTAAGTCTTTGAACATGTTTATATTTCTCTCCTCACGTGGACATCATCATTTTGGCATATTCATAACTGGAAGCTACATGACTAATGTTATTAAAATTTAACAATAATATATATGCAAAGAACTACCTTACTCAGTGAAATGTTTAAGAACTGATGTTCTGTGACTTTTTTTTACTTAATGCCCTAGAATAGCCTGAAAACATTCAGGAGGCCTGGCAGCAATTCTGTTTACCTCTGAATTGATATTGAAATATAAGAAACTTACTGACATTGAAAATATATAAAGAATATAGAAATTTTTGTAAAAAACAAAGGTCAGCATAGTTTAATACTTCGTTTCTGCTGTTAAAAGAGAGGTATATTTGAAATCATCAGTGATTATCAGCTCTTAGGCTAACACCTAAGAAGTTTCCAGAATTTACACGCATTGCCAATATGGTTTATGTTGGCTTTCTGCTCTGAAGACTAAAACATAGATCATGAGACAACATAGCATTTCATGATTCTGTCCCTCCCTTGGGACAGTGGGAAAATTATTTAACTCCTTTGTGCAACATTTCTTCACCAGGAAATTAGAATTAACCATTTCCATCCTCCTTCTGCAGAGGACTTTGAAGAGTAACAATCCAATGGCCATTTGGAGTTAAAGAGATGCAATTATGTCTCTTTAACCAAGAATTAAGTTCATAGAATATAAGAATATATCTTGAATTGTTTTCATTTTCAAATGCTCATTTAAAATGTCATCATATTAAATCTATTTTATGTTTCTCTTGCAAAAATACTGAAGACATGTTAAAGAGGTCATATTAGGATGTCTTTAAATAGCAAGACCCACCAATATCATTAAAATATCATCTACCTATGAGGCATGAAATTCTGTTTTAGGAATGAAACATGGGAGTTGTTTTTTTTAATAAGCAGAAACTGCCCCATTTATCAGGAATCATAGCAGTCAGTCTTTGAATCTGACTAAAACCCCATTTTGCCCAAAGCTTGCCCCACCCTGTGGCCCACCACCACAGCCTCTAATGGAGAACCAGCTCCTTTGGGTATCAGGCCTTGCAAAGCCTGGAGGTGGGTACAGAAGATCTCAGCACTTCAAGAAACACACACACACACACACACACACACACTAGCTTCTATAGATAAATATTTAACTGGATCAGGTTTTCCACTTTGTAAGTTATTTGTTCACCTTTATTAGTGTACGGTGTTAAGGGCTCTGGTGTGGAGTCCCAATAGGAAAACATATGTAAAGCATTTTAATATCAGCCCATCATTTGGCAACTATCGAATGAGGCAGTCGTTTTATGTAAAGAGAATCAGTATTCTTTTGCGTATAAGAGAGTAGTAGCCCTGAGGGTAGTCTAAATGCAAAATACAGGGCTCAGTCTAGAAACAGATCTTAGTGTCATTCATTGTCTGGGCTCTAGAAAGATGGTGATGAATGCTGTGGTTTAACATCCATATGACTCGGTAGAAAGGCATAGGTCTCAGTTTCTAGCCGACAGTGGGCAATCAGGCACATTCTCATTGGCTGTTTTGTATAGCTTCAAAAGAATAGTAAATATTGCTTTGTTGTCTTGTGACTATTACAGAAAAAGGAATCGCTTTTTTTCAAGGTAAACATTCTAAAAGGAGGCGGGGGGAAACAGCAAAAGTCACGGATTTTCTCCTGTTGGAAAAAGCAATATCTGAGCAGGCTTGTAGAGCTGTCAGTCGGGCACTTCAGGCTCTCTCTCTGATCATGCTGTTCGAAAGCCTTTGCAACTCTCCTTCCAGTCCTCCTGCAGGCTCCCGTGATCCCATACGTCCCATATTACCTCCCCACTACCCCACCCCTCACACGCCAAGCTTGCTGTTGATAAGAGAAAAACCACAATAGCCACTTTCCTTATTTTTGCCCAATTCAGAGACGTTGAGAACTCCCACCACGGCTCATGTGGCCAAAAACTGGGGGGTTTAGAGGAACTCCCAGAGGCCATCGAAAGTGACCAGGTGATGATGTGCATGGCAGCGTGGGTTCAAGAGTGGTGATAACCTTAGCAAGTAGTAGCGGTAGCGGTCCTGATAGTGTGGACGTGGCCTCAGGCAGAAATTCCAGAGAGAATTGACCAGCCTCAGCACTGAAGCTCCACTTGCAGAAGGTCTCCCTTAAGTGCCCTGCTCTACTCATTACCTTTAGCATTCCTGTCCCCTCCCGATGCCCCCTTCCCTATTCCCTAATCATCTCTTTTCAGGGGATCTCTGGATTACCCAAACTTCCAGTTGTATTTTATGTGCTGCCCAAAGTGCTTCCTTTTGTAAACCACATTTGACACATCCCTGTGTCAATCCATTGTCTAAACCGTGTAGGATTTTCAGTTGACAGGCTAACTCCTGCCCTTGCACCCTTTGTACACGAATGGACAAGAAAAAGACAGGAACCGTGTTAGCCTTCGTGAATGACCAAAGTCGGGGTGCCACTGAGCCCAACTTGATAGCACAGTATTAAGACAAAATCACTCTCTGAGCACCAAGTTAACAGATATTGCATTTAAAATGTAATAAATGCAGTATTCATAAACTTATATGTGCCTTGAGACTTTTGTGTCAGCAGGGTTTCTGTAGCCCTCTATTTATATCAAATAAACTTCAAATATTCCAAAACATAGACTACATCTGGCCTCATTTTTGAACTGTCTCTCTAGGAACATTTCTAAAATAGTAGATTGTTCCAATTTTTTTTCCTAATGAGAAAAATCCGTGTGCTCTGTGATTATTAATAATAATGGCTTCAAATAAATTATTAACTGGTTGCATGGGAATGTACTTTCTAGCAGCTGAGGAGCTCTTTGGAAAAGAATTCTGATTCCCACTGCAAAATGTCTAAGTTGTGTTCCTCTGACCTCTCTCCTTCATCTGTTCCCTCAGTTATCAGCCGTCCCAAGCAGAGTTGCCAGAGGGTCAGCGAGGGAAAGATGGGACAAATGTGAAGGATTCATGGTTCAAGATTATAGTGACATTTAATAAAAATTTAAAAGGAGTTAATGATTCTTATATTTTTGACATATGAATATTGGAGCTTTTCTATACATTTTGTATTCAGAAGAATTCTAAATACTGACTCATATACACACACTCATAAACATACTAAACTTTATATATCTATCTCTCTGTCTCTGTGTACTTATATATCGATATATATAGATATGTAAAGATAGAGATAGGTATGCCAAATGACCACCATTTATGAGGCATTATGTGGTCAGGGCAGGTGAATAATGTTTAAGATTTATTCCCTGCCCTGAGAGAGTTACTTGCCGTCTGGTTGGGACACAGGCATGAGCATGGCCAGTCATTCTTTAGTAGCTATACATTGTGTGCACAGTATCAGGCAGTCCACTAGACTCTGGGCACAGAAGAACAAAATGCCAAGCCTTGGGATATGTGTCGTCATTGTGGTACAGGTAATGAATTGATCCGAGTTCAGAGGAGAGAGAAATGTTGCCAGCAAAGTTGATCATGAAAAGCTTCTAGGCAGCATTTCCCTTACGCATAATTCTCTGTGCATGTTTTCTATTTTGATTATATTACATTTTGAGACATGTAAGTCAATGATCATTTATAATTTTTTAAATGTCTTATGATTTTGTAAGTAAATCTTTAAAACTCTAGTTTTACTCAAAATAACCCAAAGCCATTTACTATGATTTAAAATATTCATAAAGCGAGGTGATGATTACTCTTGAGACCATTGGACAAAGCCCCGAAGTGTGTTAGATATAGGCCAGAAGCCTCTGTCCTTTGTTATATCTTATGAGTCTGTTAGGTTAAAAAAAAAAAAAAGTCTATCCATTTTACTATTCCTGTTCTATCTTCGACACTTGAAAAATAGAATTTTAGTGCAATAGTCCAAGGGGATGATCCTTGAGAAATTCTCTTTCTGTATTGCATATACTACCAAAGACTTAGAAAATCAAGAGAAAAACAAACAAATATGCTTTGTTTATTAGTATACAAGTCCATTTTCCTAAAGTTGCATAACTTACTGAATTAGGCAAGTGCTATAAACATTGCATCGCTGTTGACATTGAACATTGCATCGCTGAAAAGAAAGGGATGTATGTGTTTTTTCCATTTGCTATTTCAATAGTCTAAATTGCAGTGGCAAATGAAAATACAATTGAATCTCAAGTGAATGGCCAGGAACACCGTATATTTTATGAAATATGGCAGCATAATGAATAGGAAGTAAAAAAAAAAAAAAAGAATGTCCTGGCTTTCAAGTCCTGATGGTTGTGATGTGATTGAATCATAGTGCATTCTGTTTGATGTCTGGGCTTTGCTATTCAGATACACTGCAAAGTGTGTGCATCGCCATCTGAAGGTGCACCTGGCAAACCCGCACGGATGTAGTTTGTTTTTCCTGCACCTACAAGAAACATATATATTTAGAGTCGAATTTAAGTACAAGTATTTAAATTCTCCTAATTGTGATAGATTCCCCACACAGAGAAAACTATCAGGTGTAAAAGAAATTGCTTAGGATTTGAAGGAATTTGACAATTTTGTTGTAGTTCCTAGCCTGGCAGGTGGTAATAATGCCTATGCCAGCACTGTCAAAATATGAAAATTAAAGTGACGATGGGTTTTAATGAAATCCATTTGACAAATATAATTAAGGTGTTTTAATATGAAGTCCTGTAATAAAGACTACCGGTGGACTCCCTGAGGTCCTGACTAATTGTGTAGATTGCTTTTAAGCTTTGAATAGTTTTATTGGATAATGAACTGTTAAGAAGTGTTAGATCTTTCTTAAGCAGAATTTGGTTTGAAAAAGAAGAGGAGAGACAGGCCTGAGGTGTGGCATTTTAAACATAATTAGAAGAGAGATTTAAGTTAACATCTTTGATCTTGCTGTCAGTTTTTGATTAGAGCTGTAAATGCTTTAATCAAGTGTAGTGTAGTCATTACATTTCTAACTGTTTTTTAAACTGCGAAATTACTGAGACATTGACATCAATTTTTACGCATTCTGAAAATTTGCGGCAGAATTGGGTTTATCTGAGTGTTTGTATTAGAATATCTGATTATACTGGCTTACCAACCTTAAACACAATGGCAGAATTATACTGTACTGAAGACTAGTTTCATTTCCGTAGTAGTTGGACATAGCAGCAAAACAGTACCATTATTTGATATTTATTTTGCTTTCTAGGAATGTGTTTGCAAGTTGAAAGCACTCATCATATGGAATTATTCCATTAACGTATGTAGATAAGGAAATAACTTCAAACTATTCAATCAAGAGGATTTTATAATATTGAATGTTCTTAACTTTCACTTTCCAAGAACCATTGTTTGCTGGATAGCTTACTACAATCATCTGATGTCATATTTGGTTTTTTGTTCCCGTGCCTGGTGCATAGTAAGCACTCAGTAAATATTTGTTGAATGAAGAGTACTCACTTTACATTAGCTGAGTATGTAACCTACTTGAATTATTTTCCCAAAATTAAATAAAATTGAAATAAGTGAACCGTAAGGAAAAAGTACGTTTCTTCTTCCCTTTGCTACCTGCCTTGACCCAGTTGCTCATTATAGGGTAGAAATGGGTATATGTTTGGTATTTCTGACTAACTTCAGACAGCATCACTAAAATGATGAGTTAGACCAGTGCCGTGTGGGATTCCCCTTGGTGGAAATCTGCCTCCCTAGCATTTCACCCACAACTGCAGAAGTGATCGGGCTATTTTAAGGAGCCATGCCCCAGGGCCATTCATTGACTCTAATAGGAAGGAGTCCACACTGGCTACGTGGTCTTTAACTTTGCTCTTGTGTACTATGTATTACATAGGATATGAAATGAGGAGTTAAAAAATCTGGATTCTAATCCAAGCTCTCTCTAATATGCCATTTAGAAAAATTGCTTTTCTCCAGACAATCTAATCCAACCCCTGAGTGGAATAAATAACTTCTAAATCACCACTGACTCTAAAATTCTATTGATCAGTGTCTAGCTCTCTGAATAAGTCTCTTTACCACCTTTACCCTTTTAGCCTTTCTCGCTCTTAATGCTCTCTCCTTTTTACTTTTCTTTGCACTCCTTTATTTTTTCTCTTGGCCTTCTCACCATTCATTTATTCATCATCCATCCATCCATCCATCTATCCAGAAAGTTTGTATTATGTATCTGTTATGTACCAGATATTATGTGGGAAAGAAACAATACCAAGTAGCAATACATTGTTTATTGGTTACCCGATGCCAGAGATGGGAAGCGGGTAGACAGGAGAGAATACTATCTTTTTACCATCCATTTTGATTTATGTGCCATTGAATGATGGATATATGTTTGTAAGTAGGAGTAGCTGGACCACATGCCTTTCAAAATTTTTACCTGCAAATATTGCTAGAAATAAAACCTTCTTTGTATAGTATTCAGCAACCCATTCCATTGTTTTTAAGTATGTGCTATTTGCAGTTATTTTCATGTCAGTATTGTGTCTATTCTGAAGCTACGGTGAAAAAAATTAGCAATCATTGTTTCCATAGGTCTTTACCTTTGTCTTCTAAGATTTGAAAACAAACATGAGTTTTACAGGAGGGTATCAGTGTTTGCTGCTGTAATGGTTAGGTTATCAATATGTGTTCAGTGCTTAAATTACATCAGAAGATATCCGCATTATTGTGAGGCAGATGATTATGAGTGTGGGGGCAAGAAGCTTGGGGTGAAAGTCATGAAATGTGGAGTCCTGGAGACCTGCAAAGATGATGATGAACAAATTGATGGAGAGTACCATATTTTTATGTTCGTTGATCCAGCTCGTTTGCTGTATTCCTCTACTTAGCACCTGCACAGTGTTTTATCCTTTGTTGTAGTGGTAGTAATTTTTCTATCATTCTACCCCACTTAAGTGTGAGCTGCTACATGTTAGGAATATGCTGTATTCTTTATATCTTCACAGTCCCTGCCACGTAGTTGGCTTTCAATAATATTTGTTGGATTGAATTATAATCCCACCTCTGATATAAAATTTGTCTGCACAGGCAAATTGTTTAACCTTCCTGGGAGAGTTCATGTCATCAGTATTTCCAAGAAAAAAAATGAATGGAGAATCAATCCGTAGACGAATGAAAGTGACTGTAAAACTTTTCCATTACTTTCATGGGCTTATTGTAAACTACTACTTAGCTCTCCAGCCCACCCCAGATGAAATAAAGATTCTCTGATGGGACCATGGCAATTTTCACTTTCGGAGTGTTTGACCAGTGCTTTGAGATCATGATGAAAGACATGGAGGGAAGGGAGGGGTTGTTTAGGTGTGATCACTTCTGAATCCAGAAATATAATCAGAGTCAGTCTGCTTATAAAATCATCAACACACTATTTCCCACTGCACTAGGTGTTCTTTTGAAGTCTCTCATACCAAGCTCTGACCTCATTTCTCAAGATGTATCCACAATTTCTAAATGGAAGATTTTGGTAAATATCAGACAGCCCAACATGTTTTTGAGTGTTACTTTCCATTTAACACTTAAGGATATCAATGATGTAAAATATGATATGCATACTCTACAGTGGTAACCGGCATTTCAACGAAGTCGTCAAGACTAAAACTGGGTTTTCCCCATAAGTTATATATAGATTTGTTTCTCATTGGTGCAGAATGTTTAGGATCTCACCTAGAAATTTTTTTTGTTAAATAATTCCTATATTATACATTGTCTTTACCTTGTTTTTGTTTATTTTTTTATTTTTTTATGCATCGCTTTTAAAGAGAACAAGGAGATACGCCTAGAAATTACGCCTCGGTTACTCATCTAGATTGATTTAGTAGCTTCTGATGAAAAAAAGTAAAAAAGATTTTCCTACTTCATTGGAATTAAGGTTTAAGAGTAAAAACATGAGAAATGAAAATCAGCTCAAAGCATATTTATTCTCAGTCCATCTCGTTCTCACTAAGGAAAGAAAGTTGATGGTTTGTGCCGACTTCTACCTCTATGAAACTGGTCAGAAGTGGCATTTCGTATATTCAAGGGCAATCTTAGGACATGGTGTGCTTCCTTGTCATTGATGCCTTCATCATCAGGTTTCTGAGAACAATTCTGATACCGGGCTCAGTGTGTCAGACTCTAAAATGAGCATCATCCACTATAATTACATTAAATCATCTTTAAGATAAAACAACACTGAAGTTTATGAAAGCATTGCAGACAGTTCAAAAAGAGTTGCATGTTTCTATGGTACTGAAGAATCAAAAATAATTTTGAATTTATTCTCTCTCACTTTTTAAAAGACTTCTTGTTGTTATTCTTTTGGTGGGACCCTTAAACATTCTTTCTATTCAGCAGTCTTTTTTTTTTTTTTTTAATTTTAGTATTTTGAGCCTCTAATTTAGTAATGCAGTGTGTTAAATACAGCATTTTGCTTTCAAACAGGAGTTCAGTAGGAGATAAAAATCCCTAATTAATTCCTCGGCTTGGGTGAAATGGTAGTGGGTTTGAGTTTGTCAGTGGATATAACATATACCTATTAAGTAATTTGTTTAATCATCTGTTAAGACTTTGAAAGATCTCTCTTTACTCGCTGTGTACAACAAATATTTTATCTGTATGTAGATGTGTGTGTGTTTGTGTTTTTAAGGTTTCAGTCACTTTTCCTGCACCTGAAGAGGAGAATGGGTTTTGCCAGTGATAAATGGGGAAGTTGACTAGCTAACTAATAAAGATTTGTCTTAATCAAGTATGATTTGTCAGAACAGGAGCGCACTGGGGTCAGGGCGCGCGCAATGAATTATACAGCATTCACAGGAGGAAAGGACCCAGCAAGAGACCTCATAAATATGCTGCCATTGCCCACTGCTAATTCGTATTCAAAGAGTGCTCTGCGCAGCCAGTTTCTAGGTTGCTGAGCTGTTCACCAGCTTCTTGAGCTTTCTGTCTGTGTGGAAAAAAAAAAAGTTTCATTATGTTTTGGCATCATCTGGGTTCTCAAGGTGTATCAGTCCCCAACACTGAATTGACACCAATAATTTGACGCGTGGCTTAAAACGTTGCATCACGTATAATATTTATCACGTGCCTACTGTGAGCTCTGAAACATGCTAGAAAGATGTGGTGGGGAGGAGCCAGATATACGAGACACATTCTCTGCCAGCAGAGGTTTCAGATGTTTTCTGATAATCCTTCAAGTGTTTTCTCTGTCAATTCAAATATGGCTGCAAGAGGAGAAGCCATCTGCCTTCACATTAAATATGTCCTCCTAGTGAAGAGTTCAAAAATTAAAAATAACTCTTACTATTTTCTGAAGTTTGACTTACATTAAATATATAGAAGATACTTTCTTGTGTTTCCACTAAGCTTAGCTTTCTAATCTGTGGTTCATATTCTCACTTCATATCTATGACTGATTACTTTGATAGGTTAAAAAGTCTTTTTTTCAGTCTTTATTTTGTAAATCACGTGTTTGATTTGAGAGCTTATTGTTTCTTCTCTTCGTACTGAACATAATTTGAAGTACTGCTCTGTAGCTAAAGCAATATTCAAGGCCACCTGACCTGCTGTGTTCAGATAAAGGTGGGATGATGTCCTCCTTAGCTCTAGAAAGTCGACATAAAGGAGCAGCACTGTCTTTGGAGCTTCTTTTATGCATACATGGCCTATCAGATGGTTTTCAGATGAGATTATAATTATGACAAAATAGTTTGTAGTAGCGCAGTGTCTAAATCGGTTAGAAAGATACTGGCATCATATTTTTAATGGAATAACCACTACAGTAGTTGACCATGCCGGTCCCTTTTGATGAGACTGATGTCCACATTAAAAATAGTATTTTTAATAATAACTCTTAAAAATTGTTTGAGAGTATATTTTCAGTATATCAAAGGAAAAATGAATGGCCTATAGATGGTCCCTCCAAGAAAAAAGATTGTAAAAGAAGGTTGGCAAGGTCCACTTTATCTATTCCTGCTTTATCAAAGAAAAATTTTTATCAGTAAGGTACTTGGTATATTTCCTGAAATCTCCTTAGGACACTGGCCTCAGAATAGGAACACAGTCTTCTAATTTCGACTATTTAGAAAGTATCAGGTCTCCCAACATGTTTACAGTGGAGTGTAATAGAATGTTGAGAGTCCAATAGTGACAGGGATTTCTTTGCTTCAGGTAGAAAACAACAGCCACCAATTCTGTGATTCAGAGGTGACATGAAGGGGCTTGGACATGTGGTTGACCCAGGGCTTACTTAGAGCAACGTCTGAAATCCGTACGGACAAGGCCGCGGTGAAATCAAGGCCTGCTGCCTTCGTAAGTGATGCCATGAAGATATTAACAAGGCAGTGCAGATAGATGGGCAGTGAAAACAGGCCAGAGATAATTCAGTCCTCAGAAAGGAGTCGTCTTTATAGTGGCAATCATGATCGTCTCAGTGAGTGTGCAGTCACTGCATGTCTCACAAGAAACAAAATACACAAAATCCGGGAAAGGGATTAGGAACTCTGAAATTGAGGGAGGAGGAAGAGTTGGAAAAGCAGGCCAGCTGAGCTTGGGAAGTAGGCCATCATGTGAGAGGCAATTCCGCCTTAGAAAACTCATCTCCCTTTTTTTTCTGTAAAATATTTGGTTTATGACATTCAAAAAGCCATAAAATGTCTAGCTTCCTTTTTCGTTATGTTTTTGACCAAAGCGTTGCTCCAGAATGCTAGGCCAGATGCCTGTGATGTTGGCCATTTATGGGTTAGTGAAAGTGTGTGCCAGTGGCCGTAACCACTGGCTTGGGGATCAGTCAGACATGGTTTTGAATACTGGCCAACCTTGGGCAAATTACTTAACCTCTCTGAGCCTCAGATTCCTTGTCTTTAGAAGGGGTTAATAATAATCTGCTTCATATAGTGGTTGTGAAGATTAAATGCTGTATCTGTCAAGTACTTAGCACAGTGGCTGGCATACAATGAAACAGTCAATAAATAGGCAAAAATAAAAAAAAAACAAACCTTTCCTAGAGGGAAATATTCATTGCAGTATTTTACACACAGCCTGTAAGCAATAAACTTTAGTTGGATATATATTGAATGAATGAAGTCATTTTTTTTCATCACCAAGAGTTTAAGCCTACATGCCTTTTTCCCTCAAGAAAAGTCCCATCTCAACTTGTTAAAACTCTTACACAGAAGTTTGGAAAAAGACTCTATTTTAGTGGTTCCCTAATAGAGCCTGTTGAGATATAATTAAAAATTCTTCCTAGCAGTATGCTAATAAGTTTAATATACAGCCTTGTCGATGAAGTCTAGTAAATTCTCTATTGTGTTTGGAAACAATAACGGCTTTGTTTTATACTGTATTTTAAAAACTTCCAATGTCATAGTGCCTGCTAAGAAAGGCAAACAATAGTAAACTTTTTTAAAGGAGTTTTACTAAAAGAAGTCTCTAAGCGCATATTTGATTACTTACTATCCTTCTGGGGTCAAACCAGTATTTCAGTTTACAAAATTGATTAATTCTTTACTGTCCTTCACATGACACTGACCAGCAATTGCCATATGATGAGCAAGATTATCAAAATCCATATTTATTTAGCCTTTTTTTTAATGTCAGAAGGATAGCATAAATATTATGGAATCTCGAACTTCATATCTTTTATTTTTTTAGGAAGACAATAATTCAGGCTCAGTTTAGATCTTCCATCAGCCATACCTCTCTAGTTTATAAAAAAATACTAAGGTCATTTTACCTTAAAATTGTGCCAGAATATACCATAAAATCATCCATCCCTTTTTTGTTGTTGTTATGCTTTTCTCCATTTGTTTACTAATTCTCTTAAGTTTTAATAATCTCAACCTCTAAAAGTGTCAGTGTCTAAAATGCAGGGCCCTTCTGCTTTAGAGTTATTTAGGAATAAAATGTCTCCATATTTTTGACTGATACGGTATAAATTAAATTCTCCCCTTAGATTTTAGAGTTTTCTGTAGATTACTCTGGCTTATTTGTGTGTGTTTCCATTAAACTTTATTTATAAAAACAGGTCACAGGCTGGATTGGCTTAAGGGCCCTAATTTTCAGACTCCTACTCTAGACTGGCAGTTCTCAAAGCATAGTCCCAAGGAACCAGCAGCGTCAGCATCTTTTGGGAACGTGTTAGAAATGCAACATCTTGGTGTGAGCCCCAGAATCTTTTTTAACAATCTGGCTTATTTTTGTTTATTGATTAATCTAAGCCCCCATCTACTTCCACTAAAACAAATGTCTTGCAATAAAAGATCAGGTAGGTATATCAAGAGCAGAAAAAATTAACCTAGGACAGAGGACAGAAGCCAAAAAGTAAAGGGAGGATTTGTGTAATCTGGAGGTGGGGGTGGGGTTGGAGGGTGCAGAGCCAGTTGCTGTATGAGGAAATCCTAGAGCAATGTTTTAACAATTAAGGATTAAACTCACCCAGAGCTTCAGGCCGAAGAAGAAAATATATTGGATTATATAGCTTGCATTGTTCAATAGTACAAAATGAATTATTTCCTGTACTGTCAAAAAGAAATGTTTCAATCAGGAAGGGGAGGGAGTATGGTGATTATTTAAATTAGACCAAGAAATATGATGAATCTTATTCTTGAAATCAGCTTGACTAAGTATAGAAATATTCCTTGTTTTGTTTTGTAATTTCTTAAGTAAATCTTTTGAGTACTGGAGACTCAGAGTTAAAGGAGTAAGGTTCTCTATTGGAGCCAGATATGTCATACTAGAGAATATTGAGGGATGAAGGCCAGCAGTCCCTGACAAAGAGTTTAACATGATTTCTGGAAATATTTAAGAAAATACATATCTGAACCCCACTTCCAGAGATTCTAAATAGTCAGCCTAGAATGAAGTCAACACAACTCTGTTTGTTAAAAGTTCTATAAATGTGTCCGATCCAGAAACAAAGAAGCACACTACCAGATGAGAACCTTTGCCATTAACTGTCCCCTTCAAATTTCAGTCCCCTCACTCATGCTTTTAAAATAAATGAATGACAGAGAATTCATGAATGAGAGCACTAGCTGAAAGCTGAAAAGTGGATATTCTCTTTGTCAGTTGTAAGAAGACCCCAGTGCTGTAGATCCAGGATGGCAAATAGGTCTTATCCCCCGTGCCAACTCTGATCAATTGGAGTTGATTGCCTGGAGCGTTGCGAGGAGAAGGGTAGTTGCAAGCGAGCCATGTTCAGAGACGATGTAATTGATTAATGAAATCTACTGTGTGTATGGGATTAAAGAGTGACAGCATGTATGACATATATGTGTTGACTGCGCTCTCAAGACTAGATATGCAGATAAGCAAAAATGACATTTTGTTGAAAAATTAAAGAAATGGACTTATTTTGTCCCTCAGAATTTTTATTTCCAAATGTTAATTTCTTTAACTTCTAAGCCATCTTTAATATTAGTCATCTTACGTTCTCAATTTTCCCCTCTAAATTTCCAACATGATCTCCTGCTTGATATTTCTTGAGTGTTGATCATCCTTTAGGTCAAAACTTTGTGTTTCTTAGTGCTCAAATTCAGCAGCATAAATATTCAATGCCTGTTTTCTGCCTGTAGCCATTATACTGTGTTTCTTCAGACTCAATAACTTTCTTTTTTTGCATTTATTCAGTACAGGCATAACTCAGAGGTATTGCAGGTTCAGTTCCAGACCACCGCAATAAAGCGAATGTTGCAATAAAATGAGTCACAGGAATTTTTTGGTTTCCCAGTGCATGTAAAAGTTATGTTTACACTGTACTGTAGCCTGTGAAGTGTGCAATAATAGCATTATGTCTAAAAGGAAAATGTACACACCTTAATTAAAAAAGACTTTATTATTAAAAATGCTAACCATAATCTAAGTCTGCTGGAAAAATAGCATCAATAGACTTGCTTGACACAGGGTTGCCACAAACCTTCAATTTGGAAAAAAAACACCATATCTGCAAAGTGTAATAAAGAGAAATACAATAAAACGAGGTATTCCTGTACATCCATGCTCTCTCCTCCTGTTTTAACGTAGGTGTCTGCTTTCAGTGTGCTTAGAAAGGTTAAGATGATGAAAAAAATACCGTATAAAACATAACATTTTAATTTATAAATCAGTGAAAACATTGGTCCAGGCTTTGAGTTAGGGTAAAAATTAGATATTTTAAAAATATACAAGATATATAAGAAGATGGTAACATCTTCCAGATGAATTCTAAATATGTTGTTAATCAATAATAGCTCTGTGGACTCCTTCCTCACACCATAAACAAAATTAAATCAAAATGAATCAAAGACCTAAGTTCAAGAACTAAAACTATAAAACTCTTAGAAGAAAAACTCTAAGGAGAAACATCAGGATAAATTTTCATGGCCTAGATTTAGCAATGGATTCTTAGATATGACACCAAAAGCACAAGTGACAAAAGAAAAATAGATAAATTGAACTTTATTAAATTTTAAAACTATTGCAAATCAAAAGACACTATCAAGAGAGTAAAAAGACAGCCTACAGAATGAGAGGATAAGTTTACACATCACGTATCTGATAAGGGTCTGTCTAGTATCTGGAATATATAAAAAAAACTCTTACAACTCCACAACGAAATGACAAGCCAGTTTAAAACTGGACAAAGGACTTGAACAGACATTTCTCCAGAGGAGATATACAGATGGCCAATAAGCCCGTGAAAAGATGCTCAACATTATTCGTCAGTAGGGAAATGCAAATCAAAACCACAATGAGATGTTACTTCACACCTACTAGGATGGCTATACTTAAAAAAAAAAGGAAAGTAAGAACTGTGGCTGAGAAGAAATTAGAACCTTTGTACCTTGCTGGTGAGAATGTAAAATGATATAGCCATTGTGGAAAATAGTTTTGTGGTTCCTCAAAAGGAAAATACAGAATCACCATATGATCCAGCAGTTTCACTCCGAGGCATATACCTGAAAGAATTGAAAGCAGATATTCAGACAAATGCTTGTACACAAATGTTTATAATAGTACTATTCTCAATAGCCAAAAGGCAGAAAAGAACCAGAATATCCATCAGTAAATGAATGCATAAGCAAAATGTGGTTTATCCATACAGTAGAATATTATTCAGCCATAAAAAAAAAGGAATGGTACCTACTGTAACATAAATGAACCTTGAAAACATTAAGCTAAGTAAAAAAAATCAATTTATATTTTTCAAATTGATGGATTTCAATAACTTTTAGTATTTAAACCTGAAGATCACAATCTGTCTGTGTCTGTTACTCATGTATTTATACATCGACATGCATCTGTTGCCACATGCCTAAATCAAAAGGAGAAAAGTGATTCTTCTTTCCTTCAGGATCTTCCCCTTATAGCTTCAATTCTAACTAAGAATAGGAGTAAGACCAGAAAAGGAAATATCGAGAAAAGGAATGCCAAGGCCAGTAATTCTAGTATCATGCATATGATGGTTGAGTTTCCATGGTTTTATTTGCCTTTATTTCTATTCTAAAACACTGAGTGATGTGATCTCCTACTAGGCTCTGAACACAGGTCTGAAGCCAAGTAAATATGTTTTATTCCATAAATGTATGTTTGTGGGATGGCAGGGAGGTTGGAATATCATCTTCTGATTACCTGCTTTTCAGAGCAACAATGATACATGAAATACATTAAATTTTCCATCTCCCTGATTGATTTAAGAATAACAAATTCTCAGTTCGTAGGATATATAAATATATAATCACTGCATTACACACCTGAAAGTAATATAATCTTGTATGTCAACTGTAACTGAAAAATTTAAAAAAAAAAAAAAAAAAGAATTACAGATTCACTTGCCATTGTGAATAGAGAGTGGAGAAAGGGGTCAGTGGAATGGTCATTTTACAATTTTATGTGAGGATTGACCTCTTATTTTTTTTTTTTTTAAAGAATAAAAATATACCAAAGTCAAAAGGTTTGGGTAAGAATATAAGGCTTCTAGGACTTTTTTGCTGTTTGTGTAATTTGCAAAGAAGAGACGGTTGTTCAGTCAAGATTATGAAATCACAGCATATTTCCCTGGAGTGCTGTCATTCTTATGTGGAAACCATGTTAGGGATATGTGGAGACTGTCTCCTGTCCAACTTTTGCCCACATTATTGCAAAGGCCTTTCTTGAGCACTAATGTTTTAAATATGTACTAAAGTGTTAGAATGCCTTGTCTCCCACATTGTAATGCATTTTGGACAGGACACTTTTAAATTTATTTACTTTTACTGCAAAGATCACTGGTTTAGGAGTCAGGTGACTTAGCCGATGGTTGCAGCTCTGTCGGTAATTGGTAATGTGACCGAGATGTTCTCCACCTCAGAATCCCTGCATCCTCATTTGCTCATCTGTACAATTAGTCTGAAGGCTCATATTCTTTGTAAAAATCTGTATTTCTATTATAAATTTATAGAAAACAACCATATTTTCAAGCTCAGTGGTTCCCAGGACAAAAATTTCCTGAACACCTGTATATGTCAGGCATTGCCTATTAAGGTGCTATATATACTAAGAGTAATAAGAAACAGCCTCATATTTAAAGTAGTTTACAATCTAATGGGAAGGAAGAACATACAAGCAAAGAGTCACAAACTCAGGTCCTACAGCAGCAAAGCAGGAACATAAATGAGTGAAACGGGTCAGGTGAGGTAGTGGCAAACTCTAAGGTACATGGCTCTTCTCAAGAGGGACGTTCCAGCCTGTGGTTACCTTGTGGAAATGGGGACTCAATATAGCCTCGTATTTCAAATTTCAAAAGAAGCTAGAAGTCCAGCTTTTTATATGAAATCTCCTGTTTAAAAAAATTGTTGCCCACCAGTTCAGAAATGCTTGAAATCATAATTCATAAAAACAAAGCATGTTTGCTACTCACATAAGTTCTCCAGTTCATCCAATAAAGACTTCTAAATAGTGAGATTAGAACGTTATATATTCAGTGATGGAAAAGAATACAGTTCACAAAGATTATAGTGATTAACTCTGCCTATAATGATTTCTAAAAAGGCTTTCTAATTACTTTCTATTTACTTGTCCATAGTTTCTGGCACTTTTTGTTTTTTTTTTTTTAGAATGAGTGATTCATTTCACCCAGAGATCTGGGTGATGCTGTGTGCACATCTCCCTTATCTGTTAAGTAAATACATATTTGGTAAACTTCACAAGTGATCCTTTGGGATGTGTTTTGACAGTTCTGCTCATTCAGATTTTCTACTGCTTCATCTCCTGGCTTTTACACTCTTTATTGAATTGTGAAAGTGGGATGTCTTTCCTGGGGCTCTGGTCTTGTTTCATAGAAGAGAACAGATTCATTCTCATTTTTGAATGGAGCTATAGTTAACATGGTTCCTTTTGTTTAACAACCTCAATTTACATAGTACCTGCTCATTCCAGAGCATCATTATTGATAGCACAGCTTCATTGACTGATATCTGAGGGCTCTGGGAATAGTCTTTGTTAATTATCTTCAGCAAACCAGGTAACTAAGGGGAGGTTCTACTACTTTGACTTTGATGAAAGTAGCGCTGATGATTTCTTTTTAATTGCTTAAAGATAGATTTGATCATCTTAAAGCAAAATCGAATAAGTACTCACTCACCTGCTAAGGAGGTAGTGTTAAATCACAATCACTTTAAAAAAAAAAAGGAAGGGAGGGAGGGAGGGAAGAAGGAAGGAAGGAGAGTGAGAGAGAGAGAGACCTGGACCCTGGGCACTCTTTTCCTATATTTCTATGAAGAATGCATAAGTTTACCTTCAGTTTATATGAACGTATAAATTCCTGTAATAATGTCATCATCAAAGTGCTTGTAAATATTTTAAACTACATAGTAAATGCGAATGTCCTTAGAAGCCAAGCAGGCTATTGTATGAAGCAGTCCAGGGTTGCAGACTTGGGCAAACTGGAGAGTGTATATCCTTATTGAAAGCATTGAAGTTTGAGTTGTTTGTTGGGTTTTTTGTTTGTTTGTTTTTGTTTACATTGTTGGGGCGAGGGAGACATGAGATGGGAATACATCTGTGGGCCTCATTTGACTCCTTATGCCCTAGTTTACTTTAATACTCTATAGAGAAAAAGAGGCATTGAGATTCTGTAGTCACAGAGTCCTCATATTTTAGAGCCAAAAAGAGCACTAAGGATTATGTAGTCCAAGACTGTCATTTTACATTTAAAGAAACTGAAGCTGCGAAGGGAAGTGTTTTACCTAAATTAAGCCCCAATTGAATACTTCTTTATTTCTTTTAAGTGGGTCTTAAAGGCAAGGGGAATTTGGGGATCCTTCCTGAGAATGTATTTCTACATTTTCCAACATGGTAACCATTAGCCACATGTAAGTTGCTGAGTACTAAATTAGGGTTAAAAATTGTAATCCTTGAGCGTCTCTGTCCAATATGGTACCTACCAGCCACATGAGGTTATTTAAATTAATTAAAATTAAGTAAAATTTAAAATTCAGTTCCTCCATAATTTAAATAACCTCATGTGGATGGTAGGTACCATATTGGACAGAGACTCTCAGGGATTACAATTTTTAACCCTAATTTAGGACAGTCTACTTTGAATAAATCTTATGCTACTTCACATGTTACTTGAAACCAGTCAGCAGTATACTTCTATTTATCTACTCCATATCCTTTATGCTATGGTTTTCATCTGTTTAATTCTACATATGTTGTTATTATTTTTACTTTATTTGGATTTAAATTCTGTAGATCCAAATTTCATCTGTATCATTTTCTTTCAGCCTAAAGAATTTTCTTTAACATTTTTGTGGCTCAGTTCTGCTATATAATTGTCTCAGTTTTTAATTATCCAAAATTGTCTTTATTTCACCTTCATTTTGAAAGTATTTTTTTGCTGGATACAGAATACTAAGATGGCTTTTTTCCCCCAGCCTTTGGATTGTTGTTCATTGTCTTTTGGTATTGTCTCTGGTGAAAAGTTAGCCCTCATTCTTATCACTGCTTTTCTGTATGTTATTTGTCATTTTTTCTTGACTACTTTTAAGATTTATTATTTATCTTCAGTTTTTAGAAATTTAACTATGATGTGACTAGGTGTTGTTTTCTGTGTATTTACCTTGCTCAGAGATTGTTGAACTTCTTTGATTTGTGCATTGACTTTTTTAAAGTAAAATTTGAAAAGTTTTAGTTATTTCTTTAAACATTTCTTCCATCCTGTTGCTTCTCTCTGAGAATATATTTTTCTGGGAATCTATTTGCATGTGTGTAAGACCACTTGTTATTTCACAGATTATTGATACTATGTTCTTTTCTCTTTTTTCTTCAAATTTCTTTACCTCCTTCAATTTGCATAATTTCTATTAACTCGTTTTCAAGTTCAATGGTTCTTTCTTGTATAGTGAAAGAAATTTTATTTGGTCCATCTGGTAAAGTGATTTTAGATCATATTTTTTTTTATTTTAGAATTTTATTTGGTTCCTTTTTAGAGTTTCCATTTCTTTTCTGAAAAAGCCATCTCTTTATTCATTATGTTTACCTTTTCCTTTAAATTCTTTAAGAAAGCTGTAATAGTTTTTTATATTTTAAATCTACTGCCTCTAATGACTAAGTTTTCTGTTGGTCTACTTACTTAACTTACTTAAAAAGGATTATTCTCCTTTTTTCCCCTGCTTCTTTGCATGTCCTGTAATTTTTATAGTATTCTAAACATCGTGTGAAAAAAGAACAGTAGAATCTGAAATAGAAACATTTTGAATTTATTTTCATCTGGAAATATTTTATTCTAGCCTGTATTTGATTAATGAACTGATCAGATTCTTCCCAAAATTAAGTTGAGCTGGTGCTGAGCTCAATCTCTAATCAAATTGGCTTCATCTAAGATTATTGCACCCCTAACGTACATCTATGCTGCTTTTTTAAAAAAAATCTTGTCAGTATTTGATCTGAGAGTGGGTTGGTCTGCAGTTTCCCATATTTTTGGCTCTTGTTTAGACTTAACTCATTGTCTCAGAATGCGATGTGAGCACTGTAAAAATATGTGGGAGGATATGATTTCTCTATACTAACCAGCCCCTCTACTGCCTCTTCTTTGGCACATTTGGAGATCAGAACAAAATTATCAGACCAAGTGGTTTGTTTTTGTGTTTAGTTCTCATCTAGATTCCATTCTGTCCAGTAAGATTACATTTTTATATAATGTTTGACTGACTTCTCCTCATCCCCGAAAAGTCTCTCGATGGAAGGCTCATACTCAGACCAGGCAATCACCACAGGTATAAACTTTGCCACACCTCTTTGTTCACATATGAGGTGCTTGCTTCTCTCTAAAACCTATCAAAGCTTCTTTGCCTACTTTGGACTTGGCCCAGACAAGAATGATAATTATTTTGTCTGGGTTTTTCTTGTTTCTATGAGTGCAGTCAGACATCTTTCTACATCTTAACTGAAGGCAGAAGTTCCTCATGTGTTTTAAATGGTCAGGTAACGAAAGATGGTGAAAGATCTGCCTTTTTCATTCTCTCACCTTTCCAGGTATCAGGAATTTAAAAGACTTTGTGTATGAAAAACATCTATATTGAGGATAACACACCCACTCAGGGCATGATACCAGGGTCAATATCTAAGAGGTGTGCCGAATACCAAAGAATGACTGACCCACCCACTCCATGAACAACTCTCTCCTGGGAAAGCTGTACATGACTTCCTTTGCTTTCACTAGATTCAGTGGCCAAAAGTTTTCAAGCCATGTCCAAAATTTAGTACTCTAAATTGTTAGGAAATAACACTTCGTGTTTTTCACTTGTCTGATTGGTATTCTGCAATATACATATAAAAAGACGTGTCAAAAATAGCTTTTTTACAGTATTTCTTTGCACTCCTGCATTTCACAGAAGTCCCTGTATGCAGTCAACAGCTGGATAATTTCAAATACCTTTTGCCTATTACTAAAATTGCTAATGAAGTTTTTTCGAGTGCCAGAAAATAACCTTACCTTCTTTTATTCCTTAAAGAAGACTCATTGGGCTGTTTTCACTTTTAAAAATAATCCATTGGAAATCACATCCTTGATAAAGTTTGTAAAAAGAAAGTTAAATATAAATGCACTGAGGAGTGACCATTAATTTCTGGCCAGTGCACTGCATATAGCATAATGGCTAAAATCCTTTTTTAATATTTTGAATTTATTAAAGGGAACATTTTCTGGTGAATTATATTTGAGGCTTTTCCTCTTTCAGCTGTGTTTATATTATAACGTGATATAAGCATTGGTCAATTCTGCCTTCTTATAGAGAATATTTTAATCTGCTTATCTCCAAAATACAAGTCCAATAATTTTTTTAAAAAGTTCATTCAGATCAGTCTTATGATGGCACCAGGTAGCATTATTATTTTATGAATAGAGAGCAGTGATGCTTTCAGCAGTACAAGATCCTCAAACTAAGTCTTATCTTTTATGATTGGAAGGCCAGTCCTTCAGGAAGTATCTTGGTAGATTTGTAGTTCCCTGCTTCTTTCTCCATTTCTTTGTGGGGTAGGAAAGTGTTGACTGCCTATTTTATTACCTACCCCCCACATATATTGAAAAGGAGAGGAAATGTTAGCCAAAATCAATTTTGCAGTTTGAGACCCAATAAAAAGGGCCATGGATCAAGGATATGATTCATTCTGGGTAATTGTGAAAACAAAAACTCACATTGTAAATGTGAGTGCCATACTCTCTGGATGATTCCCGGGCGCCCTGTGGAAAGTACAGGAAGGAACTTTTCTTTCTAGGAATTCATTCATCATGCTCATACTGACATGTAGAATTACAGCATACAGCATCCATTTCGAATTTTTATGTTTCCCATGTTTCTTACTCTCAAGAAGATCCTCATACAGTCAACAAGAATTTATAAAATTTATGATTTCTCATATTATTTCAATAGAGGGAGTATAGCTATTCCCATTCTAAAGGCACTCTGAAAGTTTAAAGAACTGAAAACTCCAGACTAGCATATTACATCTACATTTGTGTAAACCTACGAGCTTCTGTTCTTTATTGGTTCTTTTGATGAGTACTGACATCCTAAGTCAAGTTATTCAAGAAAAGTAAACCTAACAATGTTACTAATTTTGTAATGAAATAATCCCTAAATATCTAATACTATTCTGACCAAGGACAATCTATTTTAAAAATAATCTCCTCTATTTTGTTGTGTTGTTTGATTTTGGTTTGATTGGAGTAGGGTAACACATAATGGAAAAAATATACACATAACTTTCTTTGCGTGAATTTTTTTCATTTTATAAGAGTGAGTATTATGTGTTTGGCCTGGAATTTTCTTTGTTAGGGTATTAAAATTAAAGGTAGCAAGTAAGAAATTTTTTTAAAAAATTCTGAGTCCAACAAATATATGTTATTTATGTGTTAAGACCAGGACATGTATGCTCTTGCCAATTTCTCTTGCCATATGGGGTTGGTACTTTGGATGCTGAGTTATATCTTAAGAAGCAAAACGATTGAGGGAGAAATTTATGACTCCTGAAAAGGCCTGAGCTCTTTACCTCTTGTTCCATTGATTCCTTCAGTATCAGACTATAGATCCATTCAGAATGGAGTTTTTATACTGGTGAACCTGACAGATTTGTGGCTCTGTTCCCTGCATTTCAATGTGGACTTCTCCAATGCCGTACTTGATAAGCTTTGAAAGCGAGAATAGATCACAAACCTTTCATGTACTCCATTTTTCACTTCATTTGATTTTCTCGTTGTTTTGTTCCTTTCACAAATACTTACTGGGAACATTACTAGTGATAGACATAATGGTGGTAATAATAAACTAGGAGTAATAATCTCTTATTTCCTATTCATTTGAGGTTACATATTATAATACCATCAATCTTGGTAGGAGAAAATATTGTATAAATAGCATTTTGCTGAAATAACCCCATATTGATGGTGTTCATTAATATTAGAGATTTTAAAGTAAAAAATGAATTAAATTGCTATATTATATTGATTAAAGGAATTCAACATAACGGTAGTACCTAACAGAATGACAGAATTGAATATCGTAGCTGTTATGAAATAAAAGAAAAAATTCAACCCTAGTTGTGTCTTCCCTCTCAACCATTGGTATCATCTTCCAACCTTTATGATGCCTCCACTGGGAACCATACCTCTTATTCAATTTTACCTTAAGGATAAATTGTATGAAGGTAATAATAAAAAGCTAACGTCTATCTGAGAGGAAGTAGTATACTGGGAAGTTATTATACTAGAAAGAATTTTCAGAGTTTATAGATGTCAAAAATGTTTTTATGTTATTGTATTTAAGCCTTTTCTATTATTGGTATTTTCGATTATGAAAGGAATATATAGTACCATTTCTTTTCTGGTATGCTGAGAAATACAACTCTAATGTAACAGCCCTTTAACAGCTAAATCTTCACTACTGGCATGGAAGTTCCTTGAGTGCAAGGGTTTGATCTTATGTACTGGCCATGTCCCCAACATCTATACCTGGCACAGAGCTAGGGACTCAATGATTATTTGTTGAGTGCATTGATTCTCATGTACTATACAATTACATGTATTTGTATGGTGCCCTAAAGCTTTCAAAACATTTTTACTTAGGTTATCTCATTTGGCTATAACAACAATTTTGTGAGAAAGGTAGGACAGATATTTTATTTTGTGAATAAAATTGTAGTTCAAGTGGGTTATGGCAGATCTAGGATAGGAAGAAGTCAAGGTCATAATAGTTCTTTTTTTTTTATATCAATCACCGTCATTCAATAAATGCTTATCGTTATAGGCCAGTCACTGTGCTAAATATTTTAACTGAATTATCTTACTTAATCCTTCTGACAACTCCATGATATAGAATTATCATTATTATCTCCATTTTAGAGGTGAAGAAGATGAGGCACAAGAAAGTTAGGTAACTTGTGCAAGGCCACACAGCTAGTGTCAGCGCTGGAGTTTAGGCTCAAGCAGTGTGAGTTCACAGCCTACACTCTCAATATGGCCTAATCACTGCTCTACAGTTTTTAGGATGTCCTTCTAAAATGTTGGTCAGTATACATACGTGAATCAAGTTACTACCATTGGTGATCATTTAATGACTTAATTTAATTATTTACTGTTATTAAAATGGATGCTCTTTTAATGTTTCTATAAGTTCATAAGCCAGAGATGATTGTTGTAATAGGTTATAGTTGAAGAGATAAGAGAAAAAGAAGTGTGGAATAAGGTAGATAAGTTGCCAAGATTAGGAGAAAGTCAGATTGTCATTCTATTATAGAATAAGGCACCTCTCAGGCGATGGACAATGAGTCTGAAAACAAAGTTTATTCAAGGCAGCTGATTTTTGTGTCAGATATTGTAAAAGATTCTACAGTCTTATAAAAGATTCTGCAGTGAGAGGAGAGCCAGCCAATGCCAACCAGGCAGCAGGGGAAAACCTCACTGGAACTCAGCAGTGTGGCTTTATAATGAATGTTCCCACCTGCCTGTATCAGCATAACAGTTTGGAAGTTCTCTCTCCAGCTTGAGCTCTCCTCAACTACTGGTTAGGGAGTTTACCTCCTCTGTATCAAATATGCACGGTAGCTGAGAACACACTAAACAAGCCCTTGCTTTAAGAGAGCAGAAGCCTAGAGCTGGTTCCACTACCAATAAGCTGCAGTAATTGACAGTATGAGGACTATTTATGTAGGACAAATACATTAAAATTAACATTATTCCAAATGGAGTTTCACTTACATATGCAAAATAGTACAATAATGAAGTAGAAAAGGTAGAGTAGAATCATTAATATTATTTATAACCCGTAAAAACCAAAGGCTGAATTTCATGATGATCATAAAGAAACCATTGGACCTGGACTCTCCATCTTGACAAATAATAAGCTGAGGTGGCCTTGGACAAGTCATAGAACCTCTAAATTATCATTGCCGTGTTAGTCATATGCTATAGGTTGAATTTTAAGTCACATCTCATCATACCTAAGTTAAATAGGTAAAGTTATCAAATGCTTTTTTTTTGTTTTTAGCCTGTAGTGGCTAATTTTTTTTCCTATTTTTTTTTTTTTTACCACATCTACTTCCCCGCTTTCCCCTACCCCCTTGCCCGCTACCCTCTGTTCATTTGCCCCGTTTGTTTGCTGTTTTAGGTTTGTATCCCACATATAAGTGATATCATGTAGTTTTCAACTTTTTCTGTCTGGCTTATTTCACTTAGCATGATTATCTCAAGGTCCATCCATGTTGTTGCAAATGGCAGTATTTTTCAAGTACATGACTTGAAATGTGTGTCTGATGTATAATATACACTTAACTTAATATTAATTCTGAACCCGTTGTCATTTTAATACTTCTGAAGGTTATTCTCACTTGCCCCCAAAGTCATCTTTTCTTACTCAAGTTTCTTTTCCATAGAGCAAATTGGCCAGGAGATGTTGGAAAACCTCAGTCATGACAGAGAAAAAATACAGAGAGCACGTGAAAGAGTAAGTAGAAGTTTTTTCACAAATTCAGTAAATGATAAGACATAAAATCAAGGGTCTTTAGCACATGCGTACACAGTAACAATTACATAGATGTAAGTATATTTAAAAATGGCTAAGGTGACAGAAGGATGTAGGGCCCGAGGAAAGGGGAAAAAGAGTGTGGGATGGAGTAAGACTATCCTGAGATTTTATGCCCCCATCCTGAAATGTCCCTGCATAGATATATTATTTAGGTCTATAGCTGAGAAAAAGGTCATCGAGGGAGATTTTGGAGTATGTCAGGTCTTTTAGAGTGAAAGCTAAGAACATTGACCTCATTCTCCCTAAATTCATTTTGCTTCCATTTATATTACTAGGACTTTGCTCATTCATAAATTGGAAACAAAATAATGACCAATATACATTAAACTTTATCAGCTTGTGAGATATTTGCTTTTATATCCAGTTCAAGTATCCCATTTAAAACTTCTGAAATTCTTTGTTACATGTGATTTTCTAAATCTAAGAATTTTCAGAGATTGTATAGGTGTTAAAAAATGTATTTTAGCGTACATAGCAATTTTTTATGAATTGGATTGTCTATCATAAAAGGAAATTATTATTTGCCAGTGCACTTGAAAAATAATCAAGTTGCTTGAAGTTTTGTTTCAACGCCGCTCTTCTCCTCCTAGCTTCGGGAAACAGATGCTAACTTGGGGAAAAGCTCCAGGGTTCTGACAGGGATGTTGCGAAGGTAAGAGCAAGGTAGGGACGCATCTTCCTCTCTCTTTGTTTTTTTAACTGTGTTTTTCATCTTGTTGCAATTGGGCATTTTCCATGCATGCAAGTTTCTGCTCTTAGTACCGTGTCGAGACCTTTTTGAAATGACAGCACCGATATTAACTCTTGTTTGGACAAGGGCACATACTGAGTACCTTAGATTACGGAGAAGGTGTGAGCTAAAGGGGTTACCTCAAGCTACAGAAAAAAATTAGGGTTAGACGTGAAGTATTTTTTTCATTGCCTGAGGAAGGCGCCGTGAGCCGAGTGACTTTATTTTCTACTTTGATAACTTCCTTCTTATAGCGGGAATGCGGGCCTGTGGTATCAAGAGCACACTTGGTCTGAGCTCTGCTCTATGTTGCCTTGTTTTCATTCCTTTTTGAAGAGACACTGTTTGGGGAAACATTTTGATTTTATGTATACTTAAAGATGGTTTTGGAAATTTAAAGAGTATCTGAATAATCTGAATTCACGTGTGCGAGCAAACACATGTTAATGTTTTATACGTGTAACTAACCTTTGATTGATGGAGAATATTAGGGAGAGTTTGAAAATAAATGAATGAATACAGGTAATATTCTATATTTTGCATTTTTCGGAGGGGAGTGAAAATTTTTTGGCTGGTATGAAAATTGGAGCCATTTTTTACCTAGGTAGATTCAGCATGGAATTATTTTGCATTCAGAATTTACCAACTAAGAGTATCATCTAGCATAACCTTCAGTTTTGAACTGTGGATGGAAATGTGAATGGAGAAAGTTGGGAATTGCTGCTATAATAGTTTAATTAGAATTTGAAAAAAGAGGATCTTTTTTTCTCATTGATACTATAGAAACAATCATTTGAAAGTAAGTAAAGTCTTCTCTGATCATGTATTCATGGGGTGGTAATTTGCTAAAAGTATGTTTGCTGCGTCAGAGATGGATTGCATGAGAACCAATCAGAGGTATAGCTGTTGAGTCTCCAAAGGTGGATGTGATTCCTCTATCAGGCAGATCAGTAGCAAGTCTAAATAAAGTTCCTGGGACACTTCCAGCCTGCGCTGACCTAAGGCTACATGCCCCTCCCTTCCTGCAAACACAGTCCCAATTCAGAACCATAAACCACCAAATCCTCTGATTAAGAGTAGTATGTAAATGACCTAGAAAAACTCAAAATCCACAGAGAAGTGGCGAATGAAAGGAATGCTTCAGTGCCTATAGACAATAAAAAAGAAAAAAAGGAAACAGCTCTCCATGACTTCCCTGAGAGAGCCCTGCGATGTGAGCTGTAACGAATATTCTGCATGTGTCTCCATTTTGTCAAATCTCATTAAAGAGTCATCCTGCTTTATGTCAATTGAGCTGTCCAGAAATCATTCATCATTTTTAGTGTAAAAAAAAATCATGTGGTTATTTAAATAATATCATATTAATGTTAAAGTTCAGCTGTCATTTAATGGTATGGCTTAATCAGATGTAGCATTTAGGAAAAATAGTTTATTCGGGCTCTACGTGGCTTTCAGGTTGGCAGATTCAAATAAGGATTTATGAGTTTCTGAACCAGTGTATTTCTGTCCATGTTTCTGCTTGATGTACCTCACCCTTTTGTGCAGGACACTGCAGACACTTATTTCAGCAAATAAAGCATCTCCTCATATTGCGTTTGAATAAATTTGCAAGTCATTTAGAGAGGGTGAAACACAAACAACTCCCGCGACCTTTGACTGGGCTTTCTTTAGGGAAATCATACTAACATGGTTGATTCAAAAGCCTACTGGAGAAAATTACTCCGCTGAAGTCTGCTTGGGGTTCTCTTTGTAGGCAAACTCAGTCAATCACTGACTCATCACCTTTGGGGATCTGTCTAGAGTGTGAACAGAAATAAAATCCCTAGGCGGACATCACCTTGCTATGTCTGCACCAAGGAAACTCTTATGTCCACCTGTGCATGTTGGTGACTGTTTTTTACTAGGTTATAACTGGAATCTTGGTATCAGCCGAGGTATCCAGGTACTTTTAATTAATACTGCAACCTGAATCTTTGGGAACCAAATGCAGACGGTGGCTTTGTTTTAGTTTCTGAATACTATCCCACATAATATACGATTTCTTTTAGACTTGGGAAAAGGCAAAAATATTTTACCCAGTTCTTTATTATTTTTTATTATTCCCTGGAAAAACAGTGTCTAGATAAATGGAACCAGGGTTGATGTGCCAAAGTCTTTTATTTAATGCTCTGATTTTGCTTCCTCTGTTCGATCCCTCCCATCTACATGCCGTTGGTCACTTCCTGCACTGGTGAGGTTTGTTTCAGAAGGAGAAGTCACATTCTCTTATCAAATTGCACGGCTACATCATGCTTCTTATTTAAGAAAAGTTGTAATATTGAGCTGTGTACTCTGTCATCTTCACAAATGTATAAAGGAAATGAATATCCTCTCTGTGAGCTGTAGGTGTTGACTTGCATACAACATAAGCTAACTTATTTTCACCTGATAAATTCTGTATGACTGAGAATAGGTAAATATTCTACAATACACCAAATCAAGGAATCATTTTATTTAAATGAAAGAATGGTGATGATTTTTTAATTTTTTAAATTTAGATTGCTTTTAAATGTGTGACATCAACGGAAATGTCATGACATGGCCCCTCATTTGGGTCATTTTTCTTATAGCGATTAATCTATTCTGAAGACAGGTGAAACCAATGTTTCATCAATGCCAAAGTCTGTATATAAACACACCCGATTATGTGTAAAACTGACCAATAACAGATAGGAAATAAAATGAGTAAGTGGCAGTCACTGCCATTTATACTTCTTAATCTTTTATTAACTTCAAAGGAGGTTTTTTTAAAAATCTATTTCTTTCCTTTTTTCCTTCCTTCTTTCCTTTCTTTTTTTCCACTTATTCACTTTCTCAGTAAATACTTAATGCCTATATACAAGACCTCAGGGATCCTCAGTTTGACTCCTGACTTCACAGTGCTTCAGTCTGGTAGAGAATGGGTACATATAAAATGCTGTGGGAATTCGTAAAATTATCTAATCCTCAAGGAATCTGTCGAAGATTCTATAACTCCAGTTCATCCTTACTGGTCATTAAAAAGGAATACCAGGAAAACAAATAACCAATAGAAAATATTATTTCAAAAGCTGTAAAATCACCATATTTGGGGGAAAGTAGAAAAATAGATGATATGGAATCATAACAGAAACAGATACTGAAAGGAGCTGAATTATGCTGAAAATATTGAGACATATCGAGCTTAGTGAGATAGCAACTGATTTAACCAACATAAATTATTTGTACAACTACACTATATTACTAAAAGAGAAAACAAATTGGCCTATTCAAAATTATAATAGTAAAACAGACATCAAAATACAGATATAGCTAATTTCCTGTATTTTTCTTGCCTTGACATAAGATAGAGAGCTACCTAGAGACACAGTGTTCATTTCCTGACACTGTAGACAGTTTAAATAAAGTGGTATTCAGATAATAATGAAAATGGTCGTGAAACAAATGACTATTCATGTGGTGATTGGGGCCAAAGAAATGGATTTTTCATTAACTCACTAAATTTAATTATTATATTGGTCATGTTAAAGTATCACAACTAACATCGAGAGGCTTAAATGTTGCTCTTCATATATTTGCATGTATGCGTGTGTTTATGTGTTTTTCCCTATACATTTGACTGGGAGGTCTTATTAGATCAAAAAGTGCTGGTTTTGTTGCTTTGGTAGAGTGACAGGTAAAACATCTGGAAAACTTAAATATACTGTCAGAATAATTCCTAAGGGTAAGTATACCAGAAATACCGATGTCAGATCTATAAACAACAGAAATATAATTTTTTAAATAAACAGGTTTATCCTTAAAGAAATAGGCCATGACTGGATTTTTTTAAAATCTTCTTTAAAAATGTATTCTTTTTCCTATCTCATTTTGCCTAGGAAACACTTTGTTATATTTTAATTGTTCTTATTACAATGTCTGAAAATTCAATAGCGAAGAGTTTTCAAGACTTGTGAGAAAAATGTCCTTGAGAATTTACTCTCTCTATGCACCGAAAATGTATATATTCTCTCGAAGTACCTTGCATTTACATTTTCACTTTTCTCTGTTTATCTCATTCCTCTTTCTCGGCCTGTTTTTACTAGTGATGAACATGGGCCCTGACCTGAAATTAGTATAGCAAAATCTTAACCTCTAAGAAATTCTTGAGCTTTTAATCAAGTGCTTATTCTTTCAGAAGAAAATGATTGAATTTGCTGCAGATTCTTTAGACGTAGATTTAGGATCTGAGCTTAGAATAATGCTACAAAGAGAATTAAAAAGAAAAAAATCTTGGTCCTTTTTGTGTGAGTAAATTTATTACTGTACACTTGGCTCATTGCCTTTGTCCTATAGCCTCTTCAAGGCTGACATGGGTGATGTTTTTACCAAACTAAAGAAGGGCTTTGGATTTCTTTATGTATGTTTCTCTTTAATAACATTCTTGTAGCTTTAAACATAGAATTTTGGTCCTGTTTCAGATATTCGGATGCAGCATCTAAAGTTATCAATGATAACTCTATAGCTGCCCTAAGTCTGTGCCTGACCCTAATCATACTTTATACATATTATATGATTTAATCCTTAAGAACCCTATGAAGGAAGCATCATAGCCCCATTTTACAGATGAGAATAACTATACTTAGTGAAGTAAACTATCCATAGTGACATTCATAGAAAGGTACAGAATATATATATATATTGTCACATGTAACTACATAGTTCAAGGGCAGAAGCAGCTTCAAACACAATGGAATATAAGGGTTCAAACCGTGTCATCAGGACCAGGTGCTGCTTTTCCATCCTCAGCTCGCTTGTCTGTAGGTTTCATCTTTTATCGGAGTTTCTCCTTGTGGAGACACAGCTTCTGATAGCCCTCTCAGAGACACTCACTGAATATAGCAAGTTTTTCTTCCCAGTAGTTCCAAGAAAAATCATAGCAGGGAGTATTATTGGTTCTGGGTGTCTCTGGTTAGGTAAAAATCCCATCTATGTCTGATCCGATGTTTTATCCCTGGGACCTCATGCAAGAGATGGACGCACAGACCGAGAATGGACAAATAATACTTCCCTCGGAAAAATCTAGGGCTTTTACTAAAAAGGGGAATAAATACTGGGTGGACAAAAACAACAGATGTTATCCTTAGACTGTTCCAGATGAACTTTGAGATATACTCCGGATCTCAGGCGCAATACCACTCCCAACATCAAGCCTTCGGCAGTCTGTCTCCCAGCCAGAAAAGGTCTGCCTTTACTTCACAGGAGTTTGTACCTCTCACGAGGCACTAACATCTTCTGCTTCACGTTGTGTATATTGTGGTTATTAGGGCCTATGTCTAGATTTTCTTCCAGGCCTTTTTTACCTCCTACCTCATCCCCAAAAGGCTTTTAGACCATCCCCCCACAATATTGTGCAACCAGCCGAAATAAATAGAAGAGGATATTCGAGTGAAAGAAAAATAAAAAAGCCAGGGAACCACTCTAGTACCCCGAAGCATGGACGTTCAACAAACTCCTATGTGGATATCCAGACAGGTTGAAATGTCCTGCCTGTATGCAACGCAGGAAATACAGTCAGGATCACAGTGTTTTATAAAATGAAAATAACCTTTAGTTGAGGTCAAACATAGCCTTTCTTGCCACCGAGACAGGCCATTGACAGAATGGTTACTGGGAGGTGGTGACATTTCTCCTGGCACATCCTTACTTTGAAGGGCATGAGGAGTTTCTGTACGACCAGTTCTCTCTGGGGTCCTCAGGTCTGAATTGTAAGCGGCTCGCCGTCAGGAGCCTGGTGGCATTTAGCACCAGGCCATGTTACCCTGGCACAGGCCTGGTCAATGAGTAATCTCTGGAAGGATGGCTAAGAATAGTTTCAGAGTTGCTATCTAGGTTCACATGTAATTTAGTTGAAACCCTGCAGGTTTTTCTCTATTGCACTTTGTCTACAATGTAAACATGTTCATTCAAAGATAAAATAAGTGACTTCACAGTAACAGAATATTTTTGTCCATTATTTAATCACAATAGAAAAGCATCTTATATTTTTTCTCGGTTGTGAGCCACAATTTGACCTAATTCTTGAATTACCTTTCTTTTATGATTTTTCCTTTTTTCCTCGGGATCCATGCCATCCTCTAATGCGATGTGGGGTGGGAGGGTGCCCTTTACCTTCGCCGTCAATGCCGTCTTTGAACACAGCCTTGAGCTTGTTAACTAGAAGCAAGGAGCCCTAGGCCTTCCTTATAAACAAGTAAAGGAGCCTTCAGCCCCCCTTGTAAATGGCTATTTATTAACATATACCATCACCAAACAACGTTTTACAATCCCAGGCCCCCACACCATTACACCACTGTCTGCTCCATTGTAAATTGAGGGAGGCCTTCGGCCATCTGTTTCATTAAATGCCAGAGGCAGTGAACAATATCTGAACTTCATAAAGCGAGTGTCAGGGCTTCTCTCTCCACAAATCTCCCCCTTCTTCTGCTGCTGCCACTGCCGCCACCACCACCACCACCACCACCACCATATTTTTTTGTTTGAACGCTCACATTGTAAAGTAGTGTATTCACACATCAATTTTAAAAGGCTCGCTGTGTTATAAGATGGGACAAAGGGAGCTCAGTAACAGCTCATGCACAGTGCAGGTGGTCGAGCTAGCTGCTACCCAGATCAAAAGTCAAACAACTGTGAATCTTCTTTTAAAAGTGCAGTTAGGGAGACAAGGCAAGGCTTATCTGCACAAACAAGAACGAGTTATAGATATACATCACAAATGCAGGAGGACAAAAAGGGGTTTCATAATCTTGCAGGATAAGAAAACTTTCTAATGCTGACAATTTTGAGAGTATCTCTGGAATATGTAGCTTGTTAAGTTTCTTTTTTTTTTTTCTTGGTTTCTTTCTTTTTTACTTTTTTCTTTTTTAATTAGTCTTTTATTGTGCGGCGATTGATAATTATTATTTATGTTTTGGTGCTGTTCCGAAAGTAGCTAAGATTTTTTTTTTAAGCCACCTTGGGGGCAGGAAATGGCTCCTTTTCATGGCTGCATTTTATTTTTCAACAGCATTTAAGGACAGACTCCTATTTATACCACACAAGCAGTTTTGTCTGTTGTAAACAAAGTAAGTGGCTGGGAATTGTGCTTTCCCAGAAATGTTTTCCAGGGAAGCCATAATAAGAAACAACTGTGTACATCTTGAGACTTTGTCATCTAGGCATGAAGAAAGAATTCTTTGCTTTTATGGGGGAAAAAAACACTTTGTAAAGAAATATATTCACTATCGCAAAGTATAATTCAAGCATTTGTTAAATTCTAAAATTTGGCACCTTACTAGTATCAATTGAGGTTGTTTTCCTTTTTTTTTTTTTTTACTTTAAATTGTCTCTAACATTTTCAATAAGAAGTTGAAGTGACGGGAGGTATATAATCATTTTCTTAACCTCAATATCATATTTTAAAGTTAGTGACTTCTTTTGCAGTTATGTGAAAGACTTTGAAACTAAGTATGACTATCAATGGGGAAAATGCTCAAAAAGTATATTTTATAAAAAATTTTAAAAAGAGAGTTGATGAGGCTCGGAATTATGAAAGAATGGTTGGTACCCAGGTTTCCTGTACAATTATAGTTTACCTAGGAAAAACCACTCTACTTTCCATCTTCTGAAACCTTAATGATTCTGTGATGAAAAAAAAAAATCGGCTTTTCAATTCTCAAGTTAGTTAAAAGTATCTGAATCAGGCTTCCAAGTGCTTTTATGAGACTACACTCTCTGTCTCCAGGCATAGGGTGACAGTCACTGGCTGGGGTGGGCTTCCCAGAGTCTCTGAACCACTGGAGTTCTTAGAAAATTTTTGAATATGTGTGTATGTGCACCTTTCTGGGAATTTTTCATAATATGTTTAAGAGTCCGTGACCAACTCCAAACAAGTTGAGAAAAGAAGCATTGTTCCAGAACTGTGTACAATATCCTAGCTAAATACCTCTTAATTACTTTGATATGCTGGCTCATTTGAAATCTGTCAGTCTACCAGAAACACTTATTTTGAATTTTCCACAAAGTTTAACAAGAAACTCTGCAAGAATACCTTCTTTGGGAAATCAGATCATGTATCAAAAATAAGTCCTTAAAGACAATCAAAACAATTAAAATTTATTCTACAGGGCCTTCTGGTTTATAGGACATATTTACATGCATAATTTCATTTAACATAATCATCCTAAGGACTCTATGAATTAGTATTGCCATTATTATCCTTATGTTGTAGATCATTGAGACCTACAGAAGCTGAGTCTTGTCCAAGGCCATTCCACCAACATGGAGAAAACTTGGACCAATACCCAGTTCTTAGCAGTCTCTTAGCAATAACAGCAGCAGCAATCTTCTTCAACAACAAATGTTTAATGTTTTTGTATAAAAAGGAATATGTTAGGCATCAGAGATTCAACAAACTCAGTGCTCTGCTCCCAAGTAGCTTAATATTTTTAAGAAACAACAATATATAGTGGCTTGTATAGTAAGCAAGAGATAACTGCAGTAGGCCATGACAGGAAGGAGTAATTCTTAGGGCCTGTGGTCAGGTAAGACTATAGAGGAGATAGCAAGTATCCGGTCCTAAAAGTTACTGCCTCATTCTCAGCCCACACATGGGGGATGCTGCTTCCCTTTTTATGGCAGCTTCAGGGTATAACTCCCAGTAGAAAAATTTGCATGCTGGGAGATGGTGTTAGAAAGATCTGTTTGTCCACAACTGTGTCAGAGGTACATAGGAAGTTAACAAACAACTTGTGACTGCACCTGCTCATAAAGTAAATATAATCCAAGGCTTATTGAGAATTTTTTTAATTGCAATGGCTTTAAGAGTTTCTTCAAACAAATTAGAAAGGCTTGAAGTCACCTAAATGTTCTAATTGTAAACAATTATGAAAAACCTTTTCATATGTTTTACCCCAATTTCAGAAAGATTTTGAGAATTTAACCTTCTTAACTAAAATTACATATTTTTATGTAACTTTTATGGCCTCTGAAATTATACTGCATGTTGACTAGACCTACTATACATATGATTTACGAATAGATGCAAAGAATATTGGCAGAGTACATGGATTATTTTATTGTAGCATATTAATTATTGAATTAGTGTATAATTTTAAAAAACTGAATTTTTTCATATATTCCAATTAAATCTTTCTCATCAACTGAGCTTATAGAAATTTGGTTAGTAGAAAACTTGCCCAGCCAATAAAGAAAAGCATTCATTTTCTATTATGTATACATGATCTGAAGCCCTAGTCTTTTAGGTCTTTTAATCTGTTTGTTCAAGGCCAAGCCATTTATGTGGATAATTTTTAAAGCTTCTGTATAAAAAAAAAAAAAAAAAAAGAACATTTTATTTATTCACTGGGGTTTTTATGTGCCTTGAAATTGCATAGATAAAGTATTTTCAAGCTCATGGATCTGGAGGAGATAAAAGGTCTCTTATTTTATAAGGCTTTATGTAAGCTTTTCAGATGTACAGTTTTCTCGTGGCTAGAATTTTTTAAATAAAACATTATTTCACTATTATAATTGGAGTTTGATGTGGGCATCTTTTTTTCTTCCCTGAATTACATGTTAAATTATGCGTTTAAGATCATTTTTATTACGTTTTACCTTCTGTATTTTAATAATTCTCTTGTTGGAGAAAATAATTTACTAATCCTCATTTTTAGTACTGGGCAACTATTTAATGTGACTAAGAGTCTCTCCCCCTCCCCCCGCCCCCACCCTCAATAATCAGATTTAAGAGACAAGGAATGAAAGACACAACTTGGTTTTCTAACATATCAGTATTATTTACCTCCCCATCATTAAGAAATTGTGCTAAGCCTAGAAGACTGTGGAAAGGAAAAGAAGAGGCATTTTTTAAATCTCAGGCAACTGGACCCGGTCCAGATTCTGGGTGAACATTAACTGCTGTTAGCTCTGCCATGCCAGGGCCAAGAAACAGCTTTTGCTGGCTGGAGCATTCCCAAGCTATCACGGCCATCAGACAGGTGGGGAATAAATATTGTAGAACGGTGGGACATTTGAAGCGCAAGCTCCTGATCCCCAGGACTCAATTTGGAGAGGCTTCAATTGGAGCAAACAGGTGTTCCTGGGAGGAACTGTCATCAGGTGGCTGGGGGGTTGCCATTCTTTCACACACATAAAAAGTTTCCCTTCCTTCTGCCCACAGGAAAATTAGAATTAACTACAGCTTTTTCTTTTGAAATGGAAAAAGAGAAATAAAAATATGGCACCAAGTTTTGGCTCCAACTGGATTTCCATGGAGCCTGTAATCTAGAATGGATGATGAGAATTCTTGAAGCAAAGCACCCTTATAGTTTTCAGCACTGGAAATGCTGTAAAAACTGAATGAATGCAAAGAATCTTTTGACCAAAGGTGGTAGCTATAAAATGGAATAGACTTTTCTTCTGCTACTCATTTGTTTATTTATGAAATGCTTATTTCATGAGCACTTGCAATTTTCTAAACACGAGGCTAAGTGCTAGGAATAGAGTGTAAAACAGGAAAAGGCCCTGCCTTGAAGGTGCTTAGCTTAAGTTGTAATAATAGTAATTTGTCAGAACCTGGACTTGAACCTGACTGGTCTTGGGGAAAGTGTGGATAGTAGTTTCTGGCATCAGATTTTTTTTCTGTAATGTCACCATATAGAAGATATGACTAACATACCTTGTAAGACATTCTTTTTAAATTGTATTTTCCTATAAAACATAAAATAGTAATATTAAATGAAATTTTTAGAAGAAAATATTACTTTTAATCCCTCTACCTTGAAACAACTGCTCCCTTAATGCAGTCTTTCGGGCACAATCCATGTGCAATGTTATATTTTTTTCTCGCTTAGTTCTGTATCATAAATATATGTTTAAGTTTCCACATAATCTTCATAATTGTATTTTTCGTGATTTAAAAAATTGAATAATAAGTTTTTTTAAGGCTGTTATTTTGTAGGAAAAAAATTAAAACTCTATCAAGAAATGGGGAGAATGTTATTCATAATCACACTGGTAAAAGGGAGAAAGTTTTGTCATATTTCATTCCGGTCTTTTTCTATTTATCTTTCTATGTGTTTTATTTATATATTTGAAATCATGCAATATATGCAACTGCAAATTGCATTAAGGTTATATGGAAAGCATTTTCCCATGCCATTAAAAACTCTTTGTAATTCTCATTTATAGCAGTTGTGTAATATTCTCTCATAGAAATATTTTCCTTTATGTGAAAACACAAGTTTTTTCTAGCTATACATTGAAGCTCTGTGTCCTCATTCATAGATTATTCTAGTTTCTTAGTGTGGCATCCTTGAAGAGAATAAGTGCTCATCTACTTTATGATTTCCTCATTCTTGAGTTTCTAATTTTCTAATCTTGTAGTCAGCTGGAATATATCATCAAGTAACTTTTTCAATAAAAGTATGATTTCGATACACAGATGGTCCCCCGACTTATGATGGTTTGACCTAGGATTTTTCAACTTTACAATGATGAAAAGGTATATGCATTCAGTAGAAACCATATTTTGAATTTTGAATTTTGATCTTTTCCTGGGCTAACGATCGCAGTATGACACTCTCTGGAGATGCCGAGTGTCAGCAGTGAGCCTCAGTTCCCAGTCAGCCACGTGGTCATGAGGATAAAAAACCGATACTCTACAGTGTGCTGTGTTACCAGCATTTTTTTTTTTGCATATCATGTTTTGTGTTTTCTCATCCCATATGGCCACAGAATGCCCGTCTGTGTCTCCTGCTTTAAAATAATTGCCCAACTGTGGACTAGCATAAGTGTTCTGAGCATGTTTAAGGTAGGCTAGGCTGAACTATGATGTCCAGTAGGTTAGGTGTATTAAATGCATTTTCATCTTATATTTTCAATTTACTGTGAGTTTATTGGGACTAACCCCGTCATAAGTCGAGGAGCATCTTAGTCTGATCCTCACATATAAAGAAACTGCCACCACTGCATATGCGTGACACGGACATTTGTATGTATCTACGTATATTGGGCTAGGTATGCTTTTTTCACATCCTACCTTCTTAAGAATCTATAGATGTTGAGCTACTATTTTCTAGCATTTAGTGTTTTAGATCAGCAGAAGGGTAGACCAATTTATGGAACTCTATAGTAACATGTCTTTAGGTTTTGTTTCTTTGGGTTTAGTTTTCTAAATCTTTGGAATTGAACTTTAGAATTGAATGCTCTACACAGGATGTGTCTATATGAATCT
>NW_006442207.1:5384184-5394287 GCF_000325575.1 Pteropus alecto | reverse complement strand
CATGGATCACAAATCCTCAAATTCAGGTCATCCCTCTACTCCTCAGGATCATTTCCTTTAATCATGTCTTAGATTTTTGTTTCTATTCCAAAATTTCTAGTTTCAGAACATCTATGATTTGCTCATTAGACCTCTATTTTATATCTTCCATATTTGTCATTTTTTAATCATTCTTTCTGTTCTTTCCTTTTTAAGTATTTTCCAACATCATTAATTCCACTTTTCGCAGCATCATTTCTACTTTTTACTGTTAATTATATGAATATTAATTCTGCTATTCATTACTAGTTCCCCTGAAATCTTTTATCTTACCCATCGCTATTCTTTTACTCTTTTATCTTTTTAAAATCTCACAAGTTCTTACTTTATAATTTTTTGTCCTTCACTTTAATGTTTTTATCAGCGATGCCAAACAATTTTCGAGAACGGTGTTTGATTTCTTTGACAATTTTCAGAATTGCATTCTTTTTCTGACTCCTTACTTAGGATGTCATTTTCTTACCATATTCTTTAGCATCTTTTTTCTATCATCCTCCTGTTGTTTTGAGTTTTTATTTGGTCACTTTTTAAAATTTCTCATTGGATCTGCAAACGAATGGTAGCTTTATGTGCTCAGCTTTGTCTAGAGATTGTCTTTTGTCTCCAGACTGTCTTTATGGGAATGAAATGGGGCTTCTTCCTTCCCCCACTCCTTGACTCTGGCATGAAAAATGTCCAACCCATGAATGTACAACTGTCATCTCCTTCACATTTTTACCCCCACCACCTCACACAGACACACTTTACTTATGAAGACCACATTTCCCAGGATTCATTGCATTGCACCATACTTTGCCTATCGCTACCTAATATTGGTTCATTCTTTTCATGGGAAATCTAGTTTCTTACTGGCTATAGAAAAGAAACAAGATGAGAAGTGTAAAGAAAGAGGAATGAATATAGAAGTCCAAATGCCTCCTGGGAAGAGACAGCTGCTTGATTTCTAGTTGTTACAGACCTTGCATTTTTTTTATCTAGTAACAGACTTTGTGGGAGGTGGACTACTGCTTACATTTGCCAGCCCAATTCATTTTTTTGTAGTAGTACAAAATCCTTATAGGCTCTGGCAGTTTGTGATGAATGTTTTGGTGTTGTAAGTTATCATCATCTATTTTTTCCTTCCTGTTCAGTGGGTACTTTGATGGGTATAGCATCAGGAGCCATCAACCAGGCACCATTTTAAACTAGAAACTGTGGGTGATCTTTAAAATTGCCTGAGATAAGGGACCATGCAAACCATTTCTATAACCCAAGCGGTGGGCCTGTATTCCTGGGTAGTCTTGTTTTAACTATTGCTATTTAATTATTGATGATTTACTGACACAAGACATGGAAGCCTTAGGGAAAATGAAATCCCATGTGCCAGTTTCTTTAGATGAATCTTCTTTGAGGTTTAAGTGTCCCTCTAAGGAATATAGTGAAGCAGGATTTAGGGGGGTCATTCCAAATGCTGTCTAGGAAAGGCAGCTGAGGCATCTTATTCATTGATGGAGCCTACTGATGCACCTTGAAGACCAGACATGTCTGCCTTGCTTCACTTCATGACAGCCTCATATAAGATGGTCTGCTGTAAGCCAGACATCTTCACACATTTTCATATTCTGAATTTTCTTTCCCTCTCCCTCTTAGAAAAGTGTCTAATCTTCAACAATAAAAAATGACCTACTTACAGGAACTGAATCTCTCTATTAATGTTCCTATCCTGGGAAGCATTTGTTAGGAAAATCATCATTCGCTCCACAGATACGTGCAAGGAATTTTGCTGTGTCTGAAGGGATGAAGGATGACTCTTGCCTTCAGAAAACTCACATGCTGGTCAGAGAGAGGTGAGGAGTGTGGAAAAGGTCTAAGTGAAGATGGACGATGATCAGGGACCTCAGCACACAGTTCCTGGAGTCTAGACATTATTACCGGTTTGGAGGAATTAGGATGAATCTTGTGAATGATATGGCATTTGTAATGGCCCTTGAAGGAGGAGTAAGGTTGGCCCAGGCAAAGTTAGGTTCCAGACTAAGGAAACAGCATAAATAAATATAGGGAGGTAGCATTTTGCAAGGCAGTGGCAGATAATTCAGATCAGCTCTTTATTGTCAACTCTGTGATTTTTGCCTTTTATTTCTGGTGTTTCCATTTTAATAGTAGAATGTGGGTCACCTCACAACATATTTGCAATTGTGCACAACTGTCATCTCCTTCCCAGAAGATAAAAGCTTGGCAAAGTCATAGTGATCTAAAAAGCTAGGGTCGACCTTCTCCCCATCATTATTCCTTATTGAGCACCTACTATGTTCTCCCGGTAGAATGAACCTTATTAAAGGGCCAAGTTCTTTCACAGTTTTCATGTAACCCATTGATATGTTTCTTTTTACAAGTTCTTATTTCCTCTTGAGCATCCATGGTTTCACAGTGTTTTTCTAAGGATTCTGAAAGGCATTTCAAGTACAATGGACTGTATGTAGGCAGAATAGACCTCCAGCAAAAAGTGAGATTTTTCTTTAGAGCCACCAAGCCATTGAAAAACCATGAGCCAATGCCCAAAATGCCTTCTTTAGAGCTTGTTATCTTGATCATTAGGCTTTATTGTCTCTTCAGATACTATTTGACATCATGGTGACCTGTTGTCTCAGCTCTGCTGCATATGATTTAATCAGATTATTCGCTGAGAATAAGTTAATATGGGGAGAGAAGGGCGCTGGTCCTGGAGGAATTTAGGAGACCACATTCAGAGAGCTTGGATGGGCTTCAGGCAAATGTCACAACACTGACTGAAACTGACCAGGACATACTTCTGCATATTTTCTTTTTTAAGCAACAGTTTTGCTTTAATAGCACTCGACATTTTTAACCTGGTTTTGCTTTTGGAGAAAATATATTAACCATTTGTCTTGTCAAGATATCACTTTTAAAAATTTTTCTGAATGAAAGTCACTCATCTCTCAGAGCTGGGGTTCTTCCTAGCTGCACGCCTGCTTTGTTAATCAAGTTTTCTGGCTTTTTTTATTCCTATTTGCAAATGGGGATGCTTAGCAGCCAGCCTTAGAAGGCATGACTAAAGGGTTGATGAAATACTTGCAGGTACCTGGCAGGGTACTGCGAAATCAATCCCTTGGCCTTTCAAATCTCTAAGAAGAAGGAAGTGTGAGTAGGCAACACAGATGTTAACTGATGGGTGACAGGTGAGCAGGACCTTTCGGCTGGAGATCCAGTCTGTGATTTTCCGATTTGGTATTTATTACACAAATAGTATTGTCAAAGGAAAAGGAAACATGTTTTAAAAGGAATAAAGAAATCCCTCATTATCTAATACACCTACAATGATCTATTCCTCTTTTTTTTTTGTCTTTATTCATATGTTGACATTTTTCTTTATGTGACTTTAATACAATTTTTTTCCTCATTTTTTTGTCTTTATTCATATGTTGACATTTTTCTTTATGTGACTTTAATACAATTTTAAGTTCTTGTTTTTTTTAAAACATAACATGATACTTGATTTGATATTGTAGTTAGTCTTTTCTTTTGTAATCATTTATTATGACATTTAAGTTCGGGAAAGCCCAGCATCATGTGTAGGCATTCATTTTTTGTTTTTTCCAGAAAATTGAAGGGCTGACTCTAAAATGTCTTAGAGGTCCTCATCCTAATAGTTCAGAGCACTTAGAGTTTTGATAATTGAGTACTGAGATTTATTTGCACCATTCTATACTACCCTCACAAACCACTTGCATATGTTAATTTGTACATGTTTTCTGATGATATCAAAGATGAAATATATGTATGAACAAAAAAGGCAGATCACTCTGTGATGGAGATAAATGTGGTGGGTTCCAGAAATAGTTCCATTTTCCCAAAGTATCCCCTAATGGACTGAAAAGTAATAACTGAACTTAGGTTAAGGTTTCATGTATTGTCTTTGTGAAATATCAGTACTTGATCATTTAATCAGTATCAACCATGGTACCCACTTGGTAGTGTGCTAACCAGGTAAAATTTGTCTCTGCTTTGCACAGAGCACTGAGGGACAGCCTAGAATAAAGACTGGCAGGAGGAGAGCCAACCAAAGTGTGGTTTCAGAGCTGCCTCTGAAGAACAAGATGTGAGCGGGTGATGTGGTAGGAGGTGCTGAACAGCCAGGGGGCAGCATGGGAGCATTTTGCACCTTGAGAAGTGGGAGAGAGAAAGGAAGAAGGGGTATGAATGCAGCTTCACCATGTTTCCTGAGCCCAGCCTTGGAGAGGAAGATGGATGACTTTTTGTCATCTCTGTATTCCCTCAGGGACCGCCACAACAGAATCTCTCTGCTGAGACTAGAGGTTGAAAACCTCTATGGGCTGTAAGCGGCCTGCAGAACTTTTTTTTTTTTTTTTGTCTACACAGTTTTGTTTTCAAAATTGAGATATTATTTACATAATTTACATAATTAAATTTAATTCATGCATTTTAGATGTAAAGTTTGATGAATTTTGGTCATGGTATACAATTGTGTAACCACCACACACATGAAGGCATAGACCAGTTCTCTCTGAAAAGTTTTGTCCAGTCTAATTCCCTTCCCTGGCTCTTCTCCCAGGCAGCCACTGATCTGTTTCCTAACACTAGAGTTTGCCTTTTATAGATAGAATTTCATGTAAATGGAATTATAGAGTTTGTAGCCTTTTGCATATGACTTCTTTCATTTAGAGGAGCCCATGTGCTTTTGAATTCATTCATATTGTCCTGTATGTTAGTATTTCATTCCTTTTAATTGCTGAGTAATATTTCATAGTAAGGATATACTACAATGTATTTATCCATTCACCAGTTTATAAACATGTAAGTTGCTTCCAATTTGGAACTGTTGTAAATAATGTCGCCATGACATTGTGTACACATCTGTTTTTGAGCATAGGTTTTTATTTCTCTGGGAAAAATATCTAGAGGTAGGATTGCTGGGTCAGGGGGAAATATGTGTTGAATTCTATATGAACCTGCCAGACTGTTTCCAAAGTGGCTGAACCATTTTGCATTTCCATGGCAGCATATGAGAGTTCCAGTAGCTCTGCCTAGTTACTCCTGAAACATTCAGAATACCTGTCAACAGTTAAAACTCAGAACCCTGTAGAGGGGCATATGGGCTCCCGCTTACTCCAGCTCACTATTTGATCCATTTTACTCATATACGCTATCCACCTCTCCCCTGCGGGTTTATGAGCCCTGCCTTAGAAGTTCTTCTGAGTAACTTATGTCCCACGGTATGTGGCAGGGCATAAGAGCAGGATCTACGGAGAAAGGCAAATCTGGATTGGAATCGCAATCTTACCAAAACTGTAATTTGAACAACTTACTTAATTTCTCTCAGCATGAGTTTCTTCATCTATAAAATGCTAAGGTTACCTTATTCAGTGGTTCGTTCTACAAATGAAATAATACAGAGCATCTCAAGCACCTAGCACCGAGCAGGTCCATGGAAAACGTGCAATAGATATTGCACATCTAGTACAATTAGTGTCATGGTATAGTCCCGTGATTCTTGTATGTGTTAGTATCTATGTGTTAGATACTATGTGATATTATGGTTTAGTTTAGGATGTTTCTGTGTGCGTGCACACGCACACACATGCATCAGAGAGTCACCTGTGTAGATTTTTTTAAAAACATAAACACCTGATCTCCAACAGAATTATAGTCTTCTGGGCCAGACCTGAGCATATACATCATTTACAAGTTCTGCAGATGATCAAAATGAGCATCCCTGATCAGCAACCATTGGTTTACCAAGAAGGTAGTAACAAGGAGCCCTACAGTCTAAACTAGGTTCTACCACAAACTAGCTGTGTGACCTTGGGCAGCTCACTTAACCTCTCTGAGGGAGCCATTTTACCTGACATCTGATGCTAGCGAATTTGATCTTTCACCATCACTAGCTTCTTTCTGGTAGACAGTGGCTACAGTTGGAGACACATGAGTTGGAGGTGATTGTGGGTGATGCCTGCTTCCCAAGTAGTATGTCAAAATGAAGGCAAAGCCCAGACTGAATTCTGCCACACCTAGACACGCATGTTAGTAAGCAGGCACGAAAACAGCCATCAACCCGTCCTGTAGGCCCAATTAGGTCCCTGTCCTCTGTCTGGAATGGAGAGAGCATTGACAGCAACTTGCATGAAGGGTTCACTCAAGGCAAATGTGAGAATGTTCTAGCAACAGGAATTGTCTAACCTTTTAGTCAAAGTCAAATAATAGACTCCTCTTTTAAGTGATGGAACATGAGTAAGTCAAAATCCCAAATCAAGGACATCATTCCAAGGGAAGTAGGCAGTTGGAGTCACTAGATTCTGATGCCTTTTCTCTGCAGCCTATGGGTGGGTGTTCTGATGACATTTTTAGCCAGTCCACATAACTTTAATACCATTTCTAATGTCCTCATTAATAATTATTAGTTATGCTAATTAAAAGTAACTAGTTAATAAGATAAATATGGCTGCCACACTTGTAGCTGCCTCTGCAATATGGTTTTCATGAGTCTTATAAATGTGAACTAAACACCCCTGAAGTGTGTGTTTCTATTAGGCCACTACTCTGGCGTGTGGATCTTAACTAACTAATGCACACATAGTCGTCACACTAGCTACGCAGAAGTATTTTAAAGTTAATAACAGAGAGTATAACAGATGATGCCTAAGATTCCAAACCTAAGATTCAACAGTTCTACATATGAAGGGGCCTAATAAGTGTACTGCTTTTCAGCACAACTTCTTCTCATCCTGAAGTCCCCTTTTCAGGAAACTCCTGTGAGTCCCCAGGCCATATTAGTGTCCTTCCCCTCCCCGTGCTCTCCTAGGGGTGTACCTCTCTCATGGCAACTTATTCCAACCTTTATAAAATAGCATCCTTTTTGATTTACCCACTTGGATTTCCATTCTTTCCTGAACTTCAGTGATTTGAGCGGTACCATCACAATTGTTTTTGGCTCCATCTGCATAACACCTACTGCTGTTTTTTGTAAATTTGGTACACTTTTGGGTAAACTTAAATACCTTCTTTAGGTTTATCACACAGAGAATTCTCCATGGAATCATGGCTCGAATGTGCAAATTATGCATTTTTCGCATATCAAAATAAATATATAAGTAAATAAAATGTTAAGAACATTAGTGAATATTTAAAATAAAAAAATAATCATCTCTGTGCTGCCTAAAGTGAGCTCTGGTACCTGCAGTGGCCTACACATGGCACTGTGGGAACCCTTGCTGTGCTGTACTTGGGGGTTCCTTGTCCATCTCCCCCATTAGACTGTGAGTCCCTGGAGGGGAGGCTGGCTTTCATCTCTGTATCCTCATGTCAGGAAGCCTGGTACCTGGTACTTAATAAGCATTCAATAAATGTTGGATGGATGAATGTCTCTGTCACTATCACAAGTAAAATACCATTAGCAAATAGAAATATTTTCTATTTTCTCTCACTTTGAGTCCCAGCCTCTGATAAACTTGGGCATTCAAATGGAATCAACACATAAAGAATTACAAAAACATGTAGAAGTGAAGTGATGCCTATTTCTTACCTCCTAAAACTTTTCTTAAATGACAGAAGTGTTATTCATGAAATTCCCCTAATATTAAGATTCTTAGAGAAATATTTATCTTAACATAGTACCTACCTTGAATTTTTCTGCATGGTGTTTACTGCTGTCATTTCAGATTGAAGCATTTGCATTTAATTATGTAAAGCATTGTAAAAGTTCAAGATTTCTAATTTGGGGGTTGATTAATTCTATAAGCATCGGTAAGAAACATATTGAGTAGGAGAAAAGGGGTGTAAGTATTTAGGTATATATAAAGCATTAATTTTCTTAAGCCTCTTAAAAATACTTTTTAAATGCTTAAGGTGAAAAAGATAAACAGGCTATTTGGTTTATTTGCATTGGTTTTGCTTTTTTCCCATAATTGCTGAGGCTGTTTTGTTTATAAAAAGGGAAGTGGTACCAACCTCAAGAGGCAATTGCCCAGTCTCGATTTGGGACATTGTGAAAGTTCCCTAGCTGACCCGAAACTCACACATTGCAAATATGGTGCCAGTTGATTGTGGATAGTGGCTTCTTACAGTGTTTAGACTGCTTAGTAGGCTTATTCCAAGAAAGGCACCAGAGCTCGAGGCAGAGGGAAGGAAGACTGAGGAGGCATTGTGTGCCCAGTGGGCCAGCACTTCGCCTCACCCATCAGCCCTGGGATGAAATGCTCATGCTGTGAAACTGAGAAAGTTGACTTCTTTACTCCACATGTGACCCATCCACTGAGGTTAATGATGGTTGCTCCAAATAGAAAGTAGAGGAGGCCGTAATTATGTTTGTAATAGTTTTTGCTACCTTTAGAAAAGTTTGATTAAAAGTACAAATTGTTATGCAAGATGTATTAAGTACCCTTTCACTCTTCCTAGCATTCCATAAAGTGCTCTAAGGACACATTGTTACGGAAAGACCCTCTCTCCTCTACTTGTCTCCACTGTGTTTTGTTTACTGAGTATTCTATGTCTAGAGAAAAGTAGTAATGAAGGAAAATGATTATATGTATTAAAATGGGCACATCCAGGGAAATTCAGGTCTGTATCTCCATTGGTACTTTTTATTTTATTCTATTTTCTATAAAGTGGGGTGTGTTTGCATGCTTGACTGAATACTGGTGGCCTTCGATTAACTGGACCCGACTAATAATTCCAGATGGTTCTGAGGGCCCAGGAGCACACTGCTTCATAGCTTTTTCCTCCAGCCCATGAGATTTACTGGTGTTGTGTCATTTTTGTAGCACAGACCTTATCCCTAAGGCTGAATTACATGCATTTGGAGACTGACCTCAGTGAAATAGCTTCAGATTTCAGGGTATGTTTAGTATTGACAGAAAATAACTGGCCTCCATTCTGTATTTGTTTGCACACTATCGAAAGCAAAATGTCTTAATACTGAAGAAACACAGGATTACTGAAATAACTTTATTCATCAATCAATTTGTTCCGGTCAAAAATAAAACTATTAAACATAAACTAAGAAACCTGTGCACAACCTTCCTCTATTCATTTCCTTGATCAGATTCTGTTTCCTCGGTTTTCTTAATTTGGGGTGAGTCTCCAAGAAGAGAAAATAATCATTGCCGCTTTGTCCGTGTGCATTCTGGAAATTGTTTAAGCAAAGAGTCAGGTCACAGCACCCAGAGACCGCGTCGTTTTTTTCTACTGAGGAATTGTGTTTTCTTGAGTATATACTGAACTGTATGAACAAATCATTAAATGACACAAGTGAACAGGAAGAGAGAAGGATTCAAAAATTCTATGACCTCTGCTATGAGGGTAGCTGACAGAAGACACTAGTTTTAATTGCTTGTTTCTCTCTTGCCAGTTTTTGTTTCAATAAAACATTCCATGATCTTGAGGCAAAAGGTGATTGGGAAGGCAATATTTTGATTTTAATGGTTATATCGATTTTTTTTATTCAGAATGATCAAAAATATTTTCCTAGGTATAATCAAATAGCATTTATACACAAATCATTCTAGTTAGGCAGAAAGAGCCATATTAATTAGTGGTGCACAGGAAATAGGATTCAATACAAACTTGCAGATCTTTTGCCTTTCTTCTGTTCTTGGTATTTTTTAACAGAATTTGATTATATCTATCCGCTCCCAACAGAGGAACAACAGAGCTTTGTTTTATAAAAAGAAAATAAAGCAGCTATCTGAAAATTTTGTCTCTATATTAGCATGTATATATTTGTTTTAAACTCTTTACCCTGTAGAAAGGCAACAATAGCACATTCTGATTTTTGTCTGCTTTCATTCTGTTTAAAGTAACACCCAGGTTTGTGTATTTATATTTTAAAATAAGAGGATTCATTTACTTTGGAATGGAAGCTTCCAGCGGCACCGTAGGTTCATAAGCTAATATATTTAGCAAATAATGACAGAAAAACCTTAAAGCCGGTCTCTATCACCTTTGACTGTCAACAGAACTGCCAAAATCCTTGTTCTCTAGAGCAGTTATTTATTTATATATATTTTTATACACACACACACACACACATGGATGTGTGTGTACATATATAT
>NW_006442207.1:5371957-5384085 GCF_000325575.1 Pteropus alecto | reverse complement strand
TTTTAACAAAAAGCAGAATTCTAGCTGTGGCAAGTGCCCTGGATGCGATAGTCACCTCAACTGAGTGGGCTACATGGCTTATCGAACTTTGACATAGGCGTATATGCCACTGTGTCTTCCAAACACTGTACATTGTCCCACCACGCTGGGCATGGTTTGCCCTTCATCTGTGACTGCTGCTTTCCTGCACATGGAGCCTTACCCAGTTTTTGCTGACGCTAGCAGAACACCACAGTGTTTATTGAAAACTATAGATGTAAATTCTTTGTGATGAAACCAAGATGGGGAAAAAAGAATTCTAACTTCAGTTTTTTTTTCTTAAAGTTTAATAATTTATTGTGTTAAGTTGGGACAACACAGAGCTATTGCTTAGCAACACTGGATTAGGCAGAAAATAATTTAAGCTACCAAATGAGAAACATTTGTAATTGAATCTGCTCTAACACTTGCTTTACCACATGGCTTAACACCCTTTTGCTCACACATGGTTAAACACATGTTTGAACTGATGTTTTAACACCCGCCTCACACATCTTTATGCCCTTTGTTCACATGTGCTTAAACACAGGCTTTGACACTCTTTGCGTTTTCATCGTTGAACACAGGCGGAGTATTGTCTTGGGTCTCATTTTCTAGAATTCATTGGTTAGTAGCATTCAGCCAAAGACTGGTGCCTAGTAAAGTCACAGCTCTCTCTGCTAGATGACCTCCACTCTTGGGTTTCTTCAGTCTATCTGGAGAAGACAGTCCTCATGGGGATGACCCCTGCTGTGGGCCTTTATGTCTACCGTTCCCCCAAGTGGTGGCCTTTTCCGGTATTTCAGCAGTGGGTGTGTCATGTCACAAAGGATTGTTTTCCATCCTGGCCAGTCTACTTGTGTTTTCCCAAACTGCCAAATTCTAAGGTCTTATTCATGGCCAGATGCAGAATTGAGGTGATTTTTTTCTTCTTCTTAAGTTTCACTTGGCAATTTCAGCGAAGTGGAAAATATATATACCAGAATAGGGTACTTGTGTTGCAGGAATCTGAACATAAATGGAAAAAGTTGGGCCTGGCCTTTCATGAGTCTGATTATTTGGACTCTCTCTCTCTTATTTTTCCTTATGACATCTGCCATCACCTTAGGCAACGTGACTGTCCCCTCTCACTCTGATCATCTAGACCGGCCATTGACGGATTCATGAAAGGTTGCCTCTTCTTCCTAAGATTATAGGACTCAGTATGTGACAGCACTTTAGAGTGTAGACAGACTTCTTGGGTTTGAGTCAAGGTTAGGTTTCCTCATCTATAAAATGGGAATAATGATAGTACCTACCTTATTGAGTTGTTGTAATGATTAAATGACTCAACACTTATAAATGACTTACACAGTATCTAGCGCATAGTAAGCACTCAAAAAATAGTAGCTCTTAATTCAAATAGAATAAAATAGTGACAATAACCTAAATTTAAGCAGCGCTCTACAGTTCACAAAATGTGTTTTATCTATATCTTTTTAGATCCCTATCAGAACTCTGGGAGGTAAGACAATATCCCTGTTTTATAGGTAGGCAAACTAAGACCCAGATATCTTAGAAATCGCATATCTAGTAGGTAGTGAGGTTGGATGTTGAATGCTGGTGCCCTGACATCTAAGTCAGTGTTTTTTTCTACTGTGTTACAAGGCTAAGTGCCTGGTATTCTCTGTAAGATGTACCAGGAAGTACCAGAAATAGCCTTCCCCATCAAAGAGCTTTCAGAAAAGTACGGATACTCACAAACCAAAAATAACTTCCATTTATTGAGATAACTATGAGCCAGTCCTATGGTAGGCACTTTATAATAAATCATCTCTCTTAATCTTTCCAACTGATTTGACAGGTGAGGAAACTGAGGCCTAAAAAGCATAATTAACTTATCCGCAGTCGAAAAACTGATAAGTAGCGGAACTAGAATTTGAACGCAAGCCTGATTCCAAATAAAACCCATACCTTTAACCATTACTCATATTGGCTCTCAACCAACAACAATAAATGAGTTCATAGACAAACTACAGCTATTGTATAAATCCATTTTGGATGAAGTATATTCTTCCCCTAATCATTTCTGGTTATGTTGCTGGGTGATTGATTGTTTTTTTTTTCCCCCATTTTTTAACATTATAAAGAGGATAAGCATAACAAGAAATAAAACTTATGGCTAGTATATGAGAGCATTTGTAAATTAAATCCACGTTTAGTCTGTACCACCACCTTGATGAAATTCAGAGCTATAAAATGTGCTGCCTGGCTAAATCTTCATGGAAAGTTTCTTTTACAGGTAACCAGTGCTTGCAATTATCTGAATTTAAGATTCATTTAAATTCTGTGACTTTCGGGTCCCAAAGAGTGTTAACGGATGCTAAATAATTTGAAAATAAAATCTACCTCATTGGCTGGACTCTAAAAGGTCAATAGTAAGGAAACTGTATTAAGAACGATCCCCTTGAGTTTGGTGAGTTGGAAGAGCATTTTTCATTATTGTACATTAATAACTCAAGCTATCTTCATAGTTGGCATTGAAGATAACTTAAAGGTGACTAGAATCCTTGAGCTAGCTTTCCACGTTAAATTAGTTTGGACCCAGATGCAGAGACTAACAATCAGACCACTAAAACGGAACAAGACCAGCCAGGAATAGCAACACTTGGATGCCTGACTTGTAGATGTAAGTGGGAATTAATGATTACTTTGAATGGCTGGAAGATCCCAGGGGAAAATTTGGGGGTTCTTCATTCCGTTTTGCCCTGAACACAGAATTGTTAGTACAAATACCTGGCAACATCAAAATACAGGTGCAGGTTTGGAATATATAAAGCCTCCCTTTGGTTTCTTTGTAGTTTGACTAAATTTCACTATGTCGAGATTCAAGATCAAATACTTGTATTTTTCATGTAGCATTTGCCAAATTTCCAAACCTCTAAGCACAAAATCCTCAGCCTTCATTTTTTTTTTGCTTGCCTGGAAATCTAGGTAGCACTGAGCCAAAAGTAGAAGTTATGAAGTGAGATTAGACTTGATTACGAACAAAAAAAGTCCTATGTCCAGAAATGCAGATGTGCGCAGCAGTCCTGGGGGAATGTTGGTATTTGATCTCCAAGTCTTAAAGGTTCATGTTCTCAACGTTAAGAGGTGCAGGGAGCCAACTTTTATTTGTAACTAATGCTGAAATTACTCTGGAGATTCTAGAAGTATTACATTACAAATCATTCAGCTTTGGAAATCCTACAGCTAGTGAGCTACAAATATCACTGTGTGAGAGAAAGAAGCAGTAAGTGAAGGACGTCATTCATAAACTTAATTTATACTGTTGCAGCATGATCATGAGTGTACTGTGTGAGTTTTCGTTTCAGCAAGAAAAGGCAAAAGGGGCACATGAACTCCGCCGAGTCAAGACCCTAACTAAAAGAGCAGAAAGTAAAGGCCTCTTTGTCGAGGGGAGTTGAGGGCGGGGGTGCAGCAGTCGGCTTGGGCCTCAATATCTTCCTCCTTTTTCTAATATCTAACTTCATGACCTGGGGCAAGTGGCTTATTTCTTGAGCAAGGCTTCCATTTTGGTGAAAGTATTCACAAATAAAACCCTTCAACAAATGCAGCGCCTATGGCCATCTATGAAAAAGATACACATAGCAGACATTTCACCGCAAGGGGAGAACTTTAGTGGGACCGTATCCAATACTAAAATCAAGAATAATTAGAGTCATTAATGTGTCACACAGCTGCCTTTTTTTTAACCTTAAACTGTTTTGATTTGTTTTTTTATAATAGGTACCTCGTACTCTCTGATATTAACTAATTGGACTTCCTTCTGGGCTAGACCTTTCTTATTTTAAATTCAATAGTGATCTAATTTTTTTAAATGAATAACTTTAATTACAACAACAACAAAGAAAAGATGGATAAATCTTTATCTTGGTTACAGAAACAACCTATTAAAGGCAAAATTATGCCTTTTATACTTTCACCAATATCTACTACTGGATGTGTTTGTTTTCATTGTGAGGTTAATCTGCCCTTGCTATGAAATGTTTTTCTTTAGGAATTAAATGTATTAAACCATCACACTTTGGGAAGAGTTTTTAAAGCAATCAGAATGTACACTATTAAAATATTTCTAAAATTTGGAATATAATGGATTATATAAATTATTAATGTATGATATATTGTGAACTAATTGCAAGTATATGGTATATTTTAAGTGAACATTATATTAGTAAAATATAGGAAAATGAAACACCCCATATGTATCATTTATATCACCCTAATAAATTCAAATTAAGGTTGTGGCATTTGAACATTTGCTACTTCACTCATCCTCACTAATGGTATTTTTCAGATCTCAGATTTTGATAGATGCACTGTGGACTATAGAAATAATCATTATTTAGGTTGCTGAAAATAGCTTGCCAAAATTGATAATGAAAGTTATTCAAGATATCCTGTCAAAATCCTTTCCAATTAGCATCGAGGTCTTGAAGGGCCAGACTTAGCTTTTTGTTCATATGTTAGGTTTATTAACGTATTTTTTGATATATGCATAGTGTGACTATCTAATACATCTTATGATATTACATAATTATAATGCTTTTAATTTGTTATACCCCAGTCTATTCTTTGGTCTTATTTAAAATTCAGAATTACATACTTCATAGATTCATAACTAACAACTCATTAGGAAGCCGTGCCCTGTACTTAATGTTACCTCTAAGGCAATCCATATTTAACAATAAACCAGAGAAATGTCTGACTACTTGACTGTCATTGACCAGTTTAAATATTTAAAGTTATCATCTGACCCTTCGTCTAACCACTTACAGAAAATGAAATAAAGGTTGTATATAAACCAGGGGGAAGGGAGTCCTTTCAAATAGTCTTTTCTAAATGAAGAATACTAGTTGTACTGTCAATAATCAAATATTTAGATAATATATATGTTTTATATATACACACACACATATATACATATGTGTGTATATATGTATATATGTACATATGTACATATGTACATATAGGTATATATATACACACATATATATACGCTCATACACACATATATGTGTGTGTGTGTGTGTGTGTGTATAGCTCACCATGCTGACTATATATTATTTTTAAAGGTAAAAGTCCCAGTTTTTCTTTTTTCTTATTATTTTTCAATAGACATAAAAATTTAAGCATGTTTTTCTACAGCAGTCAAATTCAAATTTATTAATTATCATAATAATTTTACATTCCTGTCTTTTCTATTATATCTTAAAAGATAGCTTTTGTCTTCTTTCTTTCTTTCCCTCCAAACGATGAGAAATTGAGACTGTCGTTTTTAGTGCCTTGCTTTCTTTACCTAGATAAATAAACATAATTAAAAATTACAATGGTTCAACCCCTTGATTACTGAGATATTTCTTACCTATATTATTTAGACCTGTGTCACTAATAAATGATGTTAAAAGTAGTCTAGCATAATGCAATGGCTATAGTGGTATGATTTAATTGATATTTATTCAGTATCCACATGGTAAAAATAGAGTTAGGTTCAGTAAGAATAAAAACGTGGGGTGATGTTGAAGATACCTCACATGGGGCAATGAGATAATTAGAGTCTGATTTTAGATGCTGTACTGGTCAGGGTTCTTAGATTCAAAAGGATAGAATCATCTACCTAATTTATGCAGAAAGAGGTTTATTAGAGCACCTTATAGTCTCTTCGGGAAAGCCAAAGAAGCCCCTTTTGGATGCTACACATCCAAAAGGAGCAGAAGGGACCAATCAGACTGCCTGGGAGAGCTCACTGCTGCAGTCTAACCCCGCATGGCACCCCACGTATAGAAACTAGGCTCCAAAGCCTCTGCCAGAGGTATCCCAGAAAAGCTAAATGCAGCCATCTTCCTACATACACACACACTCACACTCACACATGCCAGACGTGGCCATGTCCTCCCATGCAACTGCCTCCTTTGCTCACACCCACTTTCCAAGTCTTGCACAGATATCTGCCTTGCAGAACCTGGGCCACACCTGGAATCCGGTTATAAGAGAATCTCGAAAATGTAGCTCGTGGCTTTCTAGCCTTCGCAGTCAAAGAAAGCTGCTAAGAGGGATCCGAATCCGTGTGGAATGAGCCAATTCACAATACTCCTCCTCCCTGCCCCCACGCAATCCCCAAGGATGCTGTGAAGTGGCAATTCTCAAATTGTGTTCCAAGGAACCTTAAAATTTGGCCCACCCACCTAAAGGTTGCAAAGGAGGAGGAAGAGACCAAGCAGGCAAGACTTCATCTAGAGCAGCTCCATGTTAGCCTGGTCATCGTTAGGCCAATCCATAATCGCTGGTTTGAGAAAAGTTTCCTCCTCATTTTTTTGTTCGTGTTTGTTAATTTTAAGTTTTGAAACCACCACTAACTTGCATATATATTCCTCAATCTTCTATCTGCTACTTTTCACGTTAGGCAGATTATCACAAATATAGCTTAGCATTTCATTCCATAGCCAGCTTTTCAATAAAGCATTATCACTTTCTTAGCCAATATTCGAAAATAATTGCAAATTATACTCCACTCACAGGCGTCGTTAGGGAAAGTGCTGCTAACAGGCCCATTCATATTAGGATTTTTAATGTGAAGTCACCACCTCCTGAGAACATGCCTTTGAATTGTTTCAAAGCCTTTCCAGCATCTTCTCAGAAAACCTCAGCAGTGGAGGGCTATCCAGCCATCATAGCCATAGGGATGAAGAGACTGGACACATTTAATTACTCTTCAACTACTTTATTTCATTGGACATCAAAAACAAAATTAGCAGTAGCAGAAGGCAGTGGTTACATGGGGTTAAATTAATTCATGTACGCTAATTAAATAACTCTCATGCCTATGCCAGTAACGCCTGTTTCTGATGGTGGAGAACTCTTAGGAAGTCTTACCTACTTTGGTCTCTGCACTGTCAATATTTTACCATGCGGACTAAATCGAAAGGAAACAATTGCTAATCGTAGTAGGGGAGAGACAAAGCTACTACCTGCACATATATTGGTCTTTATGAAAGGGCTTCGGCTGAAGGGTTTTCTCCCGCGGTCCCTCTAGAGCATCTCCCACCAAGTACCACATACGGCCTTTCCCACTCTGAACCGTAACTGCTCACAGCCGATAGACGCTAAAGAAACTTGCACTTCTGCTACCGAGTTCACTGCTCCGTCTTTCACGTGTTTGCACGATGGCCCAACCTCACCCCTACCTATTATGCAGCATCATGACCCAAACCTGCTCTGCTACTCCAGAAACAGACCAGCAGGCCAACATTTCTTTAAAGCAATAGAAGCTTTCTTCATGTACACAAGGCCATGTTTGTCATGTTCCCACTTGCTTAAAATAGGTTTCAGAGTATTTTGTTTCTGTTACATTTTCCATAGTTTTCTTATACAAAAAAAAAAGGCAAGTTTGTTGAACTATTCGTAATTTAAAAAATAGAACTCAGACGTTTTTTAAATATTAATTTCATGTTCATTGTTGACTATCTTGAAACTTCAGAAGAGTATAGAGAACAGAGTAAAACTCCCTGTCAGCCTCATCAGCCATCGAACCGTTGCTAACACTTTAATACGCATTTTCTATGCCTTTTTCTATGCATATTTTACATACAAACAAATTAATGTTTCATTCGTATTTTAAGTTTTAGAAACCTGTCCATGATTTACTGTTACTATAAATAAAATATTTTAAGTTATTGTCCTAATTTGGCAGATGATGTATTTTAGCCTAAAGAATATAGAATCTGCCAAAATTACTTATTTAAGTTTGGCTTATAAACTATAAAATTCTGTTTGGCTCACAAAATTGCCTTTTAGGTTTTTTTTTCCCCTACCTTCAGCTGTAAAGCATCAAACCCAAATTAGCAGCTGCAGTCCTAGTTGCACTTTATTAAGTATATAAGTCAACTTTTTCACCCCTGTTCCCGGCAAAGTTTAGTTAGGTAAGAGGTTGATAACATTCTTCACCCCAAAGAAAGAAGTTGTTTCTTTCTTTTCCGTTAGACAGTTCCATCCTGATAACATTCAAGAAGTTAGACATGAAGAGTCATCGCTTCTCCCTCATATAACTGGACCCATCTTTCCACTGTGTTCGTCAGGTTTATAAAATAGGCAATCTCACACGCAAAATAGAAAAAGCCTGTCGTGTCTATTACAGGATATGTGTATTACTATGGGTTTGTTGAAATACAAAATAATCTAGAAACATTTGTATTAGGAAAAAGACCGGGCCTCCGCCGCGCACTGATGTGCAGTGTTCATCGTTTATACGTGGGCGTATTTAGATAAGTGGAGTAACTGGTCCTTATAAGCGAGTTACATTGATTATGAGAGCAGATATGAGCTTGGGAATATTTGTGTGAATGCTGCAGTTCTTTTCAAGGAAGACCCTGTATGTTCCATACGTAGAGGACCATTTTTATAAAAGCAATAAAAGTGGAAACTCTCATCTCTAGTATTTTATGCCATGCCAGCTACATCTTCAACAAAACTCTCTGTTTTAGTTCTTCTTCTTAGAGATGTTTCTAAAGGGATGTGTTCTGCATAGTAATTGAAGCATTGCACAGTACTCATGACAGAAAAGAGTCACTGAGTATTCCGAGCAAGAATTGAACAAATTTGTTCATGAAGTGGTGTATTTCAAACATTTCCACCATTCAGTGATCTCATTTTTAATGGCCAAATACACCAATAGATGCTACTCAACACGTTTATACAGAAGTCATAGTCCACATACATCCATGATGTAGCCTTTCCCACTTAGCAGTTTACTGTGAACATCGCCCCTTAACATTAAATATTCTCCAAAAGGGATGTTTAATAGTCACACAGTTTCTCTCATAGGAATACAAGGGCAGTTCTTAGTTTATGGATAGAAATCCACAGCTAGCAAGTTGGTGCTGTCACCATGGTCACCAGTGGCTTTCTAAACCGTGGGCTTGCTGGCCCTCAAATGTGTATAGTAAGTTTATTTTTTTAAGGACAGAGCCCAGGGCAGTCCTGGGGCAGGAGGGTGTAGCAGTGATGAGAGGGGCCTCTGTTCAACCCTCTCCTCATCTCCATCTTGTCCTTAATTAGATAGCACCTTTTTTCCAGCGTATTTTCTCCTTTACCTCACTCACCTGCCTTTTTTTTAAATTCCTGATTATTCTCTGCCTTCATTTTTCTCTCTGTCACCACTTCTTCCCAATAATTGATTTCCTTTTCGGGGCCTCCTGTTTTGTCAGTGTCTGGTTGCTTTGCTGACAGACACCTCAGGAAAGGGACAAAAAATTGGAGCCTTATATTTCTGTAGGTAAAGAATTTGTGGATGAAGATGTTTGACCCAGTTCCCAGTGCCCCTAACAGTGTCTGTCTTCAGACAAACCTGTCCCCTCAACACCTTGGGCAGGCCTCTGTTGGCCCTCTGCGTCCTTCCCGGCCACCCCGCTTTCTCTTTATCTGCGTTCCAGCCAAACTGCTGCTCACTACTCCCAGACATGCCTCGCTCGTGCTATTTCTCCTGCCTGGACAGTTACCATCCCCTCTCCCATCAAAACCCTACCCATCTTTCAGCATCATGTCTTCATGCTACATCCTCAAAGCAAGGAGGTGACATTCTCCTGATCCCGCCAACAAGAGGGCCTCCACGTCACTTTGATTGGACTGCTCCTATTGATGTATCTCATATGATTTATGTTTTACTTATGTCAGTACCTGTCTCATTTCCCCCACTCTATAGTAAGCTCCTTGAGAGCAAGAACTGTATCTCTCATATTTGACTCTTGTAAAGCCCCAGACACAGTTCACTGCATATGGAAGATGCTTGGCAACCACTGGCCCGTGAATTTTTAAACCCCTTTCTTGAAACCATTGATTCTCCCTCAATTCATGTCATTAAATTTTATTCATTTAGTGATACTGTAGAGTAAGTTTGGGAATCGTAGGTGGTTTATATAAAAGCATATAATGACCTGTCTTGGTTATGTTTTGAAGCAATGCCCAGAGAGGCCAGCTCTGAGTTTTACTCGATGCTCCTGCTCTTTCTTGCCTGTTGACCTTTTCTCAGATCAGTAACATAACTTACCTTGGAGAATCATGAGTCACATGCCTTAGCTCTGATTTCCAGAGTCTTCCTCAGCTTTGTTAGTCAGTCTGCATTGTTGTTCTTTGTGTGTGTGTGAGCATGGGGACCTTGGCTTTTGGGATAATATTACATTGCAAATCAAATTCTGCCTCAAAAGAACTTTTTTTCCACAATTTTCTGCATTTCTGAACAGGTTACAAAATGTCACAATTCAGTAGGGCCAATTATTAGATTTTCATTTAATGGGCAGTTTTAATGTTCTCAGAGAATCTGAATAGTAATAACATTTTAAACGACTGCATTCCATTTAAAGACTCACGACCAGTTCTCTCTTTGAGCACACCTAGTTATATTTTTGGGTATCATTTAAATTCAGGCTCCCAATCCGTAGAAAAATCAATGAGTTAATGAATAGCCTCATTTTTTAAACTTTTCAAATATTTTATCCTAATTATAAGGCATATCTGGTGACATTAATTTGATGAAATCCAAATCATCAAATTGTGCAGAATAGCCCTTACCAAGGAGTAATTTAGAGGGTTTTCGGTTTAACAAATGTACTGTTTTTTTAGGACCAGATTATGGCTTTGCTTACTTTGAGAAAAACTTTCTACTGTTAAGATTTGGGAGCTGTGTCAGTATAGGTCAAACTTCGTGCTTTTTTTTCATAATTGTATTTGCTTAGCATGTTTTATTTAGCCTATTAAATGAAAAGCATTTCTACTACTAATAATAATCACCCCTGACATTTGTATAGCAAATTCTTATTAGTAAATCACTCCCACATGTACTGTCCCCAGGCTTAGTGAGGTTCAGGGTCATACAGTGAGTAAACGGCAAAGCCAGCAGTGGAACCAGAGCTGGCCAGGTCCAAGACCAGTGACCTTATGCACATGACTGGTGTGTGTTCATGTAAACCAGAGGTCCCCAATCTTGCTGGTACCAGGGACCAATGCTCCTATGAGAATCTAATGCCTGATGATCCGAGGTGGAGCTGAGGCAGTGATGCTAGCACTGGGGAGTGGCTGCAAACACAGATGAAGCTCCGCTGCCAGCCAGCCACTCACCTCCTGCTGTGTAGCTCGGTTTCTAACAGGCCATGGGCTGGTATCAGCCTGCGGTCCAGGGGTTGGAGACCCCTGATGTTAACTACTTTGAACCCTGTGGAGAACAAGTTGGAGAAGAAGCCAACTAAGTGAAGACTGACTCATTTATTTCCTACAACGTCATCCACAGCTCATCCACTGTCCTCTGGCATAACAACAAAAAGTGAATTCTCCAAACAAATTCAGGCTACTGTTTGAGAGAAGCCCACATGGCAGGCATCATCTCAGTCCTTCGTACTGTCCAGTTGCCTCTGCATAGTTCTCTGTTTTCATCCTTATCTCTCTTTATCCTAAGCAGTTCTCTGTCCATTCTCCAGCTGAAGACACCTGACACATGCATAGTCTCAGGAAGGCAGAAATCACTGAGAAGCGTGGCTTGGTCCAGCCTCACAGCTACCCAGTAGGATACGTCCAGGGTAGAGATCTCAAACCCCTCACTGTTTCTTCAGTATTTGAATAAGTGACCAAATTAGTCATCAGACTTGGGCCTCCTCATTCTCAGTCTGCTTTGCTGTCCATGATCTATACCCTGCTCCATCTTCTTCAGATGCCTCCTGCCCGAGTCACTTCATTCTTCTCTCACCCTCTCTCATCGATCAGACAGGTGTAACATTACACCGGGCTAGCCAGACGATAACCGAACATCTCCTCTTGCAAATCTCCTTTATTAGACCAGTACAGAAGCAAGTTGGAGGCCTCACACGTATCTTCGGTAAAAGCTGAGGACTGCGGAATTACGAAAATCCAAGTCTTCCTGGGAATGCTCATCTTTTTAGTGATTTCTCTGCTGGACCTGAGTAGGATTCAGTAACTCTGTGTGGACTAAATGGTGTGATCTAGCTACATGATAGAAATCATTATATCACACACACATACATATGTAAATAATATGAATCTAACTAAATGTACAATCCAGAGGGGAA
>NW_006442207.1:5291011-5371930 GCF_000325575.1 Pteropus alecto | reverse complement strand
GAGGCATTTTCCCTCCTAGAGAAGCTGTCCTTAGTGTAACGTGCCTATTAAGGAAAATCGGGCGTCAGGACAGACTTGCTCACCCCAATTTTCCACTTGCATTTCACTTCCACCACTCCCTCCCCCCACATGAACTGATTCGCTTCTGTCGCTAATGGAGACTGGTGCAGGTTCAAGAGATTTTGATTACATAACACCTCATTGTGCTATATGCAGATTTAATGGATTCAGGTTCCGTCAGGACGTGCTCTCCTATTGTTGTTTTTAAATTCGAGGTGACACGTTGAGCACCTTTAAAATTCAATGGAGCAAAAGCTGCAGCTAACAGTGAGATTGTCTCTAAAGCCAGCCGGATGCAAGGGACACATTCCATGCACTGCCTGTCTCTTGCTTCTGATATGGGACCCCCATTTTACCCCTTGGGGGCCCCTTTCTTCCATGTTTCTGTGTCTACCTGAGACTGCCTGGCATGGCCCCCACTGCCCATTTCATCCTGAACCTGTTAGATTGGAAGCGGGGCCCGTGGTCCATGTCGATAGCCCCTCCCTCCCTAGTTCCTGTCCCTGTGTGACGGTCGTTCTGCGCTGACCAGACAACAGAGTGCCAGTGCTCACTTAACAAAACTGCCAGTTATTACGTAGCCTCTTCGGGCAGCTAGAAGCCAAGGCTTCCCTTCTAAGTTTTAGAACTGAAGAATCCTGCACGTAATTTCTTATTCATCATTATCATCATGATTGTTGATAATGACGATGTCATGTTGTCATCTTAATTGCCATTGTCTCCTTTTGTTTCATTTAACATAAGAGCAGACCCGTGAGGGAGGCATTATTTTTTTCTTTTCCAGATGAGGAAACTGAGGCTTAGAAAAGTTGAGTAACTTGCTCAGTCACACAACTATCAAGTCTCAAGCCAGGATCACAGCTTCTCACGTCCATCAGCCTTAAGAGCTCAGCTCTCCTTTTTTGAAACCTGATACTGGCTGGGTTCTCATCATGCAGTCAGCCTCCAAGGAACGCAGGAAACTGTGTGGTCAAAGGAAAACATCTGTTTAATAATCAGACTCTGCTGCTAGTAATACGTTTCATTTATAGTATCGATGATGTTTTCAGTCAATCACTTAAGAATCAGATTTTTGAAAAAGTACTTAAGGAGCATATTTACCAGCTGCCTTCACCATAAGTGCTACAGCGATCCTGACAAACCCACAGACACACACCAGGTTTGGCATATGAGATAATTTCCTTATGGCATGTGGAGGTTACTACCCAGGCCATAGGAAAAATGGCAGAAGAGGTCCTTGGTGTTCTCCGTGTCGTTTGACACCAGTCCCTGCCTTCTATTCTTCCCTTCCCTAGCACTTCTGGTCACCTTCTTATGTCCTAAACCTCTCCACTGTAACCCCATCTAAGACAGTCTGTCCCAACAATGAGGTCCCCAGTAAAAAGTCTTCACTCATTAGAGATGGTAATTTCCACTACTGGGAGATAGTCTGATAGAAGGAAAACCACCCTAAGACTTCATCTTGGGGCATAACTGAGCTTTATAAGAGTAAAAATGGACAGGTAATAGTATGAACTCTCCAAACCTTTACCTCTGCTTAGAATAGTCCACTGTTTTCCATGCTCTGTTAGATCTCCTCTCAGATGCCCCCCTCCCCACCCTGTGCCTTTCCCCTGCTTCATTTTCCTTTATAGCACATATCACTAACTGGAATTATATACTTGTTGGTTTATTGTCATCTCCCTCTGTAGACTGTAAGCTCCATGAGAGCAGGAACTTCGTTTTGCTTGCTGCTGTAAACCCAGCCTCTGCTAGAGGGCTTGACACACAGTGGTTGCTTAACAAATAATTTATCAAATGCAAAGATCAACCACTTGCCATGCCTCTTCTGAGCAGGGCAGTTTTTACTTTAACCCATTTTTTTTTCCCAAAAGAACAAATTTAAGTAGCCATCAGATCCATGGTCTGACTGCTGTTATTGCTTGAGATGAGGTGAATTTTTGTTGTTGTTGTTAAAAGGCTAATCTCAAGCTGAGATACAGAAAATAGTTAAGTAAATACTAGCTCAGGTGGTCCTCAGATGTGGTAATGTCAGGAAAATGGTATCTGAATGTCTGGAAAACACTGTGCAATCAGAAAACACTGACCTAACAAAATCCACCGTCATGTGAGCAAAAAATTGTTGTGGTCTACACATTTCATCTTGAAATAATTATGAGCCAATCTTTTTAATCTCACATGATGTACATTGTGTTCATGGTTCTCAGAATTATCTTTAGCTTTGGGAGTTATATGTAAAGTGCATAAAATTAAAACCAAAATTTATCCACATTTGAGTCCAAATATTTCCTCTTTAAAGATTTACCCATCACTGTGAAGTCACAGTTAAACCACAGGCTTATGTTTTCTTATAATTATTTTTTTAATATTTGGGTCCGGTGAAACCTAGTAATTTGGCATGTAATCATGGAGTAGGCTCGAGATTATTCAAGAACAAATTGTACCATATTCTTAAGTTCTCGCTAATCGTACAAAAAATGAAAAACCACAAATTACTGAATTTTAAAATTTCCTGTATCTCTCAGCAAAAAGAAGAAAGACTATGCTAATGACTAATTTAAACACTAAAAAAAAAAGCTGGAGAAGGAGGCAAATAATCCCAAGTAAGCCAAATTATCCTATTTATTATGATGATTGTTTTTTAAATCACAGAGTTTTGTGGAGGAAAAAATGTATTTTTGTGTGTGCCAGGTTTAAGGGATCTTCTTTACTAAAATCTTTATATACGAAGTTACATAATCGAGACTAGTTCCTTTTGGAAGCTTCTTAGTTGGAGAGATAGGGCAGGTGAATGGACAGGGCATAATAAATAGTGGGGGTGGAGTCCTCTTGTTAATAAAAATATTGTTTTCCATATGTTAAGGAAAAAAACGTCATCTCATGCTCTCCGTCTGGACTTGTCATCAGTGAGCTTGTGTACTTCCTTTTCCCTGCCAGATATTTGTTCCTGGCTGGAACACATTTTGTGATATTTATTTGATGACACACACCTGCTGGGTAGATGAAAAGCAACCGCTCCTGAGGATGACCTACTTCAAGGGCACAGTAAGCTTCTGAGGACTTTATCAGGTTCTCCTTAAATCATTGAGTGCATCTTGATATCACCTGTTGAACGTATCTAAGACTAGTGCATTTGCAGACTTGTTGGAGGCGAGTCGCTAACCCCAGGAAAGAGAATTCAGAGTCGGTAATGACTTTGTAACAGTACCGAGACGGGGAAAACAGGCTGCTTTACCAAACCTGCCCCAAGCATACAAAGTGCTGTTCTTGGCACTTGGGATGGGAATTATTCCAAGAGCCTGCCATCATGAAGTAGACCATCTAGAAAGGGGATCTAATAGGAATACACATAAGTATGGTCCAAGGTAGAGAGATGGGCCCAGGGTGGAAGGTCGGGAGGGTGAGGATTCAAGGTAAAGGAAATGCTGTGAAAGGAATTCTGATGAAGCCTTTTCCTGGGAGCTTACAGGACAGAAAATTTTCCAGTCGAGGTCAGGCAGGAGCTCAGGATGTTTAAAATGCATGGAGACACTGCCATCAGATTCGTCCTTTGAGGCCAACTTGTCTTTATGCGTTCGTTTCCACAAACATTTATTGAGCACCAGCTTGTGACAAAGCAGTCCTTAGGTAGTAACGATACAAATATAAATAATCGATATCTAGTTCTCAATGTACATAGTCTAGTGAGAAAACATACCTAACCAAGAATTTTATCATAAAGTTAAATATAACAGTAGATGCACCCAAGGAGCTCTTAGGCCTGTTGGGCTTCCTGGAGTTGGTGATGCCTGGCCTGATGAGTGCGAGTTAGCCAAAGAAGAGTAAACAGGGACATGGAGGTGTTCAAATAATATGTTGTACTCAGGAACTATACACTGTTCAGTTTTACTGAATAGCGAAAAAAGGCAGGGTGGGAACCAGTGATGGTACCAGCGGTGCCTCCGAGGGGCTGGTGATTCCCCACCCATCTCTTGAGCCCCTCACCATCACCGTCAGAGCCACCCCAAGCAAACATTCAGAGAAAAAGGACTGTGCTTACTGCATACATGCAGCTTCATGGCAGTTTCTCTCACACCCCTTGCTGCCCTAAGCTTCTCTGTACGGAAAATCTAGAGATTCCACTGAGGGGACACTGACCCCCTGCTGTGGAATTATGAGCTCTGAATCAAGACTGAGTTACTTGATGATTTACAAGGAGCTTTTCTTCATTACTTTTATCTGCATGTCTAGAGGTCATAGTTTGAAAGACTTGGCTCCAAATGATATATGACCTCTGTATTATTTATGATGAGTGTCCTTTCTGGTCTCCTTTCCTCCTCTTCAAGTTATCTATTGCTGTATAACTAATCACCCCCAAAATGCAGTAGCTTAGAACAGCAGCCGTTATCGCTCACCATTTCCGTGGGTTGGGAATTGAGGAGCGCTTGGCTGGGTTTTCTGGCTCACCCAGAGGTCGTCTTCAGAGGGAGCCTGGAGCTAAAACACTAGGGGAGAGACAGGATCCAAGAGTAGCTAGGGACTGGCCGGGCACCGCTGTCTTATCTCTTCATTTATCTCAAGGCCTTTCCAGGTCATCTCTCAGCCTGAGCTAGTTTGGGCTTCCTTATAGTGTGGTGGCCTCAGGCTCGGCATCTCAGGGCCCCAAAGATGAATTCCAAGAGCAAGACTGGCAGAAGCGACATGGCCTACTCTAACCTAGCCTAGGAAGTTACACACTGTCATCTCTGCTGCACTGTATTCGTCGGGACAAGTCACAAGGGCCCACCAAGTTGCGGTGGGATGAGACAGCCTTTGCCTCTTGATGCAGGGTGGCTAGGTTGTGGAAGACCAACGGGATGAGAAATGCAGCCAGTTTTGGAAAATACAGTGTGCCACATATCCTCCAAGACCATTTTCCTCTACTCACATAATCCTTTAAATTCCGTAAATATTAATTCACTCGTTATGGTGTTGCCCGCAACCTTTCATGCTCTCTTCCCACACCAAAATGCACGGCGTCAGTGCACGCTCACAAACCGAAAACCTTCCATTGTCAGAATGAGAGTGAGTCACCCTAGAGTGCAGTGTTCCCCTCAAGACGATGACACTTTATGAGCATGCATCCCGTTGCCCCATCTTCAAGGAGGTATACCTCGATCAGGCATCGTTAAAGTCAAATATGGCTTGTCTCTTTCACCGACAGGCCCCCTTTTATCGAACCACAGCAGCCTAGAAACTGAGGAGCGAATGATTTCAGACCTCTCCTCTTACTTTCCATGCACTTGGTGGTCCGCTCACAACCAGATTGGTCAGTGGCGTTCGGCGGAGTACTGGATATTTCAGGAAGTAAAAAAAGAAAAAAATAAAAGAAAGGCCCACATTTGGGATGCAAGGAACCTTAAAAACTGAAGCATTAGCATGTTCTTGGTAGGAAATCTTCTGATGTAAAGTTAAACTATTGATATAAATTTTACAGTTTTAAATGAGCTCTATTACAAGTGTGCTATCTTTAATGAGGTCTTTAAATCCAGTTTTTACACATACGTAGTGAACAGAAGTTGAATTCTTCATATATTTTCTGTTAAAAACATATGATACATAAGCACTGAATTGGAGGGTGTTTTTTCACCCTTGGATAACCTAGAAAAGAATGTAGCTCTATTTAAAAATCCCTTCCAGCTCAAGAGTTATCCAAGCAAGTAGTGTTGGCCAAGGTGTTGAATGCACCACTAATAATAATGCTACCCTTTCATAAAGCTAAGTAATCAGGAATAATGCCGAAAATAAGAAGACAGTCATTTATTTACTCTATTTGGCATTGTTAGTACTAATAATGCATTTCAACACAGTGGAACTGCTAGATAATGCTTTTGTGACTTTTATGCAGGTTATTGTCATTTAAATGAACAGTCCACTGCACTGTAATGAAGAAATGCATGCTTTTCCCAACTCAGTTATCAACCAGGATTCTAGGAAAATGAGAATTTGTGTCTGCCTTCATTCACAGTGCAAACTGGAGGTCACTGTTTTCAATATGAACCTTTTTTTAGCTTTTCAACAGTGAATAATTAGGAGCTGCTGCTTCTGAAATAACCTGTATTCACCGGAGAGAAGGGAAGACTTTTATCTTCCACGATGAAATACATTTTCTCATTCAAACTTTGTCATTCTTTTTTTAAATGGCATTTTACACTGCTGAGTCAATCCTAGGTAGTAAAATAAAAGAAATATATTTTGTGTGCCTCAATAGCCTTGTTTATTGAATTTTACTTCCTTAAATTTCAGCTCCTCCTTGATAAATGATCCAAATACAAAAGTGGGTTTGAAGCAGTTGAACATGTAAAGCAATTGTCCACATAAAACACTATTGTACAAACACATGTTTCTTGTACTTCGATTTAAATCGAATCGATACTTGCTCATTATAATTTAATGATTAGGTGCTTCTATTGAGTTTTTAACAACTATTGAGATATAATTTAAATATTGTACGATTCACCCATTTCAAGTGTACATTTTAATGGCTTTTAATATATTTACTGCATTGTGCAACCATCACCACAATTTCAGAACATTTCATCGCCCCCAGAAGAAATCTGGTACCCATTAGCAGTCACTCCCCATTGCCCACCAGCCCTTGACAACCACTAATCTACTTTCTGTCTCTATGGATTTGCCTGTTCTGGACATTTCCTATAAATGAAATCATGCAATATGTGGCCTTTATGTCTGGCTTCTGTCACTTAGCATGGGTTTTCAAGGTTCAGACATGTCGTACCGTGTGTCAGTCGTTCATATCTTTTTATTGCTGACTAATATTCCATTGTATAGATATACAAATTCTGTCTATTCATTTATCAACTGATGGGCAGTTAGATTGTTTCTCTTTGGGGCTATTATGAATAGTGCTGCTGTGAACATTCAGATCGAGGTTTTCATGTGAACATATATTTTCATTTCTCCTGGCTGTGTACCAAGAATAGAATTGCTGGGTCGTATGGTACTCTATGTTTAATTTTTGAAGAACATCCAAACTGTTTCTGAAGTGACTGGACTGTTTTACATTCCCACCAGCAATGTGTAAAGGTTCCAATTTCTTTACATCTTCGCCAACACTTGTTACTGTCTGTCTTTTTGATGATAGTTATCCCAGTGGGTGTGAGGAAGTATCTCATTGTGGTTTTGATTTGCATTTCTCCAGCGACTAAGATGTTGAGCATCTTTTTATGTGCTTATTGTCTTAATTGTATTTCTTCTTTGGAGAAATGTACATTTCTATTGTGTTTTTTTTTTTAAATTTTGTTACCTCGCCTGGGGAATGTGGCTAGCCGAACTGAGTTGGAAACAAATAGATCTTCCTAAAGGGAGCAATTTTCAGACAAATTTACAAATTGAAGACATTGTTTTTACACTGATAGTGTTTTTGGATTATGGAATAATTGAATTGCTCTCAGGAATCAATTTACTTTTAAAACTTTTTTTTCAGTTTGATTAGCGATATGGATATTGGTGGTCCCAGATTCATACCTAGAAAATGACTTAGTTTGTCCAATTAACTCATTTTACAAATTAGGAAAGCGAGGCCTAAGAGGTGAAATACATGGGTTGCACAGAGAATTAACAATAGGGTTGGAATTCTACCCAGGTGGAAGCCAGATAACTGAGCATCTCTATTTGCTTTAGAGAGAATATAATGCACTCTTTAAAGGTGTTTTCGCTGAGTAATTTTTTTTAAATTTATTATGGTGACATTGGTTAACGAAATCCAGTGTTTCAAGTGTACAATTAATTGAACAGTAAGTCATATATATATATTGCATAGTTAGATTTCTTTCCGTCACCACATAACACTGATTGATTTTTTAAAAGTAATGGTGAAATGCCCAGAAATCAGAATCCACAACATTTATTGCTGGGTACTTAACACGCATTATTTTATTTTGTCCTCATAGTAGCACATGTAAGATTGATATCATCCTCTCCTTTTGTGTGTGTGGGAACAGGTTAACTAACTCGTTCAGTGGCACCTACAGAGTAAATGGCAGATTCTAACCCAGACCTTCTGATTTCAAGTCCATAGTTTTGTTTCTTCTGTCTGTCAGACGACTTAACGATAGCGTCAGCACATTGTTACCCACATCATCTTGCAAGACTTATATTTCCGATCACTAAATCACTGATGCAAGTTACAGATAGGTGGTATCATGGAGCATCATTAATATAGCTTCATGTACCGTCATTAATATAGTTATTCAGCAGAATGAATATACCTAACTTTGGAAATACAATATAAATTTCAGTTGACAGAAGAATTGTTCGCATATAAAAATATAATACCTAAAAATATCTACTAAGATAATAACATGTTTGTAGCATTTGACTTGTACTTTTGATGTAGAAATTTTATACAAGACCAGTTTTTCATTTTCTTTGTTTTTCATACTCATGATGACATGAAGGCCTGAAGGCCTTTAGCTGCTGCAGTCAGTCTCAGGCCGAGCCAGATCTCACATCCAAGTGTCTTGGCTCCTGTGTAGTCCTGTGTTCCCTCTAATGTACCATGCTCTGCCTTAATGATGTGCTGAAGGACACTCTTTTGAAAGAAGAAGAGACTTTACGCTATTATTCTAGACAACAACAGAGCTATAAACAAGTAGAAGTTGTAGGGAGGCAATTTTGAGCCCAGATAAAGAAGACTTGATCTGCCCAACAATGAAATGTGTTGTCTTGTGAAGGAGTGAGGTCTCGTCATTGAACTGTTCAAGCTTGGGCTTGATGACCATCTGGGAGGATAATCTAGGAGGGGTTTCTGCATTGGTGTGTGTTTGTGTGTGTGCGTGTGTGTATGTACACGCTAGTGGCACTGAGGGAAATCAGATGACATTTAAGGCATCTTGCAAGTGTGAGATTATGGATCTTTGTTCGTAATTAAGAGAGTAAGCTGGTTAAAGGGGTCCTCTGTTTCCTTATCGGAGAAAGAGACTTTGTCTCTGGTCAACTCTCATCCTGCACCATTAAAGGTGCAGAGCTTTCTGTTTGAAAGAGAGTAACCTGATTTATTAACTTTTAATTCCTGGCTTCTATTACAAAGCGCTTCAGAAGCATATCTCAGTCTCAGCTAGTGGTTCTCAGCGCTGGTTGCACATGAGAATCACCTGGGGAGCTTTTTAAAAATACAGATGACCAGGCCACACTCCAGGTCAAAGGAATCTGAATCTCTAGGTGTGCGTTCCCAGCAGCAGCATTTTCTAATAGCTCTCCAAATGATTCTCATATGAAACCAGGGTGAAGATGAGCCAGTCCATTCTGAGCATAAACTCAGGCAAGATCTGAACATTTGCTTTTGTAACTCAGGTTGTCATTTAGCATATGGATTATAGGAGTCCCCCTATATTCCACAGTTTCAGTTACTCACAGTCAACTGTGGTCTGAAAATATTACATGGAAAATTCCAGAAATAAACAATTCATGAGTTTTCAATTGTGCACCATGGTGGGTAACACCATTCCGCCTGGGCTGTGAATCATCCCTTTGTCCGGCGTATCCAGTCTGTATACGCTACCCTCCCATTAGTCACCTAATACTGTCTAGGTTATCAGATCGGTTATCAGGAAGAGGGAAACCACATGCACAGAACTTTTATTACAGTATATTGTTATAATTGTACTATTTTGTTATTACTTATTATTGTTAATCTCTTACTGTGCCTGATTTATAAATTAAACTTTATTATAGATATGGATGCGTAGGAAAAAAACAGTATATGTAGGGTTCGGTGCTCTCCATGATTTCAGGCATCCACGGGGAGTCTTGTATTAATTCGCTGAAGGACGATTTTATCGATTCTGAGTCAGTGCTCATAAGTATGATTAGAGGCGGTCACTCACAGTGGTTTACACCGCTGCTGCTCTCGAGCCAGGTGGCCTGGCTTCGTCCACTTACTAGTTTTGCGACTTTTGGCAAGTTATTTTAATCTCTCGGTGCCTTGGGTTCTTAATCTGTAATTGGAGATAACAGTAGTACTTATATGATAAATGCTAAGGTAAAGACCCAAAAGGCAACAAAAACTCTACATGTTATGATGGTACAATCATCATCATCATCTTTGTTTTGTCATTGTTAGTTGCAGCTGTGGCTGTGGTCCTACTAGGGACGGGAGCGAAGCACCTATTGAGAACATGGCCTGCTTGTACCGAGCTACAAACATGGCATGGCCTTATTGAAAACTGAGGACTCCCGACAGTGGTGTTAACAGCATGCTTCCGCAGATTTCGAACTGCCCCGTGAAGTGGGATATTTTTTGTTGGGTTTTCTGAAGGAAGCTGAGGCTTAAACCAGGTGGCCTCCTGCAGTTCCATCCAGCTCTTTATTCTCCGTGCCGCACGGACCGTAGTTCTGCCGGCCAGCGCCCTGGACTGAAGGGCCCCACTGGGTTTTGCTGAACACCTGGGAAAGGCGTGTGCCCTGCACAGCAGGCCGGCCTGAGTCCTCAGGGCACTTTTGGTGTCCGTGGTTCTCCCTGCCCAGGGATAGGACCCATGGCCGAGAAAGCACGGCTGCTATTCAGTGGGAAGCAAGGGCTCCCCAGACCAGTGCTCTGGGCTAATTGTGCAAAAATAAGTACAATTTGAATACGTGGGAGGGCCTCAGAGAAAAACTAACGTGCGCACTTAGGCATAATTTCAGCTGGCGAAGACATCATTTGAGGTCACTGCAGTCCCTGAGAGCACAGTAGCAAGAGCCCCTGACTCGGGCTTAGGACACGTGTGGGCCTTACGTGGATATTACAGGTCTTTAACATGCAGTTCCCATCCAGGCAGCCTCCAACTGCATTTGTGGCAATTGTGGAATATTCCTAGGAGGAGCTTAAAGGGTTATGAATCTGAATAACATCTTTGTCTCAAGAACTTATACAAGAAACTGGGTCCCCCCCACCCCGCCCTTTTCTCCTACAAGCATTTTGCGGCTCACCAGTGCAGACACTGCATATCTTTGTATCCCACACAGTCCCCATGTTAATAGTTGTTTGCTGGTTGTGGTCATTTAATTGGAAAAAGCTGGCATGAGATATTACAAGTCCCAGTAGGTCATTTTTGTATCAAGTACGGTGTTATTGCCTTTGACCAAGCCTTTCCAAGTCCAAATTAATTGCAGTCCTTTAAATGTATTAATAACATATAAGAGGATAGACGGAGGGGTGAAGAAAAGATGTATGTGGCCTTCAGATACGCCAGTCATCTACGGTTCTGAGAATTACTTGCCGTGGCGTATTGCCAGCAGCATATGATAGAATTCCAGATGGCATGGTTCTGTTGGTACTTGTTTCGGATTTGCTCTGGGGACGAGGTTAAAGAAGATGCTGGACCGAGGCTGAGATCCTCTCTCTTCCCTCTCCCAGAGTGGATCCTGGAAGCCTCCACGTCCTCCCACCAATCAGAAAGCTGCCCCAACCTCTCTTGGGGATTGTGGGCTCAGCACAATGGCTCTTTCCCCATGAGTTCCCATGCACCTAGTAACCCCGGACTACGAAGGCCAGTGAAACCGAACTCCCTCCTGCGACCTGTGCATTTCCTCCCTCTGACCCCAGGGCTGGGGCAAATGTGGGCATGAATTCAAAGACTCAGTAGATAAGGGTTGTGTTTTTCATCACCTTGCCTGTCTTACTCGCTTTATTTTCTGTGAGATTGTCTCTTTTTAAAAAAACAAAAAACTTTTATTACAGAAATTTGCACATGCATGCACACACACACACACAGAAAATAGTGTAGTGAATCCACACATCCCAATAATAAAGTCAGTCCAGCTTTAACAGTTACCAACATTTTAGCCATTCTTGTTTTCTTTCCCTTCCTTTTTTCTTTTCTGTTTTGCTAGAGTATTTTAAAGCAAATCCCAGATATCTGATTTTTCCTGTAAATATATCACTATGTAGCTCTAGCACACATAGCATTACTTTTAAAAAACCTAACCACGATACCCGTATGACACCTAACGAGTTTAATAATGATCGCATACCCTGGCCAGTTTCAGTTTTCCCTAATTTTTTCACAAACGTTCACAAACAGCTGGGCAATTTAAATCAGGATCCAAATATGTACCTGTTGCATTTTGCTGACTATTTAGTCTATTACAGATCCTCCTGCTGTTTTTATTGTACTCATTCGTAGAAGAAACCAGATCATTGTCCTGTAAAAATGTCTACATTATGTATTTGGCCTCTTGTATCCTCGTTGTACAGTTTAATATGTTTCTCTCTCCTCCATACTTCCTGTAAATTAGTCATTAGCTCTAAAGACTCAATAAAATTCAGGTTCAGTCGTATCACATCAGGAGGCATAACAACTTTTATTGATGTCAGGATTGATCAGTGGGTTCAGGTATGGTCAGCCTGATTCATTCATTATGAAGTTCTCTATCTACCTGTTAACCTAATAGTTTTAGTAACCATTGATAATCACTGTCTGTATCCATCAGAGGTTACAAAACGGTGATTTTCACTTCTATCATCCTTTCTGCGTTTATTGACTATTATTCTGTATAGAAAGAAGAACTTACCAACTATTTGATTACTCTGAAATACAAATCATACAAGAAAAGCATCATCAATGCCTCTTTGCATTTGTTTATCAGTTTTCAGAATATTGAATTGCACCATCAACCTCCAAAAGTAACCAATGAGGCTTGTTTGTTCGTTGTTGAATATTATTATAAACATTAGGGGTTTTATTTGTTTCATATGCGTCAGTTCATTATACTCATTACTCTTTTTGCTGCTCAAATATCTCATCTCTGATCAATGGGAGCCCCTTCTAGTTGCCTCTGGTCACCTCTTAACATAATTTTCCTAGTCTTTTCTGACAGGATAGGATACCCCTGGCTCCAGGCCTAACCCTGGAATCCACTATTTCTACCAGGAACTCTGGTTCCTTTCCATGTATGTAAAGACCACAGTCAGGACACTTGGGGTAGATTCCCTCTTAAATGTTTGTTTGTGTTGGAATGGTAGCCTCACCTTCCAGGTATCTCATTAGTCCTGCTGCCCGTGGGTGTCTGGTTCCACCTACATACTCCCTCCCCCGTGGATTCTAATAACAGCCAGTGCTCACTTCTCCAGCCAGACCCTACCTCCACTCTCAACCCTTTCATCCTTCCCTTCCAAGTCAGTTGTCCTCACTCGTTTCTGGGCTCCTAAGACACCGATGTGGGAATACTTCCATAATGCTAAGGAATAGTGAGACTTTCTTTTTTCTCATAGACTATTTTTATTTTTTTTTTTATTTCTTGAAAAGAGTTAACCTCCGGTTGCTCTCCAAGCCTTTCATAGACAAACCCAGTCTCTTTCTTAACCCAGAACACAGTGCTTTGACACACCGTGGAAATGGTCAGCCCGGTCACCAGAGCTGGGGAGGCTTCATAAAACCAACAATGCCCTCAGATGTGTGTGTTTTCCTGAGAAGCGTAGGCGATTATATGTTGAAATTTTTAACTAGAGTTGCTGGGTAATAAAAAAGTGTTGAGGAGTTAGTTTATCTTAAGCATATTTAGGCCACGTACCCATTTGAACATCAGATGAAAACCGTGGACCTTCTCTCTAGAAAATTGCGTATAAAATTTTATAGACGATTTCGTGGGTTTCAGGGGCCTCAAACTATCTTGGAGTTAAATTTGTTTTTACAGACTGGGTCCCGATTTGCGCTGGTGTGTTGGAGGCAGCAGAGTTTGGAGGTATGGCGGGAATCTGGACAGGACGACACAAAACTGGAAGCAGGGTGCCAGCTTTAAATGGTTGCACTGAATATTATTCATTCTTTGGTCTAGAGCTATTTCTGGTGACAGCCCATGAACTGTTTGCTGATATACTATGACATTATAAGTATAGAAATTGAGAGCAGGCATTTAAAAACAGCAGTTTGACATTGCCACAACACCCAAGCGCATGGTCAGTGGCCTTGTCTATTGAACAGGGCATAAACTATTTTAGATGCTGCTGAGTACACATGGTGAGTTGCATGTGGCAGGAGTGTATGCTGGTCATGAATAGGACCCCTTATCAGCTCAATAGGTTGGAAATTAAACACCAAAGCAAAAAATTGGTCCTTCATCTCAACTGGTCCAAGAAGCAACAGCAGCGAAAACCAGAATGCCTTGGCTTAGCCTGCTCTCGTGCTGTTTTAGCCTGCCTTCCTCCAGGTCTCCTCTATAAAGCTCACCTAGAACTAGGCACACAGTAGGCATTTCAGTAATCTTTGCTGAGAGAAGACAGAGCAGAATAAAACTGCCATCTCCAAGGAGAGAAGCCACATTATTTCGCTAATGATACCCTAAAGAGTGGATAGCCACTAATTCCTAAGAAGTTGAAGTTGCTTCCGTGAAAAAGTATGATAGGAAATAAACTAAAAGCAGTCATTATTCACTCAGTAGTCTCACAGAACACAAAATAAGTAGAGTAACATTAAGTAGCTGGTCCTCATATTGAAGTTGTGAGGTTTTCAGGGTGGTTTATATTTCAGAGTACACACCATGTGAATTAACAAGTCACAGTAACAAATGTGGTCCATTTTCAGGGCAGAAAAAACTAGAGTAGTCTCAAGTATAACAATACTAACAGTACAAGAAAATAATTTAATCCTCAGAATAAGCTTTTATAAATGAAAGGAAAAAAGATACAAGAGTATATTCTATGCCATTTCTATAATCTCTTTCTACCCTACCTGATGATCCAGATTAGTAAAATTCACTTTTTGAAGGAATCCAAAATCTTGTCTTTAAAAACTGGGCTTATGAAAAGTCAACCTTAGTTCTCAAGACTCCTGGCTGCCTGAGGCCCTACCAACCTGAGAAGGACCCTGTCCTCCCCCACCCCCACCATCCTCGGGCCCCAGGAGAGTCCATTCCACACTCCCAGCATGCCTTGGTCCATTTTGCAGCCGCCCTGACACTGTGCATGCAACACATCTGTGACATAAATGGGCTGCTGAGGGAACAGTGTGAACTCAAAGTCACCAGCTGTCTTACTTACCAGAGAAAGGAATTTTAACTCAGGACAACTTCTCAGATTCTGTGGAGCCAGTCCCTGCTTAAAGAGATAGTCTTTCTTGCTTTTCTTTCTCCCCTTTCTTTCTTTCTTTCTTTTTTCTTGAGGTATGACTGACATGTTTTGTTAGTTTCAGGTATACGGCATAATGATTCTATATTTGTATACACTGCAAAACGATCACCACCATAAGCCTGGTTACCATCTGTCACCATGCAAAGTTATAGGTTTTTTTTTTTCTTGTAATGAGAACTCTTAGGATTTCCTCTCTGGGAACTTTCAAATATGCACTGCAGTATTATAATCACCATGCTATACATGACATCCCCATGACTTACTTATTTTATAATTGGAAGTTACCTCTTGACCCCTTCACCTGTTTCCTATGCTCCCCCATCCCCTCCTACCCATTAGCAAGCACCATTCTGTTCTCTGTATCTATGACTTTGGTTTTATTTTGTTTGTTCATTTGTTTTGGTTTTTTTAGAGTCCGTATATAAGTAAAATCGTAGCAGTACTTGTCTTTCTCTGACTTATTTTATTAGGATAATTCCCTCAAGGTCTATTCATGTTGTCACAAATGGCAAGATTTCATTCTTTTTCATGGCCGAGTAGTATATCATTGTATGTATGTACCGCATCTTTATCCAATCATCCATCGATAAACACTTAGGTTGTTTCGTATCTTGGCTATTGTAAATAACACTACAGTGAACATAAGAGTCCATATGTCTTTCCGAATTGGTGTTTTCATATCTTTTGGATAAATACCTAGTAGCAGAATTCCTTGATCATATGGTAGTTCTATTTTTAATTTTTTTGAGGAAACTCCATGCTGTTTTTCATAGTGGCCGCACCAGTTTACATTCTCACCGACAGTGCATGAGGGTTCCCTTTTCTCCACATCCTCACCAACACTCGTTTCTTATCTTTCCGATAAGCCATTCTAGCAGTTATGAGGTGATATCTCATTGTGATTTCGATTTACATTTCCATGATGATTAGTGAGGTTTTTATTGAGTAGAATCAGAAATATTATCTGCTAATAAGAAGAGAAGAAGAAAAATTGAGAATGTCTCACACAGCTGATGAAATTGGAAGTAGGTGACGTATGGGTCTGTGTTGCAGAGTGACAACTGGTTTATGTTTATCAACAACCATTAAGTGAACTAGAAATGTCCGGAAATAATATTGCGTTTTAAAATCCCTTCTGAACAACACGGGCTGTTTGCTCTATCTCATGAAAAGAAAAAAGGTTGTTCTGCCTCCGCGTACTGTGGGGTACTATGGGGATAAAGGAGCTTGTCCACAGGACGTGGGCCCAGAAAATGCACAATCACTAAAGTCTGATATGACCTTTGTCTCCACAAATAAAAAAGCCGATAACCCCAGGTGTCAGCACCACGTTTTTTAAACACATACATCAAAAAGAGCTCAGTTTAATGACTATTTTCAAGTACATACTTATTTCCTGAAATGGAAGAGAAGAAATAGAATTATACCATGTATATGTAAATAGGGAGGAGATCTGGGGTAAGCGGGGGGCTTTGGTTACCCCTAGTGTTCTCCAACAACGTCTACCAATAAACTTGCCTTGTGCCAACGCCCTGACTCCTATATGGGAATTTTATGGTTATTGATAGTAACATGATTATGGAAACCTCTCATTGAGCACTTCTAGGTACCAGGCATGGGCTCAGCACTGTACATTAGTGGATTTTTAAAAAACTTCGCTACAGCCCTAAGCAATAAATGATTTTATTATTTTATTTTGCAAGTAAGGAAACAACTTACTCAGATCATGTCGCTCATGAGCAGGCAAACTGGTTCTGGGAACTGGGTCTGTCTGACTTCTCAGCTTAATCATGCTGGCCTTTAGGAGGGGGTTGTTTGTTTGGTTGGTTGGTTTTTTGGTGTTTTTGTTTGTTTGTTTGTTTGTTTCTAAAAGTTTAAAAAGAGAGCTCCTTTGCTCTTTGACTAGAAAGGTTCCCAACCACGCTATCTTAGAACTCACATAAGCCACCAGGGAATGGAAACTGGCCATAGCACTATCACTGAAAGGTAATAATTAATGAAAAGGTGTCACTTAAAGAGGTCAGTGACACAAAGCATATGTTTCTCTTGGATTAACTTTTCTAACACTCTTTAAATAATGTGTTGATATCAGCAGAGACCAGAAAGAATGCAAACAGACTTGAACTGTATCAACCTCTGGGAAGAAAAATATAAAAATAAAGCTGTTCTCATAGCTTTAACCAACTCCTTATACTTCTTTTTCTGTGACAATAATTGTGATAATTACCACTTATTATGGCCCTTTTTTGTGCCGACCAATATACTTATCTTGAATGATCAACAATCCCAAAAGATAGGAATTGTCTCAGTCTTGCAGTTGAAGAAGCTAAGACTCCTTGAGGGGAAGAAGTTACATCTTAGGAAGACTTTCCATCCGCGACATTGAGCATATTCCAAATATACAGCAGAAGTAATGGGAAAAAGCACAGAATGGTGAATACTTCCAAGGGATCCATACAAAGATACCCTCTCACAAGTCACAAGCGATAGAAGAATAGCATCTTCTGTGGTGTGCAACATTGCTATTAATGGAAACATACAGCAATTAAAATGCAGTCAGGTCCACACTCCATTTGAAAATTGGCTGACAGCGGGCTGGACATCCTTTGTATAACCTATAAAATGCTCTCTACGAAGGCTTAGAAAAGGGGACGATGCCTTCTCGGGGCTGTAGTGGTGACTGCCAAGGGTCATGTACGGGTATGATTCTGGAGAGTTCCTCTACCCCTCTCGTGGGTAGCAAACCTGATAACCCCCCCAGAAAGTTCCAGGGTCAAGGGTGGGGCATAGTGACCTCCAATGCAGGAGGCCCTGCATCAGGACCTCTCTCCCAGCATTATTTAACTTCTCCAGACCTGCGTCTCATCGACTACAAAAAAATACAAATAAAAATAAAAACATTTTTCACCAACAGGGCGTGAAAATAATGCTAACCGTTTGTACAAATCGCACTGAGCTCCGTAGAAAAACACATGAATTATTTGAATTATTTTAAGGGTGGAAATGGGGTTGTTAAACGAGAGATTACAGCTACCAGTGACCATAGATTTCTTCCGTTCTGTGACCCTTATTTCTCTGCATCCTTAAAAACTTTAGTAGCACTTGAGTTTTTCATTTCTACTTGTGAGAATGTGTCTCTCAGAGTTTACTGGTAATTCCTGCCCTCGGCACCCCTTTGTAAAGCAGAGGGAGGGCCCTGCCAATTGATAGTCACTTTGCAGCTTGAACCTGTCAGTCCAAAAGAGCAACTGTAAGAGGTCCTTTTAAATTCATTTAGGCAGAGGGACGGTATGGAGCCAGCGTGCCTAAGTGTCACTTCCTGCCAGTTCACCAGCACATGAAACCCCTTTGACAGGTGACCTGTTGACATTGTCAGTTCATTTCTTATCAGTCTCTGAGACAGAGCGTTTTTCTTTCTATTTATCACATCTTGTATGTTTAGGATTTTTTTTAACCTCTTGCCCCCCTCTTCTCCAAGTTCTCTCTTCCCGCTTTCTCCTTCTTTCTTCGTCTCCTCGCCTTTTCTATTCTCCCCTTCCCTTTCCACTTTTCTTCTCAGCATTTTACTCAGCCACCATATTAATAAGTCCAGTAAGTGACCATGAAAAGATGGATTCCAAAAAATGGCAGCACAGCGTCAAACTTGAGAACGACTTGGGAAAACGAACTTAGGTCATCAAAGACATAAGAGGAGATACTAGAAAGATGGAATTTGCTGTGAGACATACCTTACAATGGAAATTCTGCTAGAAAGAAGAATCTTTTTTATTTTTTTCCCCCGAGATAGTCTGAATAATTTATACCTAATGCCAAGAAATTATATATATTTAGTCTGGGGAATGTATAATTTCCTTTTGATTATATATATTAAAGTGGTTAAGGAACTTCAGTTTTTCACTAGTAAATATCTGCCTTCTTTGTTCCGTTCTGGGTCTATAATCACTGTTTGTATCAAGTGTAGAACTCGTCCAGAACTGAAGGGAGCAAAAGTTGGAATGCTCTAACCAAGTTCTGTTGACGGACGTCTGTGGCTCTGGGAGATAACATGAAGTTAGCTACATGTGGGGAGGGAACTGAAGGGAGATTTACATCCAACCCAAAACCATCAGGTAATTGAGTGAAAGCGTAGATGGAAAGCCATGTTCAAAGAAAAGTTACCCAATAAAGTATGTGACATCACTAACGTCTTTAATATTGCATAGAATAAAATGAAATTTTTGACATTTCTGTTTTTAATTAATGACTTCCATTTGCTTTTTGTAGAGTACTTCTATATGTTCATTACCGCGTGTTTTAGAGCAGTTTTTCTTTTTTCAATTAGAGGATAGATTTCGCCCTTTATCTTTGCAGGTAGCTGATCCAAGACATTTTTATGTAAATGGATTAATTAATTGGTAGCCTTCATTTGAAACTTAAAAAGAAAGTAATCCTTTCTGAGAGGCATTAACAGTTTTTTAAAGCCATAAACAGTTCTTTACTTAAGCACCTTGTCACACAATTAGAAATTATTTGACAGCAGTAATCATAATAAAATGCATTGCTCTTTACCAAATCACCTTTTTTTTTCAAGGTAATTAAAAAAAACCTATTCATTAGAAGACTGTGTAGAGACTTCGCTTGTAAAAATCATAGTTTTTGGAAACTTAATGACACATAGTGACAAAACTTTTGAGCAAATAACATCACAAGTTAAATTTCCTACTATACACCCTTTGTGAGTAGACATCTAGCTCTCAAAATGTACTGGATTCAAGGAAAAGCAGCTACACCTGGCCTTTTTTGAGAGCCCTCAAGCCTCTCTGCCTTCCAGCCCTAAGATTTATGCAAATCAGAAAGCTTTGCAGGTCTCCACTTCCTGGCCCAGCCAGCATAATCCACTTCCTTCGGGTTCATGTGACCATGCAAATTTGAGCACTCCTGAATAGTCCCAGGGGGGCTGTGCCTCTCATTATTCCTGCCCCATTCTCTGGGCAGTGCAAGCATTCAGACGATGAATGGACAAGAGTTTAATTACTCACCACATCTGTCAGATCAGATTCAACCCGAGAATGAAGAGAGTCCCAGACAAGCCCAGTCGTTTCTTTGCAATGTTCTTCATGGCCGAGGTCATCCAGCCTCGTCTTCCAGGGAATATTTTCTGTTCCCTGTTTTGTGACCCTTCTGGAAAACAGGGATTCAAGCTTTTGGCGATCTGTTACTGGGCCTTTCACATTGTGTGTGGCCTTTACAAATGTTAATTAATCTTCCTGATGATGCACTGAGCATCAGGGAGCCCTTTATTCCCCCAGGGCTACTGATGACCAATATGAATGCCAGAAAGTTTTCCTTACTGTTTCCTGACCTACATGCTCCTCTCTCTTTGTGCTTTGCTTCTTTCCCCTCCCCTAATATGTCTCCCACATGACAGATTGACTACTCACATTACCCGGTCAGCCAGAGTTTGACATAGTAAAGGTGGATGGCCCCCAAGTAGAAGATTTACCTGCAAAGAATAAGGTTTTTGCAAATTAAATGTCGTCGAGGCTATCAGCCCAGGCCTTCCGAGGAAAATGCACAGTAACAGGTAGGAAGGAGTGTGTTCACGGGGAGCGAAGAAGACAGTTACTTGCAGAGAATGGGCTCTCCCATGCTTCCCTTTCTTTCTGTGCTGGTATTATTTGGGGTTAAGAGGAGATTCTTGGTATATGCAAATCTGGAATACAAGGAAGGTTCCATGGGTTGCCCTGGTGTATTTTGGGTTTTGTTTTCAATTTTGTTCCTGTTTGCTTTTCTTTTTATCTTTTTTTAACTGAAGGGAAATTTACGTCAAATTAACCCTTTTAAAGTGCATCGTTAATGTCATCTGGTACAATCACAATGTTATACAACCGTCACCTCTGTCTAGTTCCAAACATTTTCATCACACGAGAAGAAACCACTATACCCGTTAAGCAGTCACTTCCCATTCCCCCAGCCTCGTCTCTTTGGATTTACTTATTCTGGACATTTCACCTAAATAGAAATATGATAAGTGACCTTTTTATGACTGACTTCCTTCACTGAGCATAATGTTTTTGAGGTCTGTCATAGTGTTTCACTGTAGCATTTTCTGGTTGTGTGTGTGTGTGTGAGTGTGTGAGATTCTTCTTACCCTGTCAAAAGATTCCTCTTCCTGGGTTCTTTGTCTTAGATAATGTCATTACCATCTATAGAGAGAGAGAGAGAGAGAGAGAGAGAGATTCTTCTTACCCTGTCAAAATATTCCTCTTCCTGTGTTCTTTGTCAGAGATAATGTCATTACCATCTACGGAAGCCTGAGAATCAGCGTGGACCCGTCATGTTTTCTTACTCCTATTGTCTTCTTGTTCTTTAAGTTCTATTGATTCCACATCTGAAATACCTCAGATCGCTTCCCATTTATATTCTTAATGACCCCACCCCTTTTTAGACACCATTTCTTCCTTGGCTGGTCTTCTCAGGCACAGATCGTCTGATCAGGTCTGATCGGGTCACTGCCGTGCCTTTGCTGGCTCCTTTCCACCTCTAGACCAGGGTTCAGGCTCCTTACCATCCTGGCCAAGGCCACCTGCAGTCTGTTCCTCAGCTCCCTCTGTCCTCACTCCCATCTTCACCTGATACATCATGTCGATCCAGCCCCACTGGACCGCTCGTGCATCTCTGACCAAGGTGCATACGCACGCTCGCATGCCTTTATGTGCCCTGTTCCCTCTCCCTAAAGTATCCCTCTTCTCCCCCAACTGCAGGGATCCATTCCTCCTTCACCATCTACTGCATTTTACCTTCTCATCTCCTCTGATCTGCTAGTCCCAATGAAATCCTTCTTTCTTTCTAAACCGTAGCTTTTTACTTATCATAATCCTTATCACTCCCGGTCTTTAATAAGGTGCTTTGTAAAGCTCCATCTCTTCCCCACTAAACTCTGATCTTTTTTTTTTAGTACATAATATTTTTTGGTTAGTTTCAAGTATACAGTACATTGGTTAGACGTTTATATGGTTTATGAAACGATCCACCTGATGACTCTGTCTTCCCTCTGGCTCTCCTTACTGCCGTTAGCTTACTGCCGTCTGCATCCCCTATGCCGTGCTCCCCATCCCCGTGACCCTCTAACAACTACTAATTTGTACTTTTTTAAACTTTTATGGCTTTCTCTGAGACCGCCACCCCGCTCCCCTCTGGCTGTCACCCGATTATCCTCTATAATGGTAGGTCTGTTTCGATATGTTTGTTCTTTTTGTTCCTTAGATTCCACATGTAGGAAAAATCTTATGATACTTATCTTTCTCTGTTTGACTTATTTCACTCAGCGTAATCACCTGGGTCCATGCATGTCGTTACAAAGGATAGGATTTCATTTTTTTTACGGCTGAGTAATATTCCATTGTATATATGAACCGTAACTTCTTTATCCAGTCACCTGTTGATGGGCATTTAAATTGTTTCCATATCTTGGCTATTGTAAATAACGCTGCCATGAACCTAGGGGTGCATAGATCTTTACGAATTATTGTTTTGGTTTTCTTCGTGTAAATACCCAGAAGTGCAATTGCTGGGTCAAAAGATAGATTAAACACTGATCTTCTTGAGGGCAGACATCTTTCCTCACTCCTTAAATAGTATCTCTAGCTCCAACCACTGTTTAGATCCTCAATAAATATTTTGTTGAATTACTTTAATTTTCTTCTCCCGGGAAAAAAGTATGGGCAAGAACAAGTCTGATGCAAAGTGAGTAGGACCAACATTTAAAATCATAATTATTTTGATCTTCTATTGAATTTAAAGTTACCCACAGTGGTTTACCAGTTTCAATTAGCAGAAAGTGCAACTTTGCTTTTTTTTCCTCCTCAGATTATGTTCCTCATTACAAATCTCAAGAGTTTTATATGCAGTTGCCAAAAATCTTCTTTTTGACAAATTGCACAGGAGGCATTTTGGGATTGTGTGATAGAGTTGATTGAATTTAGGCCAAGTTCTGTACCCTGATATCACTTAAAACAAAAATACAGATGTAGGGCTACTCAAAAATTTGTCTATTTTATCCCTAACTTCCAAATTCATTGTCTTTAAAAGTAATCAATTGGATTCTTTTTAAATTAAATGCTAAGTAAACAGTGCAAATAAAACTATTTTGTTTGCCGAGAAGTAATTGAAAATCTGCAACTAATTACAAATTGGCAAGCTCTGAGCCTACAAAGAGCTGAAACACTGTGCTGATGCATTGTTTACAGCTGAGTTCAAAACTGGTTTTCCTACACCAGCCATCCACGAGTTATTAATCAATACTTTGCCAAGTTCCATACCTCACCTTCAAAAAATGGTAATAAACATTTGATTTTCAATATGAGCTTCATAAACAAAGCTGTTAAAAACTAGAGGAGGAGGTGTAATTGGTTAAAACACACAAAGCCTGTTCTTGAGTTACGTGAATTGACTTGTCGTTTAAATACCCTCTTCTTCCTTGACTGCTTAGGAATCCTGCAATTTAGTTGAAATTAATATTTTGTCATTCTGGTCATTGAGTCCTCTATGGCATTCCACTGATATATTGCAAGACATTTTTTAATTGAAATTATGGAGAAAAGCAATATATACATGGACCACAGAGAGCCAGGGAATCAACAAATTTCATTTGCCATTGCTACAAGCAGGTCAAGGTAAATTTACAAGTGACTCTAATCTGAGTGATGCACTTTAAAATAAACGAACAAACGAATGTATATGTATACGTATATGTAAATGTAATCTGGCCCTTCCATGCCTCTCAAACTCCATCTCCTATTATCCTTTCTCTTCCAACTTGCTCTGTCTTTGTCCTTGCTATTTTATTTTCCTGGAATGTTCTTTCTCTAGTTCTTCACTTGGATGGCTCCTTCTTCTCCTTCAGGATTCAGTTTAATGTCACACCTCAAAAAGGCTTTCCCTGTCCACCTTACCTAATAATCTTATACTTTATTCTCTGTCTTCGTTTATTTACTTGATTATCATGAAATGTCTCCCCTGGATTGTAAGCTACTCAAGGACAGATACCTTGTTTATATTGTTCACTACTCAAACTCAGCCCCTAAAATCGTGCCTTTCACATGGTAGATTCTCAATAAGTATTGGATAGATGGATGGATGGATGGATGGACAGACGGACGGATGGACAGACGGACGGACAGATGGATAGATAGTAGGTAAATGGATACATGGATGGATGGGTGGGTAGAAAGCTGAATGGCTAGATTAGAAGGATGAATAGAGGAATAAAGTTATATTAGTTGGGATAAACAGCAGAGTTAAAACAGAAATTGAGTGTTAGGAAAGGCATGACTCTAAAATCAACTCCTTTGATAAGAAACCAAAATCTGTTCTAAATTCCAAAATTGGAGACATTTCTCCAACCTAGGGTGCATTCAGAGGTGAGAGATGGTGAGAAATACTACATAATGAATTCTCTTCAATTTTCACAAGGATTGTTCCGTAGAAAAATGATGAGACCTGTTGCTGTGACCCCAAAGGTTTGACCTAGCAACAGTGGGTGGAAATTACTGGAATACATATTGTGACTTAGGGTGAGAGAAATTTCTCATTGAATGAGCTGCCCTGAGTGGAAAATGAGTAGTGAGATGATGTTGGTGGGAATATTTATATATACAATGCCTGCATACTTGTCAAAGATGCTTATCCTAGAGGATATTGGCAACAAATGTGCTGTGGATCTAGATGACTTGTCTGGCTCCTTCCCACCCTGAAGCTCTGCGATTCCATCATGATCAAAGGAGAAGCCTGCTCAATAGTTGACAATTATTTTTAAAAGGAAAAATTCCAATGAGATGTGGATTATTCATTTTTGTCCCATAAGGAGATAACTAAAAAATGAACTGAAAGAAAATGTTCTAGCAAAATAATAAGGCTGAATTCTGAAAGTCTCTTTCCCATCTTCTGTTCCCTGGGATGCCTTAGACAGGGCATGCAGTATTTTAGGCACATTGTGAGCAAGGAGCCCGCATTCCCTGGGGTGGCAGGGACGGCATGTAAGGTCTCAATCCAGCTCTGTGATCTTAAGGCAAAGCCGCTATGTGTGAAACACAGTGGTACCTCCAAAATAGAACAAGAGCACTTATCCATGTGAAGATGACTGTCAAGGTCACTGAGACCTACGGTGATCTGGCAAATTAAAGCTGTCTGTGGCTGCCTTTCCTTTCAGGACATACTTTTGAAGATCAAAAAAAAATTTATAAATTGATGATTTTCTGTTGCTGAGTCATTATTCTTGCAGCTCTTTTTGCTTTTCCTCCTAATTGTTGGTTTGATACCTGAGCCATAGAATTGTTGCCTTCCCATGGGTATGGGGGAGAGAGCCAAGATGGAGATCTGCCCCCAGGAGCCAGATCTAGGCATGGATGTGTCAGCCCTCCTGCAAGCCCACAGATGTCTGAGATCAGGATTAATGTCCTGTTGGGTTCATGAAGTTTGGGTTATTCAGTGCCCCACAATCCAAATGGATTGCCGATGACTGGGGTGAGCGGGATACTGAGAATGGGGTATGGGAAGGGAGTTTAGATTCCTCAGCTGGTTTCCAGCCAGTCTGAGTCACTGTCTTACAGGGGCGGCTCATGCCAAGTGGAGTGGTCGCTGGCAGAGGCATCCCTGGTGTTCCCTCTGCCTGACCTCCCTTCATCTAGGTAGAGCTCATCTCAGAAGGCCCAGCTTAAATGTCACCTTCTCTTTGGGACGCTCCCAAGCCCTCAGGCAGAAAAGCCATTCTCTCCTCTGTGCCTCGTCACTCTCCCCCATCTCGCATTTATTAGTCCATGTTATAGATTATTTTGTGCAGTCTTGTCTCTCCTCTGAGGCTGTGACATTCTCGAGGGCAGAGACTGTGTTTCCTTTTCCTCATATCTCCAGGATTCTGCACAGTTCCTGGCACATCAAGGAATGCCTGACGAATTGGGGGAAAATGACTAGATACCTGAAATATTAAAGAAATTAATATTTTGTGGGTAGAGAGTAATCAAGACATGAAGTTCAATGTGAAACCAATCTTTTCTCCCTAGTACAACCTGATTAAACAGTGACAGTTTCTCTTGTGAGCCACCTGGATCGGATCTTAATGGTTGTTTTATTACAAGGTTGTTGAATTTACAAGATGACAGAGCTGTATTTGCCTTGGACTTGGGGCCGTCTTCTAGTAAGAAGCTTTCAGCAGAGCCCAAGAGCCAAGTCAGGGCACTGTGGGCTTAAAGCCAGTGGGAAAAGCCTGGGGAGGGAAAGCCGCGTGGATAAGAAATGCTTTATCATCTGGTCCCTGAGTCTTGTGGAATTAAGCAGTGACCTGGCTGGATAGTCTCACAGTGAGGCCTCCGTGTGTTCCAAGGCCTGAACTTGCTCCAAGCGGGCCCCGGATTCCCAGCGATGCGTGCAGCCTCTCAGCGTCAGGGGCCACCTTGCTGTCAGCCGGACGGGGCCGGGGGAGTGTCGCTCAGCTGCACCTCTGGTTGCGTTTCCCAACACCTCCCCATCCCGTGATGATCGGTGGTTGGCATGCTGTTTCTGCCACCTTGTCTTCTTAATGACTTGTCTGGGGTCTCTGTGGCTCTGCGTGTGGAGAGCCTGTCCCCAGTTCTTTTTTTTCTCAGGACAAGCTCAACTTCACTTCCTCTGGCCTTATCAAACCCTTTGTTTCCAAAATTGTTACTCAGCCACTTGGGGAGTGGAACCCACTCCTCCTTCCCTACATCCCCCCAGCCAAAAGTGATGAGAAAACCAGTGACCGCGGTGAAGGTGTCCATCCTCCCACCACCCCCAGTCTACCATGACCAAGGCCGGTGAGCCTGTAGAATTTTGTCAGCTGCATTTCGTGCTGCTGGTGGTTGTTTGTCCATCTCTGCTTCGAGCTCAGCTTAAAGAAACATATGGCCCCAGATTCTTCAGTGCCACAGATATGGGACTTTCTCATGTTAAGAGACTTACCAGATGAAACGTGGTTTTCTGAACCTCTTTTTATTCCCCGTCAAAATAACAAGTGGTGTCTTGTCTTTCAACAGAGACACTCTTTTTACTCAGCTATTCAACGAAGAATGTGCTGTTGTCTTTGCTGTGGATTTTTATTTTATTTGTAAATTGTGCGTGCTGCGTGCTACGGAATACTGAAAAGCCATACACCCTGGCTTGTTAGCTGACACAGAGTATGTGTGATTACAAATTGTTTGAATAACAGTGGACTATTGAACTGCCATCCAGATGTGTGTGGCATTAACTGTGGGAATATCCACAAAGGGGGATTATCTTATTGCTGGGTCCAAGCCCCCAGAAAGTAGAAATGTAAGCGTGGAAGCTACTCAAATAGAACAGTCATTACAAATGGCTCCTCAGAAGCAGAATTAATCATTATCAAAAATTGTACGTTACAATTAAGATTGAGTTTCCTCTCCTAAAGTAAATCAGGCAGAGAAGATGCCAAACAACAGTAAAAGAATTTGCAGCTTTGAATGGCCTTCGAGAATGGTTTAGTCATCTTATGTTTTAAAATAGACAGAACTTCAGAATATTGTTCATCCCAAGTCTCTTAGCTGTCTTCTTATGTTCATGTTTCCTACCCTTCTTTCCATCCTGTCTGCTATGCAGGATACCACAACCATAGAATGGTTGTCATCCGTAGTACCGGCAATGGGGAAACAATACAGAAATTCTCTGTGAATGTTTTCTTTAAAGGATATTTGAACCACAGTGAAGTACCACCTCACACCCATTAGGATTGCTAACATAAAAAAGACGAGTGTTGACAAAGATATGGAGACATCAGGACTCTCATACACTGCTCATAAGAATGTCAAATGGCATAGCCACATTGGAAAGCAGTGTGGCAGTTCTTCAGAATGTTAAATGTGGAGCTACCATATGACCCAGCATTTCCGCTCCTAGGTGTGTATATGTATATATGGACGTGTGTGTGTGTGTGTGTGTGTGTGTGTGTGTGTGTGTGTGTACACACATACCCAAGAGAAATGAAAATATATGTTTAGACAAAAACTTGTGCATGGATATTCATAGCAGGACTATTCATAATAGTCAAAAAGTAGAAACAACCCAAATGTTCATCAACTGATGAATGGATAAATAAAATGAAGTATACTATTTGGCCATAAAAAGGAACGAAGTACTAATGCAACCTGTATGAACCTTGAAAACATGCTAAGTGAAAGAAGCCAGACACAAAAGATTACGAATCCATTTGTATGAAATGTCTAGAAGAGGTGAATCTCTAGAGACAGAAGTAGATTAGTGGTTGCCTAAGGCTAGAGGGCTTCAGGGGAAATGGGGAGTACTGCTTATGAATATGGGATTGGGGGGGGGGATGAAAATTTTCTAAAATTGATTGTGATGATGGTCATACAACTTTGTGAATACACTAAAAACTATTTAATTGTATACTTTAAATGGGTAAATTGCATGCTATATGAACTATGAAGCTGTTTAAAAATGAAAGCAAAATGAAGACATTTTGGGGTAAAAGTTTTAAAGGTATTTGAAGGTGACATTTTTAAAGAAAATCCTGCTTTAAATTACGATATCTTCAAAAATCACATATCTGAATTTTTTTGACAGCATGAAAAAGAAGGGGAAATGGTTTTAAATATAATAGCTTATATCCTTGTTTTTTTTCCTGGAATGAAAGATCTGTTACTTGTTCAACAGTGTCAACACTTTCTATCTCTAGTTGGAATCTACAGCAGTAAGTTGGCACCCAGCCATCAAATACCTAGATTTACCTTTGTGCGATAAAACCCCCTTTAGCAATGCATATTGAAATATATCATTTTGAGCCTATTTTAAATTCTGTAGCAAGCGAGTCAAAATTTTTTTTAAATCATGAAACATCAACCCCAAGTCAAAAGAAACAAAGAAATGAATAGGAAATCGACTCTAGATTCTGTTCGCACTCCACTTTCTACAGTTTAATCTAAAGAAAAATGTGGAATTTCCTGAACAGTGATTAATAGGCCCGTGTGGTGACATACAGGAACTCTGAGCTTGACCTCGCAGGTAAAGGCTAACTGGTATGTTAAGTTGATTACACAATTTCCTCTAAATAAGTTGACAAGTGGTTAGCACAGTTGCCTTGACTTTTGCCCTTATAAATGCACACTTATAAATGACTTTGCTTTTTCAGCTAAAGCAGTCCTTATTTTAGATGTGACATGTGTTAAGTAAACAGCCTGATAGAGAACCCCAGCTTCCTAGTCTTCATAGCCAGGTCAGATTATCGAAGTTGCTAGGGGACGAGACTTTGGGGAGCCTAAAACCCAGCTTTGAGATGTGGCTGTGTTCGTAGGGCATAAGAAATCCCAAACTGTTTTCCTCCTTCTAGTATGGTGAAGTAGACAGGTGGATTTGAGATGATGATTCCACAAGTGGATTGAAATAATCCAGAAATAGAAGATGCTGAATGGTTTGCAGTAAATGACAAGTAGACTTAATTCTAGTGTTTTATACGGATCTCCTTTCAGTATGTCAAGTCTGTAAGACTATACAGTCTCTGAGATTTCTTCAAAAATATCATGGAGAAAGGTTTCTAGTCAGCATTTCTGTCCTGTGATCATTTGCCCAGGAAGAAAATGTAGTTCTTTTATAGCCTAGAGAATACAGTTTATTGAGATATTTTTGTTCACAAATGTACTGCTTCCTTTTATTTAAGGGGAAAGTTACAAAAAGCCATTACGAACGAACAGGAAATGTAGTTTCAGATGATAAATCAAAATGCTACTTAGGAAAATTGCTGTTTATTTGTAGATTTATAAGTCATGCACCTTTATTGAACCTAATATATCCTGATTTGATAAGCAAAAAGAGCTTTGCTAACATTGTTGATTTAGCTGGGATCTATTCGTGTGTGTGCGTGTATCTTCCTGAATGAGTTAAATGTTTGGAAAATGAATTGGTTTTTATTTGTATATACAAAGATAATACCATTTATGCTTTCCACATCTAGAATATGACAAGCCTTGAGCTCATCTGGAAAACAGAACATTATTGGGACTCAGAGGTTATATTTACCATCCCACCATCAAATCTATGAACGTTCCTCTGAAACAATGTGCAGACCCCATTATAAATCATCTTTATTCATGTTAACTCTTACACAAGATGAAATGTGTCAGCCTGAGAATGTTTACCACTTGCCAGAGATGACTCACTCGGTCATCTTTTTATTTATTTCATTATTTCATCAGTCGTCTGTAGGTATTTGTAAGAAAAGGATTGCCATCCCCTTTACGGCTGGCTGTGTGCTTGGGCGCGGACCGAGCTAACCTGCCATGCCATGTGGCTTCTCCTTGCAAGTTGTCAATGTGTAGTAACCATTAACTGTTAGCGACGACATCCTTGACTCGTGTTGCTGAGCCATTTCACTTCCTCCCCAGCTGGCCAGCACCCTGTTCCACATACTCTCGAGGCGGGGGGGATTTTTTCACACTCGACCCTCTCTGTCTCTGCAAAGTCAGGCTCTCTGGAGGTTTGGCTTTAAATTCTGCGTGGCAAACCCAAGATTCATGAACTTCCTACCACAGCAAAGTTTCTGCTGCCTCTCCATTGTCTCACAAGAGTATCTTCTTAAAAAAAAAAAATACTTCCGTTATATTTGTTTTTAGTCAAATATTTCAGAAATAAAAAATATAGGATGTACGATAATGAACATCCTTCTTCCCAACTCGAGCTTAAGAATTAATATTTTACAAATACAGATGAAGCCCCTGTTCAGCCTCAGGAGAAATTTGTAACACCAAGTCTGCAACACTCTGAAGAAATCCAGATGAAACGTTGGGACCTGCCCTGTGAGAGGAAAGAGACGTGATGTGCTCACGAAGGGAAAAGGCGCTTTTCCTTTGCTGGCTTGAATTTCTTGTATCCCAAACATTTGAACCATAAGAAATTGGTGATAACTCAATTATTTTCAAACTTCAAAAGTGACAGTTTTATACGGTTAGCCTCGTAGCAGAGAGATCAATGTCTGTTGCACGTTAGCAGAGGAAGCTAAAATCAAGCTCACATCTTCTCTGGTCTAGAACATCAGCTTGGACTCAGAGTTGGCTTCCCTACCTCGATTCTCTGCCCCTTCCAATTCAACCTCTACTCTCTTGTCAAAAGCCTGTATTTATGGGGTTAAAATCTCACTACGGGCTACATTGCAGAGGCTGCCACTTTACATAATTCATCTCATTTTATCCTCACAGGAAACTGAGATATCCAAGGGCAGATCCAGGTTTCTGGGATCTGAAGCTCGTATGGTTTAAGTAACCTCTCAGTAACCTTGATGACGGGAGGTTAAATTCAAAATTAGTTACGAAAGTTAATGTTTGTTTAGGTCAAGAAAAGAAAGTACAACAAAAATTTTAAATCGGGCCAATACTACCTACGCCACAGAGTCCAGAAAAATCACATCATTATACTAATCAACGGCTTGATACGTAGTTATAATACTCTTTTCTCTATACATTTTGGTCATTTCTTCATACGGCAATTATTTCGTGGTATTTTCTATGGAGAGAATAGAAAGATATTTCAATCTTTTCTCTAACATGGCTGAGCAAAGCTTGTTTTTTTTATTATTGAAAGTATTTTTTAAACTTCTTTTTGCTTTATAGTTCAATATTAGTCGTGTCATATAAATTTTTAAGACGGTTGTCAAAGGAAAATATTTCTCACTTTTTTCTAGATATGTACTGTAGGATTTGGAATTACTTTTTTCTGCAGACCAGCTTGTGGCTCTCCATACACTTATTTTCTCTTCCCCCCACATAGGTCCAATGCCAGGTGCTCTAAGACATGTTCATATGACCTCTGACCCTGCCCCTTCAAGTCCCGACACCAGATGTGCTGCCCAGCCCAGAACAGCTAGCAATAATTTAACTGAACACCGAAATGACTGAAACATATAAACATATCCCACTACATCCAAAGTAAATCATCCCTAACTCAGTTTTCTCTTAGCTGGATCCCGGAATTGTCCACGGTCCCTCCAGTGCTACCCAACATAAGGAGAAGTCGGAGTCGAGAGAAAACAGTGATCCTAACAGGTTATCATTGATTTATCCTATTTTCACAAATTGTACAAGATACTCGATGAAGTGAACATATTTCTAGGGACTTCCCCAGAGCCTTGGAAGGAACCCAGACAAATGACAGACTGACCCCGAAGCCTATTAAGGGAGCTGAGAAGCTGCATTCACTTTGTAGAAACTTGCTCGACGTCATTCGGGTAGCAAGTGACAGAGCTAGGATGTGAACCCAGTCTGTAGAGGCCCGGCTCTTATCTATGAAATTATGTTAACTCACATCTGATTTCACAAAAACTTTCCCTTCCCTATCCTAGCTTAGCACCAAACATCTAGCCATTGGTCAACACTTGCTACACACAAAAAAAATGGGCATCCACATCTGGAAACAGATTAGTCACGTTTCTGAGCACCCTTGGGCCAACTTCCTTTAAGACTCTAGAATTGAAACAAAGATTATCATGGTATAGAATTTCAGATAACTGTGCATGAAATAGAACTCACTGCCTCTACTTCATCCATGTTCTAAAAATCATGTTGCTCCTCATCCGGCTAGGGATATTTCTCAGTCCAGGTTGATAAATATAGTGTCATCTTCTTCCATTTATCCTGGTGTCCCTAAGAGCCATAGCTAGGAAACGATGGGACAGTCCTAATTAGAAGAGGACAGCCAACGGGGGCCCTGCTCTCAATGCCCCGGCACCTGCAGAAGAAAGGCTTTCTCCGATAAACCTTCCCACGTCTGCAGCCGCGGTTGTGCCCATGGGCGGAACTCTCTCTCACAGAACAAGTGTGTTTGCCAAACCAGGGGTGAAGTATCTTGCAAGTCCACTTGTTCCAGAAGAAAGACAGGATAAGGGAAGTGGCAGGAGCAGTGATAGGGAAGGAGTTTTTCACACGAACAAGTGTGAACTGATAAGCCTAACCTGCAAGGCCCATGTTGAGGGTCCTAAGTACACCTCTCAGGCCAAAATTAGCTGAGCAAATTTGATTTGGCTTTCCGTTTTATAATGGAAAAAAAAATTCCTAGGGAGAAAGACAACTCGGCATGTATTGCTGTCATGAATAACAGATTCGACTGCTTATCTGCCAATTTTCCTACTAAATAAGTCAATGGAATAATCTTTCTAATATGCCTGAACCGTGAGGTGACATGATAAAAAAAATATATAGTAATAATACCATTTTATTACTAGCTATGCTCCAGTCCCTGAGCTGAGTTTATTTACATCGCTTGTTTCATTCAGGCCGCACAAGAACCATCTGAGGCTGTTTCAATTCACAGATGAAGAACATGAGACTCAGGGAAATTCAGCCATTTACCCAGCCCAGATTCGAACCAAGGCAGCCGGACTTGGGAGCCTGCACACTCACCAGCTCTGTTACACACGGAAAGGTCCAACTCATCCTCTCCCTGTCTCCCTGCTCAGGACTCACGCTGCCTCTCTGAACAGTTCCCACAACAGGGGGAGTGCTTTGAGAAACTCTCTGAATGTTATTCTCTAGTATGTGTAAAGCAAACAAGGGCTATTTTTATCATCTACCACAAATACCCTTAATAGCTAATTTTTTAGGGTACCTAGAAGAGAATATTGGTAAGGGGGAAAATAAATATTTATTGAGCCCTGAAAGCCTTGGTATATATGCTTGACTCTTCTCCACCTCTGCTTGAAGGCCCGGGCTGTGTAAAATGAAACCTCAGTAACGGTCAAGGAGAGTGTGGCTGCATCCTTCTGGCAAACTCAGGTTACTATAAGTAGCTGAGGTCAAGGTGCTACCTCCTTGAGAGCTAAAACCCATTTATACATTAAAAACACCAGAAAGTTTTTGAAAAGTTCTCGGGAGGGGCAGCCATATTCACATGGCCCAGGTATAGGCCACGGTGGCAGTCCAATGCCCAGACCAAGAGTTCCAGTCATGGTGACACCAGCACTAAGATTCCTGCTAAGCCACTCCTACTATAGGCTGATGACATGCCTGCCAAAGGGCAGCATTACCCAAGCTGACAGGAACCTTCCATTAACACACCCTAAATACTTCATGTCAGGTTAGTCATCCTGGGATCCCATTTGGGGTTGCATTTCAGGAGTGTACTGAAAAGAATGACTACCAGGAGAGTCTGCGCCCTTTTTTCTCAGACGGTTAGATTCTCAGTGTATAGCAATAAAAGAGCTGTTTAAATAAACTCTCTATTTTATTCCTACAGTTGGTGACTCATCTACACTAATATGTATTATCATCCTAGCTAAGCCAATCAAGTTTTCTCCAGACTTATATCCCTCAGCAGAGATGCAGGGAGATTGCCCAGCGAATTCTTTATTGCTTGTTCCGAAAGCAGAGTGTCCTAGACGACTATGCACACGGACTAGTATTTCACAAAAGTGACACTTGTTGCTCTTTTTCCCTTTGAGGTACCTTGTCGAACTAAATATACTTGGAAAGAGTTGGGGAAAATCAAACCGTTATTCACATCCATCCATCTTTGCCAATAGAATCTTTTTTTAGGAAATGCTTTTATTTTATGTGCTTTAGATATATTCTTATCAAAATCTTGGAGCAACAGATTTAGCTCATTCAAATTATGGAAACATTCAGTGTAAAACCCAATTAGCAAAACCGGTCTTCACTGTCAAACCAAACAACCAGAATAGACTCATTTTCTGATAGAACAAGTGTGACTTCATTTTCTCAATTGGAATAACTGTGTTAGTGCGTGTCCCTAAGACAACTGTATCACTTCTAAATTCTAATTCTACTTCTAAGTGGAAAGCTAGTAGGGAGGGCTTTCGTAGATGTGCAGAGCATAGAACTTCAAACTCTCTGTGAATTTGTTGTGTGCGGGGCATAAGGTGCTGCCGCCATCTATACATCTTTCCGACACTCTCTTTGCTTTGTCCTCACAAGACTCAAGAAAGCTGCATGCTTTAAAAATAAGAGGAGATGGAACAGATTGATAGCCATTACATTTTCAATGGGCAAAAATTGTCAAAGCACGCACCAGTCCACTCAACAATATATCTGAATTCAGACAATCCCCACATAAGCTGAACATCGGGTTGCACGACAGGAATCCGTGTAAAACAGGGAGAAACTCACAGCTCCTGCTTGGCGCCGTGCGTCTTGATCGAAGGAGTCGCCGCTTACAGCAATAGCTCATATTGTCTCTTAATTTGTCACTGTGGAGTTTTTTACATCCCAGGGCAAAGCAACTTAGAAATTGGGAGAAAGTAATCGAGGGAAGACAGTTGCGAAGAAGTGCTGGCCTGAATCTTGTATCACAGGCATATTGTCAGAAGTGGTGTTAGCAACTAATGTATATAGAAGTTAGGGATCTAGAAATTGCTTCTCTTAAAGTTAGTTATATTCCTATTTGAAGACTAAGAAAAATCCCTACAGATATTGACAAAAGGACATGTACCATGATGTTCCTTGCAACATTAAAATAACAGGAATTTAAAAACATAAATGTCATCAGTAAAATATAATGCATACAACAGTGAAATGAATCACACGGACACGTACATGTATATGCATCTTGGAGATATTACGTTGCCTCCTCACAAGATAATTTTCAAAGTTCTACGTATAGAGTATTATGTTAAAAATAGTGCACATGTTTATAGATGCATAGTATGTAGTAAAATTATAGAAACACGGGCAGAAGCATACCTACCAGGGAAGGAGTATTAACTGTATTTGTAGCATATTATCTTTTCAAAAGAGCAGCTCAGCCTTCCATGCTATTAAATTGATTGTTGTATTTCAAAAGGAAACAAAGAGTCTGATTTTTAAATGTGTCCTGTGCAGCATTCCAACGGGAGAAAGGGCTTTAGAGTTTCGACTTAGGCTTTCATGGGAGAATAAATGAAATGACCTTTCACCCAGGACACTCCAGCAGCCCCAACTACAGGTTTAAGAGAATTTCCGTCTTGGAAGGGGCCGAGTCTGGTTAGACTGCTTATCCCAAAGTCATCCTTGATTTTTGTTTTTAATGAAATTTGACAAATAAAGTATGTGCATGAAGGCTCCTGTAGAATGGCCTTAATTTGTGTTTAGGAATGCATAATTTTATCAAGGTCTCTGTAATTAGATATTGTGCAATAGAATAAAAAGCAAATACTGCTTGTTCCATGGCAACAGCGGCCTTTCGTACCTCACTATCTTCGAGATAAGGAGGGTTTCCATAGACACACGTATCACATGGGATTAAATAGCCATTTGAGAAGAAAATGGAAGTTTCCCAACTGGTTTTCCCCTGTGATTGAGGGCGAGTGTATGAACATGTGTTTTGTTCTCTTCTTGTTCTACTGACTCCTAGATTTGGGTTGTTTCCTCTCCCCGCCCCCACTTTCATCTGTCTGAGCTGTCAGTGTGGCTGTTGAAGGTTTTGTAGGCCTGTAGAATAACGTCACTGCTTAAACTGATGTTTGGTGTAAAGCGCTTATGTTTTGAGGGGAGAGAAAAGAATTAAGATTGTGGTCACTTTCTGTGTAAAGATTGAAAAAAAGATTTGCTAAGAATGTGGTCTGTGTTTTGGCAGAGAGAACGCTGACATGCCAGGGCATGGATGAGAGAGCAAGCTTCTAGATGGATGTGGCCTCACTCATCTCTGTGAGTGCAGCATCTCGAATTGCAGACATAGAGTAGGTGCTCAATAATTAACTCCCTGCTGGTTGGCTAATCATACAGAAAGAAGATAGCAATGATCAATAGTTACTAAGAAAAGACCCCACGAGGCGCACCGTCGCTTTCAGACCAGAGGTCAGATGCCTGTGGATGCAGGTGGGTCCCATAACTATGCGGGGTGAGGCTGGCAAGGCATCACACACACAACAGGGGCGAACCACGGTGTGCATGGCCTGTCTGGAAGCATTCGATCCAGGCTTCGTTCAAATACCGAGTAAGCTAATTTATATTTCTGCCTAAGCTATGAGGAAAGCTAGTTTCAGTACTGTGCTGTTTCGGGGAGAGATGGCCAAATCCCAAACAGGTTAAGGACCATTTCTACCAAGAGCTAGTTTTACGCAGGTAACTAACTATGCAGGGTCATAGCTCTTTACTAAGCAGTAAGACTTTGAACCAAGCCAGCTCTGTGCAGGGCCCAGCCGAGAAGCACCAGGCTCTCTTTTCTCATCAGTGTAGTTATCTGGTTGTAGTCCATTTGTAATGTTTACCAAGAGCAGCCTAGAAATGGGAAAGAATACGCAGCAAAGCAGGCTGCACTTTAACAGGAGGGGTACATAGAAGGCAAGAGTAACCCATGGGTTTGTGGTCTGCTAACATGCACGTGACCTTCACATCATCTCTTTAAACTCCAACTGGTTGACCGCTGCCTTTCTGTCCAACCTGCCGCCTACCTGGGGTGATTTCCTAGAGTCTGATTAACTACACCACCAGGAGAAAGCCCGATTGGTTGTATGTAAACATTTTTAATACAGATCCTCTTAGCTTCCTGTTGGAACACTTAGACTGAATTCTGGTAACTATTTCTTTTATCTCATTTATTTCATTAATTGCACTTAATAGTATGATTAGAATTGTTAGGGCAAAGCCTTTTGTGATTTAATGAGCATTGAGCGATTTTATATGTGGCAGTGAAGCGTGTACCTTGAAAGATTATGAAAGATGTTTAAAGTGGTGAAGAGATGTTGATACAGAGTGAGGCAGGTAGAGGAACACATTCTCTTCCGAATAGCTCAAGAGGCAGAGAGGTTGTCTTATCTTCATATGATCCAGAGAGGTAGGGAGGAGCAACTATAAAACAAACTATTCAGACCCTGATAGGCATCATGGGAGAACATTAAGACATCATGTAAAATATTGTTCGTGTCTTCTAAAATTTATAGTCTCGTTGGGGGTAATTATAGTCACCTCTGTAAATAAGATCAGTAAAAGAACTAAAATTGTCCATCTCTCCATTAATACTAGAATGAGAGTCCGGGACTCCTAAGTGACAAGCTAGTGATAACTGTTTCAGAGTGGTGCCAAAAGCAGTCTGCAAGAAAAGATGCATTTAATACCACATACCTGCAAAGTTAGGAGTTGATCTCTAACTACACATTGGTTATACGGTCACTTGAAGGTATCTAACCCTTGCAGGAGGTGGCAGCCCATGCTTCCTTTGCTAGGCAGTGAGTCTTCATGACAGTAGAGTAGGCGGAGGTTGGGCAGCATTCTCTAAGGGCTATGATTTACCAGCCTTATCCAGTCAGGTACCAGATACATCTCACAACTGAAGAGTTCTTTTAACTCAGAATTCAGAGAGAAGGCAGGTCTCTCTTCTCAGGTTGAGAAGACCAAAGTCATAGTGTAGACGTGACTATATGCATAGGTCACATAAAGGACTGGAAACTGGAAACAGGTACAGAGAAACCATAATACGCAATCATGAGGAGTTCACGGGTGTTAATGAGCTGTGGTGAAACCCAGGCTCAGGAGCTGTCCAGATGGAGCCCAGTCTGGCCCCTGCCAGAGCCTCCTCCTCTCTTGTCACGCTGGCTCCATTTTGCCCTCTGATCCTCCCCCGTGTCCCTTCCCGCTTCTTGCTGTTGAATGACACCATTGACTACTCCGAAACGGAGTCGCTGTCCTGATTACAGAGGGTCTCCAAGCCTTCCAGCTGCAGTGCTCACAGATGTTGTCCTACCACTTTCTGACCTTTGAGGAATCTTGGAAAATGCTGAAGGTGTGAGTCTCCCTCAGTGGGACTATTCTTTGGGAAAAATCCCCGCTTATGATGTATTTCTTCCCCTGCTACGGCAGCCAGAGTTCTCTACGGCCCTCTTGCTTTAGACAGGCGAAGGACAGCTTTCGGATTAAATGTTTCCTCCACTTTCTACACCATGAGTTGTTTTCTGTGTCCGTCTCTCCGAGCCCAACATCAGCGTATTGGGGAGAAAGAACTCTGGTGCCTGGTTATTTTTCTGCTGTTTATCTCCTTAAATTCCATTTCATGGGGGTTGTGGTGGTTTGGCGGTCTCTCCTTTGGGTACAGTGCAGGCTTGTCTTGGGTCCTTTATTGCACTTACATGGACTTTTTTTCCCCCCCTACTTTTTTTTTTTTATGTGTGTGTGTGTAATACAGGCCTCTAGTTTGCAGACTCTGAAACCATATTTTACAAATCAATAAGTTAGACACGCGGCCTGGAAAAGGATTTCCCCCCCTCCGCCTCCCGATTTGTATGTGTATTTTACAGAACGTTTCTTATAAATTAAATCACATGTAGTCATCCATTGGAAAACTCACCTTTTAAAAAGATGAGATTACATGGACAGTGCCCTAAGAAGATGGCAAAAGTGGAACTTCCACCTGTAACATACACAGAGTGAACTGTATGGCCGACCGCCTTTTAGGCTTACACCTTATTTTTGCAAAAAGAATTCCTTCGCAGAGTTTATATACATGAGAGAAATAACCAAGAAGCTTCACTCTTTTGAATATAATAATACAACCCCTAATCCCGTAACCAGAAAGAACAAACATCCCCAAGCCACTTCTCTCAGCTTTGGAAGCGAAATGCGTTGGACTTTTTTCTTTTTTTTTGTTCAGAGTTATTGTTCTCTGGACGGTAGACAGTATTCAAACCCTAGAAAGAGTTTATTCTGCTCAAAAAAGTGAGCATTTCCCCTCCAGAGTAATTGTTTGCTGTTGAGATCAAACCTATGATTACTATCATCTAATAGTTTTATAGCATGTCATGCACTATTTGTAAGGAATTTTTTCCATCATCTTTTCCGTTAGTCATTCAGAAATATAATTCGGTGATGAAAATTAGCTATTTTCCCTTGGTATGGGAAAAGAGACTATGCAAGGGCAAAAATATACTTCCCCCCCCCACCCAGATTTATGTTCTGCCTACCCATGAACAGAGTAAGATTATTCTCTGCAAATATATTATATGAAAAGAATTTGGCATTTCATTCTCTTATGGATGGGAAAGCCTCGATTTCAGCCTTTATCCATGACTTCGTGGGGATTATAAAAGAGAGAGAAAATCCTCCCAGGAAGAAACCCTTTAGGTCAGAGTGAATCAAAGCATCAGAGAATTTCCATGTGTCCTTTCCAGGGTCAAGTCTAAAACTGTAACACGAAGAATTCCTGCGCACAGCACAGGTAGGAATCTAGCAGCCAGGCAGAGACACCACACAAACATCTTCCTGTGATTTGATGTAGCCCTGTTATTAATAAATATGCAAGCTAGGCCTCCAGAGAAAATAGGACTGGCACTCGATTTGGGGCTCTGCACTTCTGCATAGACAAAGAAAACTTCGGAGAAAAGTTGAACCAAATGCAAGAATACAGACATTTTTTAGGAGGGGATGACCAAAGGGGAAGGGACGGTTTACGTCTCAGGAAGTTATGAAATCTCAAATTTAAAACACAGCCATATTTTTGTTATTACTCGATCTAACACTCCAGGGATGTAGCCCAAGCCAGCTGTGACACTCAAGCTGCCCTGCTCATTAAAATTCTCCCCTTCTGATTCAGACCCCCCTCCTCCCATTACTGGATGTTGCCTGGCCGAAAGTCCACTCCATGTAATTCAGGAATGTGCCTGTTCGGTGCTCCCAAGAAGTTCCTTTTTAAAAGCACACTTCATACCCACAGAAGTTAAGGTTCATTGTAGAAATTTTGGAAAATACTGAAAAGCACAAAGGAAAAATACATGCACAATAATTCTATCACCTATCACCTGTACATAGTGCCACGGTTAAGACGTTAGTGATTCCAAACTGTTATTATTTTTAAGCATTCAAACTAATCTTGACGGTACCAGGAAGAGAGGCATCCAGACCCTGTCCTTGAGGGCAAAGGTCATGTCTTCTCTGTCTCGGTGCCCTGGCAGCTGGCCCACCACCCAGCACGAAGGGGACACACTGTGTGTGCGGCAGCCACACCACCTGGGTTTGGGGAGGAAGAGGAGGGCGACACTCTAGACTAGGTCTAGAAGAGGAAATGTGTCACTGCTTTTTCTCAAATAGCAACTATAAAACATATTTCTCAATTATGACCTTCTTCTGGAATCATCTAGAAATATCAAAAAGGTATTCTTAGGATGACTGGGGAGCTGGGGGTTGAAGAGAAGATAAGATGTTTTGTGGACTTCGTGCAGAAGATAAGTTTACTCAGAATTCTGTGGCATTTCTTTATTACCCATGACAGTAAGATGCCCACTTAGAAAAGTGGACTCTCTCTAGATGAGCTGAACCCCATGCAGTTTAAGGAGCCAGCATCTGCCAAGGCTGGGGCCACGCGATCCACCTTCAGTATTCGATTCAAGATGGAGCGTGTTTTCAGGGTGAGTGGAGGGGCTGGGGCGTTTAGTCCAGGCCGATGACCCACCGGGGCCTGGACACGGACCAAATGGCCCTGCAATGGAGCAGCGCCTGTAAACAGATCACAAAACCGCCATCCGTTAATCCCAAAACAGTTTTCTGTCACTTAATTAGAAAATTTATCTTATTTTGCCTCCAGGCCTTGTAGCTTTATTGCATTTGCACATATTTCAAAATGTTTCAAGTACTGACCAGATAACATTAATGAATATATTAGATAGGCAAACAATTTTAAACAAAAAATAATAAACATACTTGTGTGTGTATATATTAAAAAAAAAAAAATGTTAATTCCGTCTGGAGCCAAACAGGTAATTTTCCCTTCAGCATTTTTTCAGTCGGCTAAGACAGGTTGGCCTAGGAGCGCAGTCAGCCTGTCTGCAGACTCTGGCTTGACTCGCATCCCGGGGTCAGATTTTTCTTCAGAAACAGACAGCGAGATGATCTGATTGGCTCGCGTCCAGAGCATGCTCACAAGGGCTGCTTTGATGAAAGGGTTCTTGGTAAGTACTGTACCAAAAGCAGCCTGCCATCCTCCTTTCAAAGATACCCATTTAGAGTAATTCCCAGAAAGAGAAAAAACAGCGAGAAAAAGAGAGGGAGGGAGAGAGAGCCGAATTACCGCGAGAATAATGATGCTCCCTGGCATAAAGAAAGCGGGGGAAAGTTATTACAAGTAAACTGCTGGGTGCTGAAGTAGCTGCTTGGCAATTCTGCAAGAACATAAGGAATGTGCAATTAAGCTCATTAAAACATCATCATTATGCTTATCGATCTGTTTTCCAAAAGGGGTGGGGCGGTGCAGTGCGTAAAGGCATGAGTCCTTCTGCAGATAAAGATCCGAGTTGCCTCTCTCGGCAAACAGAATCACCTCTGGAGTCCCCTGTGGCTCTTACGGTTGGCCTCGCTGGCTCAGAAGCTCTGAGAGGGGCTTCCGGGGGGCCAGCTCCTCTCAGCTCCCTTTGGCTGTGATCTCCATCAGACAAGCAAGGTTTTATTAAGCAGCTACTATATATGCCCAATACCGGTGTTCAGGGAAATTCAAAAACACTCCATGTGATGTGAGCCCTGCCCTCGAGGAACCGTTAGCTTAGTGGGGGAGGTGAGACCTAAATCATTCATTCATTAAGACAAAAATATGTACTGAGAGGCAGCCATGTGTGAGCGCCCCGCCAGGTGCTGTGGGTTCAAGGGTGGCACAGCCCCGCCCTCAGCCAGGCACGAACCTGTCAGGGACACAGAATTGCCGCGTGGCGGTGCTGGGAGGAGGAAGCGCGAGGCGCAGGCGGAGCGCGGGGCCGGGGTGGCTGCTCCAGACACAACCCGCTCACTTCCCACATTCAGTTTTCAGCTCCTTGAGGAAAAGCAGTGTCTCTCCTTCGCTTTCACTTTTTCTTCCTTTGCTGCTGTTTTCCTTTTTATGGCATTTTAATATAAAAATAATGTTTCAATGAAAATTAATCATATACAGAAAAATGTAAGAAGGCAATAAAAATTACCCATAATCTCATCACTCAGAAATACCCATTCTAACATTTAGATATATTTTCTTCCAATCTCGTGTTTTTATTTCTGTGTTTTACAAAATCATACAGCGTTGCATTTTTGTTTTTACTTTTTCCACTTGACATATGTGAGCCTTTTCCATATCATTAAACCCTCCTCAAACCATTACATAGAATATCTATCTGCACAGTTGAATCTTCTACTGCTGGACATTTTGTTTACAGTTTTTCACCATTATAACTGCTGTTCCTCTGAGCATCATCGTACGTAAGAATTGTCACTTATTTCATATCCCCCGTTATTTGCAAATAACATTTATGCAATAACCACCTGTAAAGTAAAGGAAGGTTACATAATACAAAGCAGAGTTTAGCTGTGGGACCACCCTGGAGCAGAATAAATCTGGAGGATAGGGAGGAAGGCTCACAGAGGAGCTGGGTCTTGAACTGGGAAGGTCCAGTGTTTTAGAGTCTTGTATCACCACAGACGATGCGAGAACCCCCAGGTTACATTTTCTTCTGAGCATCTGTAAGGGGCACCCCTTCCTCTTCACCAGCCCAGTCCTGACAAACTCCATCACTCGCATCTACACTGTGTCTCTAATTATTCAGTAATCCGCAAATTTTCTCTGATTCAGAATTACCCAGGCCTCAGGTTAAAAAGACAGATTCCTGGTCCTCACCCCAGACCTGCTAAATCAAAACCTATAGGGTGGGGCCCAGGAATCTGCATGTTAAAAAATATGCACCAAGGTAATTCCGTTGCAAGGGATCTGAGATCCACTGAGGCTCGAGGAAGTGCTGGCTGCAGCTGTGATGCTGGGCACATGGCGGTCAAGATGTGGGTTCATACCCTGGCCCTGCCCTTCACGATGTGGCCTTGGCCAAGTCACTTTGCTTCCTGAGCCTGTTTCCTCATCTGTAAAAGGACGGTAATGACAGGAGATCCCTCCAAGTGTAGTTGTGAGGATTAAATGAAGTGTTTAAGACTAAGGTGTTTAGCCCCAGCCCGGCCGGTTTGCGATGAAGGTTTTGGGTAGTTGTTGTTATTGTTCGTATGTATCATTTCTCTTTAAAACATGAGCAGCACATCGGCCTCCTTCCTTAGCCTTTGGTCTTAGCTGAGACCCTGTTTGCAAAGTGGCCTCAGAGATCAGTGACTCTGCGAAGCTCCTGCTGTGATCCGCGCCATGCCTTCTGCTGGTCCTACTCCGCTTCCCATGGCCTCCCAGCCGCAAGAGGGGGGCTGTGGCATCTGATTGGTAGAAATGCATCTTTGGTTGGGAGCCAAGTTAAGCTAAGGTGGGAGGGAGAGATAAGCCTGAGGGAATGCTGATGTGAAGAAGTGTGACTGGAGAAACACCAGTGCCCCCCAGGACTGGAGCAGGCCAGCTTGAACTTTAATTCCTGGTTTGATCAAAGTAGTGTAAAAATGGACCCCAAAGGTCTTTAGATGGAAAACTGGGTTTTAGGTTTCACATATTAGCTGTAGTTAAAGCCAAATGTTCATTCCTCTCAAATTGTGTGGGTGGATCACTTTCCTCCCACTGTTGAAGTATCGTGTTTTTAGCTGCTAATAAACTTAATAAAATCCATTTCTGATTTCCCCTAGTGTATTAAGTTCGTTCAAAGCACGGCTGAACCAACGTGTAGTGACATTGTGTTAGAAAGTGTTTTTGTTGGAAACAGACAACGGACACAGTTCAGCTGCAAAACGCTTCTCAAAAAGGCTTCTTTTCTCCATCTCAAGCTTGCAAAGAGCCGTTTGCATTCAGGGAATCCTCCCAGTCAATCATAACACCTACACAAAGTACGAAGGAATTTTGTTTCATTGGTTCAAGAAGCAGATTCAAAGGAACTGCACGCTTTTCTGCTCCCACCTGTCCCCGCCCCACCCCCGCCCCCAAACTCCCAATGCCGCTCATGGCCCTGTGTTCCCTCACCGTTCCCACACTCTGACACTCTGAGGCTGCCGGGATCGGAAAGGTCAGGGTGCATTTCCATGGTCTCACCAACCCCAAGTATCCTCAGAGCGCTTGGTGATTGACCGTGGATGCTGTAATCAAACAAACAAACAAACAAACAAACAAAAAATAAGCTTCTGAGAAGTGGGATGTGGAGAGCAGGGTGGGGAATACTGGAGTCTTCTAAACCTGAGTTGAAAACCAGAAATCAAGAAGGGGAATCATGAAGCTATAAACAAGGAAAAATAGGCAGAGTCCACATGAAGAAATAGACTCCGGGGAGGCGGAGGGAGATGTTGGACGGTTTCAGCAGTTCTGTTCTAAACGTCAGATGTGGTGTCGAGACCATCACGAGGCGTTCTGTTTATGGTACGTTGATTATTGGGATGTCTGTGTGTGTGTTGAGGTAGGGAGAGAGATGACGTTTTCAGAAAAACCGAAAAGCTGAAAACCGTCCAGATGTTTGTTGATTCATCACACTGAGTCAGTTCCCATTTGATTCAAGAATGTGGAAGCAGGACCGAATGTGCTTCCTTGTCAGTCCTGTCCTAGTTTAGTGATAGCTGAACCCGTTTCACGTGAGAGCATTAATTTATCTTTTTACTTTTAAGGTCTAAGAAAAAGTCTACCACGTACTCGAGCCGATGCATAGCATGACTGGACACACCTTAGGGAACCTGCTGATTTTTAACCACGTACTTGTGAGATCTTTGCTCTTCTGCCAGGTGAAAAACTAGAAAATTACAATGCCATGCCCGTGTTTGCTGAAGTGATCGCCCGTAGATTGTGTGGGGTTTATCTCCTGGTACAATCGGCATGGCCCTCTTAAATAGAGCTGTCTTAAAAACCCAGATTTACTGGTAAGATTTGTTTTAATTTCGGTCTAACAGCATTAGGATTACCCCTCAAGACTATAACGTCAGGCTTTTGTACAAACAAGGAGCTTACACAAAACTCCCATTATGATGGTGGCTTGAGGGGGGTGGAAAGCCTTGTTTGGTTGATTGAGTTATGATTGTATAGGGAACAAATAAAGGCTTTCTTTTCTTAAACATAACAGTTATGTCTTACTCTGGCAAATAATGCCACATATTCTTTTTAAAAAAAGAAATGTACACAGTCTGGCATTATTCTTAATGTCAGTGCAGTGTGTTACCTCTAGGTTGAAATCCAGTTTTAATCCTATAAGCTAGAAAAATAAGTTCGATTCTATACAATTGAGTTTTGAAACTGTTGATTCTGTCGATGTGTTCCTGACCGATTGCTGGTCTTTCCTTCCCTCCCCCGCTTCTCCTCCTACCTCTCCTCTTCCTCTTCCTCCTGCTCTCTCTCTCCATATGTGTGGATTAAATTAATTAAATGTCCTTTTGTATGTTCCTCTCTGTCTACGTGTATCTATACACATGAAACGATTTCATTCATGCTATAAGAAACTATCTTACTTCGTTTTCTGGGTAGCTACTCCGTGGTCTTGATAAACTCTTTTACAAGGAACTGATTTACTGCAATCCAGACAGTATTATGCTTTCTCCTGCCTCCCTCCCCGAAGAAGTTCAAGGTCTTTGACAGTCGTTGCACTAGGTACGTTACAGTTTCACTTACTAGATTTTATTTAAAGTCTCTTGTAAATCAAATGGATTGGAAAATTTGGGTGTTGGGTAGGTTATGTGATTTAAGCTGAGAGTAACCAACCCTGGTACTGTGGATGCTGCAGGTCTCATTTTGGAGGGCGTTCAGGGCCACAGACACATTCTCTATGGTTGTGCTCACAGCGTGTGCCAGAGCTGATGGCACTGCAGCCCGTGTTCCCGGTGCAGCTCTACAGGTGCAAGGTGTAATGGTGGAGGCCAAAAAAGAACTAAAAAGTGAATTCAGGGATGAAGATAGACAAACTAGGCTGAGAGCTCTTTTTTTTTTTTTTTTCTGGAAATGGAAAACAGATAGCAATCCAGTAATAGGAAGATGAAGGAAGGCTTCTGTAAATTAAGATAGGAGCCATGGTGAAGGCTTTTTAAAGTGAATTTGAAAGGATTTGGACTCTGTATTGGGCACTGAGTGCCTTTTGAGTTCTCTAAATCCATTTTAAACATAGGTTCTGCAAGTATATTTGGGCAGGAAATTAGAATTAGGCTATAACTTCAACAGGACTAATTTTAATTAGCTAATCTGGCATTTTGAAAGCACTTCAGGTCATTGTCATTATGCAAAAAATATGCAGTCATTAGCTCTCTGTGTACCAATTGCTCATTAATATCTACCTGGAATAGAGTTGATTAATACGAGGCTATCACTGCCTAAAAATGAACATCCTCACTTGAAAACGCGGCTTCTTTTCACTCCTGGCTGCTCCCAGAAGTGATGATGTAAGTGTTGGGACTGGACAGAAGTGCCCTTTACATTTCAGGACCACATCTCACAGGCATTTAATGGATCGAGACAGTTAAATATCACTGATCCAGCCTATCACAATAGAAAGATCTGGGGGAAGCCTAGTTTAAAAAACAAATGAAGAGTATAGGTGGGGCGTGTTTTGCAGAGCCCCCACCCCTGCCCTCAGACACCAAAAACTCCATACCTAGGAACTACCTGCCACTTGGCACCAGACTCAGAAACCCATTAGCAGTGCCACTTTGGTTAGTAGAGAAACAATGACTGAGCATGTGGCTTCTTGGTAGACTTTAATGTACCACTGGCCGTTGTTACAAGTCTCACGTCCAAGCATAATTTTACACGCCCCTCCTGCACTAAGATGATGAGGATGAGTTGAGTTCTTGCTTCTTTTTCTGCCTCTTAGTATTAATAGCATGTTGCCTTGCTTCGTAGCTTCGAGAAGTGAATTTAAAGGCTTGGTGGCAGTAGGGACAGTGCTTCCCTGAATTCTGGGATTTCATAGCCCTGTTTTGGGGAGTTTTTGTGTCACATTGACTTAAGTTCTCTTTGTTTAGAGCTTATTTTATGCTTAAGCCTCATCTTACTTTAGCTCTCGGGCATTGTTTTATTAAAATATGCTACAAGGTCATTGAGTTTCTGCCACTGACCTCCAGCCTCGCTCTTTTACCACCTGCCACCATATGACACCAAGGACATGTAATGACTGGGTCCCAGTCAGACACCCCCGCTATGTGTTTTACCCTCTCAATGGTTTATTCATTTGATTCGTGATTCATGCCACCCTTTCTGGGAAACAGCAGGCTGAGAATGTGTATGGTTTCAGGGGGAAAAAAAAGGAAGAGATGGAAGGAACAATTTTTAAAAGCTGCAGTTATGCCCACCAGTGAGTGTCACCAGTATCTCTGGGAGTTATTTAGAGGTTTCCAGTAGTTCAGTGCCCAAGCTACTGCATTGGGGGTGAACAGTCACCCTCCGTGAATGTGGCACCCTCAGGAATTCTTAGTTCGGGTTAGGGATTTTTCCTCTTCTGTGCCAGAAATTCTTGGACGCAGGTTGCATGCATACTATCAGTCACCAGCTACTTAATCCCAATCAGTGCCTGTAGTACTTGATGTGTTGGTCATTGTAACCAGCTGCAGGCAATTCTTGATTGTCTGTGGGAATGGAGGGGACTTGCGATGTGGTTAACCCAAAACAGTGAATAATGCAGAAGAGTCAAATTTTGAGAATTAAGTTTAGTTGGTTTTGTTTTCATAGAATTGCTTCACCTTCCTAGTTATATTTTGCCTGAGCTACACTTAATGCTTAACGTGTTACAATTTAAGTTTTTATATTATACAATTCATTTTAAAAATAAGAAAATTATAGGAGGCTGTGAAGAAAATATAATCACACGCCCTTCAAAACCTTTTGCTAAAGATATGTCTAGAAATTTTTTCTCGCTACCTATACATATAGATATAAATTTTCGAGTCGTTGAGCTTTTTTCATTTTACTAAATACCGTGATCATTGTGATCATGAATTAATTGTGATAAATTAATTCATGTCAGCATCATCATCTTTTTCAGCAGCATGGGACTTGACATTGTGAGTACACCACAATTACACAAATGCCTATTGAATAGTTGCGTTGTTTCAAAGTTATGGTTCCTAACAGTGTTACAGTGTTCACTCTTGTGCAATCCATATACCCGTGCGCACATTTTCTAAAATGTCCTTAGAGTTAAAGACCAAGGGTGGCACTGCTGGGTGATTTTCAACGTGAATTTTCAACTGCAGTCCAGAGAAGCTGCACAAACGCACAGGCCTGCAACGGCGGTTCTTCGTGTGTCCTTGCTGGTGTTATAATTCCCTTTCATCGTCACTAGCCTGATAAATTAGAGAGGCGGGGTGGCATCACACGGTCTTAGCAGCTTCTTTGTTTACTAGGTGAGGTTGAGCATGTTTAAATATATGCCACTTCTATTTCTTCTTTTGTGAATTACCTGTTCATCTCTTTAACCGATTTCTTCTCTTATTCGTCCTTTTATATGTTACATTTGTTTATGTTTCATTTATTGAAAAATTTTTCTTGAACACCTGTTGTGTGCTAAGCCCTGCTTGGTGCTGGGGAAACAGTGGTGAGCGAGAAAGACACGGTTCCTGCCCTTGGTATAGCGGGGAGGGGAAAGACATTAATCAAAGAATTACACAAACACAAGAGTGTAATTGTCTTGAATGCCATGAGGGAGTGCTTCATGGTGCAATAGGACTTATGTTAGCCAATCACTCTCCAAACTGAGCGGGCATCAGAATCACCTGGAGGGCTCGTGAAGACACACGTTGCTGGACCTGACGCTCCAGAGTTTCTGATTCAGTGGGTCAGAGGGGAGTCTGGTGATGCCGGTCCAACGACCACATACGGAGAAGCTCTGGCCTGGAGGTTTCACCTTGACAGAGAGGACGAGGCAGGTATCCTGAGGAAGCAAGCGATGCTTGAGCCGAAGTCTGAAGGCAGTACCTAGAAGTTCCGGTCAGAAAGGGTTTGTGCAAGAGCCCTGTGGTAGGATGGACTGTGGAGAGAGCAAGAGACGGGCCCGTGTGTCGGACGGGAGCCGTGTGAGTTGAGGCAGAACTGGTACCCAGGGCCAGACCACAGAGAGGTAGCAGGACGTGTTAAGGGATGTTAAGGTATTTTGATAAGGTCAATCATAAAAGGAAACCTTAGGCAATATAGTTGTTTTGTAGAAGTAAACAAAAATGGAAGTTAAAAATTGACTGTGAGTCTATGGCCATACCACCCTGAACAAGCCCCATCCCGTCTGATCTCAGAAGCTAAGCAGGGTCGGGCCTGGCTAGTACGTGGATGGGAGACCACCTAGGAAGACCAGGTGCTGTAGGCGTAAAAAATAAAAATAAGGGATTGTAAGCTGACAAGGTCCTTGCAATCTGTGAGGTCAACCAAGGGTTGCCTCGCCTAAAAAAATAAAAAAAAATCTAATCAAATAAATAAAATTGACTATAAGCAGTGCATCAGGTGTGTCAAGTACACATAATGAAAAGCTAGTACTTTCAAAGATAAACATTATTAAAGAGTTCCTTGAAATTTCTATTTATAAATTTTACTAAATTCTATTAAAAGCTGATTTACAAACTTAGGTTCAAATGTAATTTTAAGCCTAAGAGTTAAAAAGAAGCTGTTTCTGAAAGCAGTTGGTATCTGATTCTACCTGCTAGTCGCTCCAGGCTACCTTACCTGAAGAAGAAAATGTTGGATTCAAATTAATGGCCAATAGGATACTCGGGCCCCAGATTCTCATTAGAAAGAAGAAAGTGTTAGAGCCCTTCAAAAAAAGAGAGAAAAGCAGCTTGCTTTGGATTAACAAAAAGTCAGGACTAAAACCCCTCGTTTGATTCCTGTCAGAAGGAAGAAAGGAAGTGGTGGCTTTTAGCAAGGGCTGGAAAGTGCGACTTGTATGTTTCTTCATCAGTCTTCTCCTTAGGTAGCTGGCAAAAAAGGAAACTCAGGTAGCATAAGTGTTCTAAGCGGTTGTAAGTGTTTTCAGAAACTGTGAGACTGGTTTAGTGGCAGGTAAATTGGATGAGATGGAAGCCAAGGATTTCTTTCTTTGAAGCCATAAGGGGAAAAGGAAATAGGACGAGATCGACACCAGTTGTGTTTTAGTGAGAAAGGTGCAGCGATATTGCATTCAGGTGTGTGTGCTTTAAATCGTGCTCCGTATATGTTACATATACAAAACTTCAAAACAGAGTTTAAAGGCTTCTAATTTCACAGCCATCTGAGTTTTTATTCTTTGAAAGGGAAATGCTTTCTGCCAGTTTCCCAATCTGTGGCTTAAACCTGACTTTTCAAACCATGTTGTAATAATAAAAATAGTAATAGTAGCTAATATTTATTGAGTGCTTACTATATGCCAGGTGCTGTGCTAAGCTCTTTATGTGTTTATCTCGTTTTAATTCTCACAACAACCTTTGGGATAAGTACTTTTATCATGTCCTGTTACAGATGGCAAAACATAGAGCCAAAGCCATACAACTAGTAACTGGGGATCTGGGGATTTGAATCTGGGTGGCCTGGAGGCGGAGCCCATACTTTGAACCACTTGGCTTCCCTTGGCCTGGGGGCAGCAAGCAAACCCTATTTTCAGACTTAATGCCTAAAGGAAATAAGTGCCTATTCAGTGCTGAGTATGAAGTAAATCCTATCAGATTCAAAGCACAACAAATTATTCTAATATGTTGTCAAAATATATTTGCCCTAGTCCTGAAAACAGGGAGGCATAAGCTAATAAGAGCAGGGTGGAGTGTGCTGGAACAGTGGGAGCAAACACGCTCTCGTGGTAAATGCATTTGTTTAAGGGTATTCAGCTAAGGGGGCCGCCTGCCTGCCTGCTTCCCTTCCCTCCTTCCTCCCTTCCCTCCTTCCTTCCCTCCCTCCCTCTTTCCTTATTTTTCCATATTCTCCCAATTTTCTTAGTTACAATGAAAAAATAATTTTAAAAATTGTTTGGAGATCAATGAGACATTTAACCAACTTGTTTTAAACAGTCAACTCCATGCAAGACATGGTAAGATGGTGTAAAGGCCAGAGTGTTCTGTGCACTCAGGCCCTTCCAGGGACCAGTCTTACCATCAGGCACCTTGAGGGCAGGGTCACCTGAGGGCGTCTAGGTGACTCTTGCTTCTCTTATTACTGAACTGAGTCCGGCACTCAGAGTGACTGCTAGAATGGGGCTGTGGCATCTGTTGGGGTCCTGCTCTCCCCCAGAAGCCCAGATAAAATGCACCGCCATGCTTTGTACCGTGTGCCATGGGGCGCTTGTGTCAGGGAAGCGTGACCCCACATTACTTCCCCCCTTGCATCCCACTACCTTTCCCGGGACTTGTGTGCCCCAGTCTTCTCTTCCACCCCAACCACATATGTTAGGTGACCTCCAGGACAAGCCAGGCCTCACTCCACCCCTCCACTCCCTACCCCATGTCTGCAACATTCCATTTGACCTGCAGTGGCTTGCTGCTCTCCGCATAGATTTGAAAAGAGAATGAAGTGATTTGCATAATTAAAACAAATTGCTTGACGAGTGTGAGAATCCATTGTTGTGCTATAATGGAATGATTTAGATGCTTTGTGAGACACAAGTCTGGGGGGAAGCTGCTCTCCTACCCTGGAAATGTAATTACAGCTCCACAAAGCCCTCTCTGGAGAGACTTAGGGTGATTAGAGCAGGACATGGCAGTTGTCTCTGGAAGAAAGCGTCAAGACCGAAATAGAAGATTCTTAACTTCGTAAGTCTGCCTTCTCAGCTCGAAGCATATGATGCAGTTCCTGGGACAACTGCTGAAGCCTGAAGGAACGTTTGGTATTCCCCCGCTGAGCAGTTTGCCGTTACATCAGGGGATCTTTTTTTTCTTTTTTTGCATGTGTCCGCCCTCTACCTCTATCTGTTCTGGTTCTCTGGTGCCACAGAGAAAGTGTCTTTGAGACGACATTACGATTTCAGATTAAAGGAGACCAAGTAAATGCAGTGCGTGATCCTAGACTGAATCCTGGAACAGGAATGCAGGGTGGGGGTGGGGGTGGGGGTGGCAGGAATCTATAAAGAACATTATTAGGACAGTTGGCAGAATTGGAATGCAAGCTGCGGATTTGATGTTAGTATTATGTCATTATTAAACTTCCTGATTTCGGTAAAGGGACTTCAGGTCTGCAACTGACTCTAAATGGTTCCCAATAAAATATGCCTTTATGCAGAAAGAGAGGAGGGTGGGGGAATGGCAGAGCTCATGGGGCAAAATTATAGCAATCTGTAAACCTAGGCGAAGGGTATAGGAGCTCATTTTATTATTCTTGCAACTTTCCCGTTGAGTTTGGAATCATTTCAAAATGAGGAGTTTTTTAAAAAAATCACATTAGGAAGTAATTCTGGCCTTGTAGGACTGACAATTACTCATTTCTTAAAAGAAAATCTAGGAAGGCTAGAAAAGATCAACAACATGCATGCTCCAAATAATTTCTGCATGAAGTAGAGAGAGCTGAATTCGCAATTAATTATATCCACAAGTAAGATGAAAATCCAGATGACCACCGCAGCCCTGCTGACTTTAGAACACAGGACGCAGGACTCGACCGTGCCCCTCTGGGGCGTGGCCATCTCAGGGGCCTCATTATAAAGTCAGCACAGGTAGGAAGTGAGCCCTTCACGCGTGAAGGGACCTGCGCTTCTTTCGATGGTGTCGGAGAATGCTTTGTCGTGTAGTTTGCAGGGTCTGTTTGTCTCCCGTTCTTATGAGGAAGCCAATGAGTTGACTTGGAGTTCAAGTCCATTTGTTGTTTTGTTTGTTTTTTGTTTTAAGTTTATTGGGGTAACATTGGTTAATAGAATTGTATAATTTTCAGGTGTACATTATAATTTGACATCTATATATTGTGTGATTACCACTCAGAGTCCAGTTTCCTTTAGTTACTATATATTTGATCCTCTTTACCCACTTCACCATGTTACCATATATTTGATCCCTTTTACCCACTTCACCATTTCCCAACCCCCATATATTTGACCCCCTTTACCCTGTCTACCTCTTCCCTCCCAAGTCCATTTGGATTGTGAGATGAAACCATGGAATTTCCCTGTCTTCGGGTCTTTAGCAAGCCGGACTTGCCAACAACAGCCTCCTGGTCTATACGTGGATGTACCACCCTGCCCCCCCCATCCATGAGGTGGAGGGCCTGGGCCCTCATAGAGGAATGGTGAGGGCTCAAAGCCCTCCAGGGATCTCCCTTGGGTTCTGCTCTGGGTGTGGTGTCAAGCATCAGGGCCAAAGTGGTATTCACAAGGGCTTTTCTGGCTTTGTGGCATTGTCACCAATCTATGCCTTTCATGGCTCTGCATAGTATTTGAAAAGCTATGTGGCAAGGTCCAAGTGCCTCACCTTGCTTTTGCCTTCGTGTTGGAACACTACAGAGCTTAGAGCATATAGACTGGGAGAGTGGGTAGGAACCTGGAACAGGATCCAGTTCAGCAGTGGCATACTCAGACACCCATGGGAACCAGGCAGGCACCACAGGTGAGTAAAACTAGCCAGGAGGCGATGAGGCAAACTTGAATAACTGGTCTATCGAAAAGGCTTCTCAGGACTCATTCCACTGTTGCCACGGAGGAACGTGAGCCTGCTGAGGTCAGATCTTCCACGTTTTCTAAGATGCCTGCATTCTAGATTACAAATCTCCTTGTTTGTAAATATTGGCAAGATTTTTTTTTTTTTTAATTAAAAACTGAACAGGCCGAAGCAACACATCTGGCAGGTGGGATCAGTTCACAGGCTGATCCAACCCACTCACATTACATGTTTGATGATTATATTCTGCAAACAGTTACTGGGCTGCAACAGGGTGCTGTCACCCGGGATCGGCCTTCAGTCACACCCCAAGTTAACTGCAGAGGTAGACTCACTGCATCGAAGTGTTAAACTTGCGTAGTGAGTGTTCTGGTTTGACATGAAAACAAAAATTTGGCTAAAAGATCCAGCCTCATGAACAGGAGTAATTAATTCCAAATGTTTTTTTGGAAAGAAAATTAATTCCATCGTGAAATCTCCTAACATCCTACTTCTGCCACATGTTTATGGAAATGCCTCCTTAAAACTCAATGAGTATGTTCCTTCCTAACCGCAAACAAACCAGCTTTCAAAAACAAATATGAATAAAGATAGGGTTCAAAGTGTCAGCTACAACCGTTATGGGAAAAAAGGGCCCCCAGCTCCACTTCTAAATGACTTGTTGGATGGAACGTCTCTCGAAAGATGTCTCCAGCTTCTATCTAAAGACATCTCTGGCTCTCCCAGGGAGAGACATTTTGGGCGGTTTATAATGGAGAGGACTTTGGGACGCCCCAGACCCCAGGAAGAAGGGGAGGCTTCCATGCACACACACTGGCCCCTGTCCCAATGCATTGTCACATGTTCACACATAACTAAGGCTCACATGTGCCCAGATTCTGGAGTCAATTGGACTGGGGTTCAAATCCAGAAGCTGCCACGTGTTCGCTGTGACCTTGGGCAACTTTCCTAAACTCCTTCAGTTTCCTCATGTTTAAACAGGGATAAGAATGGAACCTATCTTGGAGAGCAGTTGTACGAATTAGAAAACTTTTGTACGGTACTTACCATGGCGCCTATCATGCAGCACCAAAGGCGCCTATCATGAAGCAACAGGATGAGCAGCCTGCCTGCCCCAGGTGGGCAGACCCTCAGAGCTGGCTGGGAACGCGCCGGAGGATGCGCCCACGGCCCGGCCAAGCAGCCGCACAAAAGCAGCTCAAAGGCACAGTCGTGTTTTGGGTGGCTTTCGGGGCTTTTTGGTAAAGTTTTATTCAGATATAATTCACATACCCTTCAGGTCACCCATTACAAGTTTATAATTCGGTGATTTTTAATGTATTCACAGATACGTGCGACCATCAGCACAGACAATTTTGAAACATCTTCATCAGCCCAAAAAGAAACCCCATAACTTTTAGCTGTTGTTCTCCAATCTCCCCATCCCCCCAGCCCTAAGCAACCACTAATCTACTTTCTTTATAGGTCGACTTATTCTAGACATTTCATATAAATGGCATGATATAATATGTGATCTTTCGTGACTGGGTTCTTTCACTTCGCATGTTTTCTGGGTTTACCCATGTCACAGTACATGTCAGTATTTCATTTATTTTTATGGCCAAGTAACATACCACATTTTATTTATCCATTCGTCAGTTGCTGGGCATTGGTTTTGCTTTCACATTTTAGTTACTGTGGATAATGCTTCTATGAACATTCATGTACAATTTTTTGTGTGAACATATGTTTTCATTACTCTTGGGTATAAAGCAATGAGTAGAGTTACTGAGTCTAATGGTAACTCTGTTTAACTTTTTGAGGAACTGTCAAACTGGTCTTCAGCGTAGGCGTACCATTTTATACTCCCACCAGTGTATAAGGGTTTTGATTTCTCCACATCTTCACCAACACTTGCTATTATCTGACTTTTTGATTCTAGCCATACTCATGAGTGTGAGATGGCATCTCCTTGGGATTTTGATTTGCATTTCTCTGATAACTAGTGAGGTTAAGTATGTTTTCCTGTGCTTATGGGCCATTTGTCTATCGCCTTTAGAGAAACGTCTACTCAGAACATTTGCCTATTTTTCACTTAGGTTATTTGTCTTTTTATTATCGAATTGTAAGATTTCTTTATAAGGTCTAGATACAGGATGCTTATCAACTGCATGATATGAAAATATTTTCTCCCATGCCATGAGTTGCCTTTTTCCTTCCCCGATGGTGTCCTTTGAAGCACAAAGGGTTTTTAATTTTGATGAAGTATGATTTATTTTCTTGCTTGTACTTTAGATGTCATATCCAAGAATCTATTGCTAAATCCAGGGTCACAAAAATTTATTTACTCCTGTGTTTTGGCTCCTGCGTTGAGGTCTTTGATCCATTTTGAGTTTATGTTTATATATGGTGTGAGGTAAGAGTTCAGCTCTCTTCTTTTGCATGTGGATATCTGGTTGTTCAGCCATGTTTTAAAAGAAGAAAAAGAATTGTTAGGGTGATATGATCATCCACTAAGACATACCTCAGCCCAGTCCACCGTGGAAGACCACTGGCTAATCAGAGCGGAACAGGAAGAGTTAACTTTCACAGCAGGAGAGGCACTTCAGCTGTAATTCTTTAGCTCATAAATTACACCCATTAAGTGGATGAAATAATAACCAATAGGGTAGTAATCACCCTAATTTATACTTATCTCTTAACTACCTGCCATCTCTGGGCCTTTCAGGCAGAAGTAGGATGTAATAGAAACAAAATCAACCTTTTCATCAAAGACTAAGAGCCGATTCTTGGCCACCTTTGTGACCCTCGATGAGTCACTTACCCTCTCTGGACCTTACTCTCATTTCTAAAGTGGGACAATGATGCCAAGGTCCCAGTATTATCGAATAGGTTAAAGAAACATGGGAAAGCGTATAGTGCTTGATGTCCAGTTGCCACACAAAGCAGGTGTGCTCATTCTCATCGTACTTCCCTTCCCTCTTCCACCATTGGTCAAGCTAAAAGCTAACTACGTGTCTGCTCCTTCAGATCACAGAGGCCAGAACCCTAGAATTCCATACAATAGCCAATTCCAGAGGCACAAACACATCCCACAAGCCGTCCTGTGCTAGCCCCATTCCTCTAAACGAAATATTAACCCCGGGAGTCTTAGAAAAGGATGATGCTCCGACGCACCTCTACTCGGTTGAGGGTGTGCTTGGAAGGTGCTCAGGCCTCAACCAGCTCAGTGTTGCAGGTAGTTCCCCTGCTGCCTGGCAAGACAGTCGATTGAAAAGGAAACTTATAGCCGTAGGACTGAGTGATTGCTCACTCAGTACCTCCTAAATGTTGGAAGAGGGGACCAAGAGGGATCATCAGAGTGTGAATCGATATTTTCCTCTGGGCCTGAAATTCCTTCCAGTGGTACCCTGCTCTTGAGTTAAAACATAGTGTCAGCACCAGGATCTAACATCGTACACTATGAGCTAGTGCATGCGAAGACACCGGGAACGGTGAGAAAAGCTGTGTAAACATGACAGGGCACGATAACCCATGAGTAACCATTGGTATAAATAACAGGATGTTAGAGCTGAAAGGAAGGGACCTCAGAAATCAATCCGGCTCCCTCAGTTGGCATAAGAAGACAGCAAGTCCGAGAACACTGGGTGACTTGGCTGAGGCAAGGCAGTAAGTAGCAGCAGAGTTAGGTACCTGATGCACGTGCCATCAGGCCCTGAGGCCATGGCATCTGGAACACAAACATTTTGATGCGGAGGCTGTCACAAAAAAGAGACTGAGTGTTCAGGCCAGAGCTGAGGGCACCGGAGAAGCAGCTCAGGAGCTACGTCATTGGAGGAGGGAAGCCGAAATAGACTCAAGGCAGAGGCACAAAGGCTGGAAGGTGCTCTGCATCCACATGTCGGAGATGCTTCTCGTAGGGAGATTCCATCTCAGCTGAAACTTCGAGGTGCCAGAAAAATATGGCGGGACATCTGTGCCCCGTATGGCCTGCCTCTGCCACCGATTGTCCAGGGGCTTCCCGGGACCATCACTCCCCCTCTGAACCTTGGTCTTCTCACGGCGAATGAGATAGTAAATTAGGTGAACTCCGGAGGTCTGTGGTCCCGAACAGTCTTCAGGCTTAAGGCCAGGTCATGCCAGGGTGGTAAATTAATCTAAGGATGGACAACTTTTTGTGAGCCTATTCAGAAATAAGTTTGGGTGATGATTTTAAGTTCCATTTTCTTTTTATGCATCTATTCAGGTGATGCATTTAACCTGATTAATAAAAGCCCACTGGCCTAATGTACAATATTAGGAGATAATTGCAATGGATGAAAGTCTCTTGAGTCAATTAACTCTTATTACCTGGAAACCATTTATAAGAGGCAATAAATTATTGGGACAACACAATTAGCAGTTCCACAATAAAACAGTTTTCACGTGTGTGCATGTACGTGCCGCTCCCTCCCCGCCCCCCCCCACCTCCTGAGGGCCTGTCAAGGTAAAGGGTACGTATCTGAGGGGACCGCTGTGCCCTTTTGTGTTCACAGGAGTGTGTTAACATGCAGCAGGGTTGACATATCCCAGGCTAGACCGAAGCAATGAAATAAGCTTTCCACGCCTGGGAACAATGATGCCTGTGTCACAGCCAGTCAATGGCTGTTTCAGTGCCTTGTGCCTAATAGACTCTCACCAAACGTTGGCCAATCTGCTGAGTGATATTTGAGGTTGGATCTTGTGATTCGATTTAAAGCTCATTTCTAACACTTCCACCTGGAATTTAAAAACTGAACTCACTTAGTATTTAGAAAAAGTTGTTTTCCATCAAGCTACAGGTCCTATACTAGCATGGACAGAGTTGGGACCAAAGAAAAGTTTAGTATAAGGATGCTAGTAGGTACCGGTACAGTAGCAAATAAGCTCTAAGAGCCCCATTGATCGCTTACATTTGTTTTCAATCTGTGGAAGAAGATTGTCTTGTCCCCGAAGGGACCCAAGCTTAGTTCAGTGTGTCTGAAGGATTCTGGGCCCCTTTCCACTGAATCTTCCCGCCATTTGCTTAGTAAGCGAGGAGAACAGCTCTAGAATTCTGCATTCATCTACCTGGCATTTACTTTCGCTGACCTTTTAGTGTCTCTATCACCTAAAGCATTTTTCCCTCCGCTGTCGCATTATAAGCGCAATCCACATTTCAGACGTTCAAAGCGGGGGGCGGGGAAATACAAATCCCACAGCACAGCAATGCTAATGATCAACGTTTTATTTTTATCGCGTTGACTGTTTCAACCACAAGCTTAAAGAATTATCAAGGCACACCGCATTCATCCAAATAAGCTGGAAATAATAGACTGACCAGAACCAGTGCTGAGAAGGCAAATTTATAAGTCGAGTAATTGAAAATGTAATAAAGAAAAAAAAACAAGTTACCATAGAACCAGGATCTCTTTTGTGTGTACGTCCAAATTTGTGGGGTTTGGGGTTTGTTTGGTTTTTTTTTTTTACATCACCAGATAATTTTATGATAGCCTATCTGTCACTTCTTCAATGATGATAAACGTGCGATCTGATCTTTTAGAAGAATAAACAGTTCCTTGTTAATTAATTTATACAGCTGTCAGTGAAGCTTTCTCTCTTTTTGCACTCTAAGTGTTTCCCTGCCATAGATTTTCTTGCCGTTTCTGGCAAACCTCCAGCGAGAGCCTGGGATTTATTAGGCTGACTTGGTGCAAAGTCTATTGATTGTGGCCCCGAGGGTAATAACTAAATAGAGCCGGAGCAACAAGTCAATAACACCATTGTTGCTGCAGCCTGCACTCACTCGAGGAGCGAGACTGTTTTACAGCAGCCGAGGGTGATCACGGGCAGATCAGTGTGTTCGACACATGCCGCATGCCCTGTGCGAGCACCGAGGACCGTTTGAAAGCTTTCAGCGGGATCGCTGGAGGATCGGGGTGGGGTACTGGGATTATGAATCCCGTGAACTCCTTCATTATAGCTTAAAGGTTTCAACTTTAGTTTTTAACATCTGCTGCAACCTTGGGGAGCTCTGAAGCAGGGCTGGTGCAAGGGAGTGCAGGAATGGGCTCTGGGCCTTGGCGCTAAGTGGTCTGTTCTTGTTCTCACCTGTGTCCTGGAAACAAGATCGTCATGAGCAGAGAGGTTCTCTCACAGCTGCTGTCTGTCGTCCATCCATCCCTCCGGCTGTCCATCCATCCCTCCGGCTGTCCATCCATCCCTCCAGCTGTCCATCCATCCCTCCAGGCACCCATCTGTGTGAGGTCTAGCCAGGGGCTCCATCTCTGGCTTCTCCTACCCCAGAATATGCTCAACATGAACCATCTAAACAGGAGCGATTGTGACCCCAGAGGAAGTCATAACATTGTAATCTCCTCCCTTCTCAGTCTTGAGTGGCACTGACTTCATTTTAGAAAGCATTTTGTTAAGGCTCGCTTAGAAAAAGAAACCAGTCATGTCTTCCCGAGCTCTTCTTTCTTAATTGCTAGAAGTTCAGAACTCTGACTTTCACATACCCGATGATGGGTTTTTAAATTACGGAAAGCAGAATCAAAGTCCACATCATTCTCTGTCTCTCTCTTGCCTTTTGAAGAATCCTCACCATGCCTCATGGGAGAAATCTGTTTCCATGCCCGTAGGACTGGAAAGTCATGAGACAGGTTCTGCATGTGGCTAGCGCTCACCAGCCTCCCGACCTCTGGGACTCATTCTGGCCAAGTGGTGTCTGAATCGCTGAGATGGACTGAGTTTCTTAGGCCCACTGCATAAAACTCTGGGACCCTGGCCCACAATCCAGGTCCCAAATTGATCACTAATGAGGAAGTGCCTTCCCTTCAGGTGGCAGTGCTGACACAGCCACAAGGCAGCCCTTTATTACACAGACATTTGTCCTTTGAGTCTTTGACATAGAGTGTTATGGAGAAAAAGGCAATTTTTACTTTATGGACCATAAAGTAAAAAATAAGACTTCACCAAAGGCATTTATTCTGAATATAAAATCTGCATGGTAGAGATGCCTTCCCCGGTAGTCCCTGGTGGTTATCGCATTTCGATTCCATTCCTGACATTCATCAACCAGAGACAAAACTCACCTGCAGGGAGGAGGCCTAGCCATCGAGGGGTCCAAGATCACGAGCGCACAGGGATTCCCTCCCCGTCTCCATAGGGCTCAGGTTTCTGGACGTGGCATTTGCCCTCTGGCTCCCTCCCGAGGAAGTGCTGACATGAAATTAGATTCCTCCCGTGTTGTCATTTAACTTTCACAGAAGCAAATAGAAAGAATTGATGACAGCCAACCCCCTAACAGCCTCGGCACTCACATCACTCTGGAAAGGTGACCTTTTAGATCCATGACCTGGAATTACCTGTCCCCTGGATAAACACCCCCTGATTTTTAACTTAATACCAAGGCCATGGTCTCCAGGTTGCTGAATGGAAGAACTATTGGCTGGCTTCAGGAAAGGCAGACACCTCTGAGCAGTTGTTAGGTTCTTCTGCTGAGGCCATTAGCCATTATTACCCACATTTGTCTTCCTGATAAGAGATAGCGACCATTGTGAGCTGTGCCCAAATGTGACTGCGTGAACCAATTACCCACAAATAACCACAAACCCTTGTGTGACCCAATCGAAACTGAACACAGATCTTTCGCAGCATTTTGTATTTTAAAACAAATTTAAGTATTCCGTACAAGACTAAGACTTTTTCCCGTTCATTCCTATTTTGTTAAAAGAATCCTTGGCAAATCTGTGGCAAAATAAAACGTAGGAGGGTTTTTTAAATTACTTTCATGAAAGGTTCAGAAGCATGGAGCAACTCTATTAGGTAGCATTCCTTCTAAAAGAAAAAAAAATTTTTTTTGAGCGTTTACTCAATACTAACAAAATTTACGAGCAAAAGTGGGCCACTTCTTCCTTCACTGGGAGATATAAGTAACTTTCTCGTCAGATGTTTTTTTGTATCTAAATGAAGAGATCCCTGTTCAATCTGCTTATGTTCAACCCTGTGATCCAAGCCGTTTTTGACACATCAAGATGACCTAAGAGTCGATAAGCTTTGGCAGAGGAAAGAAATATGCAAGAGAAGTTTAGGAGCTGAGGGGGGGAAAATGATAATCTAAGTTGATTTGTAGAATACTTTCAAATTCTCGAAGATGTTTTTATTTGGGTGGCTGTGGAAACCTCAGGTCTGTTTTATCACAGCTTGAAAAGGGAAAAGAGGAAAAACACCAAAGAACACGCACATTTGCGGTTCTTTTGGATCGTATTACCAACATCTCATCTCAAGGTTTCCAGGAGTGGAAGCCAGATATTTACGGTATTATGTACTCTTCCAAGTGTCAGAGGTAGTCAGAATCATCTCAAATGGAATAAACAAGGGGATAAACAGCTGAAAATAATAGCTTTGGGTATTTGCTAGATGCCGAGAAGTCAAAGGGAGTGATGTGTAAGCTCATAAAACAGTGGCTGCTGGGTTTATCTTTTTAAAGGGAGACTGGATTTTGACATGGAGACAAGCATGGCGAGAGTTTTTCAGTTGTGAGCTGACCAGCGATTTTTCTAACTACCACCAATAAAACAAGTGAATACACCTCCATAAGAGACATCATCTACTTTTTGCCTCTTGGGGAAGATTATTCCAAACTCATACACTCATGAAGCCAAGGATAGGAGTCGGACTTACCTTCAGCCATTTCAGATAATCCAGACGTGAATTTAGAGACTATCACTTAGTCTGTTATCACATGCTTTCCCATATTTCAAAAACAAATGACCAACTAGGAAACAACTTTATTTGACAATCAAATCTGCTTAAGCAACTATAGCCAGCATTCATTTTTCATCACTTTGTATGTTTTTTGTTTCCTGCATGTCATGGTTTGAAATAATCTGAAAATAGGTATCTGAAGGATTACATAAACAGGTGAGATTGTAGAGAGCAAAATATCTATATTTTCAATTTGCTGTTATGCAGATGCCGTCATGCTCTGTATAGACATATTCTTTCTTTATGATATGCTTTTGTCTCTAAGAGTTCCTCTGTTCTTTAGGTTTCTCGTGGACTATTTTTCTATTACAACCTATTTATTACTTATTCAGCTCTGAATTGCCGATGTTAATTGTTTAATTCTAAACTTATATCTATGCCTGTAATTTCAATAATTGAGGATTTGGGCAGCACCATGATCTTGGTAGCAAAGGAATTTAATAATATCGCCTATAGTTTGCTCAAATGCATGCACATTAGTTTAGAATAAAACTTCAAAACCTTTGAAAAGAAAATTTCAGAGTAAGTTCATTTTTCTCCTTTGACTTGTTTCAGAAGGCTTTCTGTAATGCCCACATTTACCAAGTATTGCCCAGGTACTAAGTACTAGATTAAGAGCTCACTATGTGTAATTTTATTTAATCCTCATGTTAACCTTATAAAGTATATTACGTTGTTCCCATTTTATAGATTAGGAAACTTAATATTACTAAAGTTAGTAACTTTCTCAAAGCCATGTGGCTAAGAGAAAAGAAGACCCTTCTGGTGTCCCACAAGGCCAGCATGATCTCATCTCTGCCTCCCCCCACCCCGCCCCCCAGCTCACCTCCTTCCCATCATTCTCCTCTCGGACACAATGCGTTCTCTCAGTCCCGATAGCATGCCACTCCGGACAAAGGGCCTCTGCTGTTCCATCTACCAGGAATCTTTGTCTCTTTCCGCCTTCCCCCGCTTACTCATTAACTCAGTGCATCCTTCACATCTCAACTCAACATCATCGCCAACTCAGGGAAGCCCTCTCCAGGGTCCCTAGCTGAGCTCAGTCTTGTGGCGGTCACAGGGGTGCAGTCATCAAGCTGGGAGGCACACGGTTGTTCCAGGTGTTGGCACCGTCAGGTACCCAGCTCAGCATCAGAACTGAGCCAGCCTCTTTGCAGGCAGCTCTCAGCGATTGACTGAGTGCAGTAGGGCCCTAGGGCCAAGCCACTTCTGCCCATTGTGAGAGTCCCCCAATGGAAATGAGCTGTCTTTGACCCAGCGCTCCTCATTGGGTTGCCAAGACTTGGTCGCATATGCAGTGTCCAAGGCCCTACCTGCCCTTCTTGCCTCTTTCTCCCTTTGCTTTATAGGGGCAGATCTGCATGATGGGCAGAAGCCTTTCCCTGCCCAATCCTGTTCACAGGTGGCCCCCTCCAATAAATTTCTTTTGTTCCTAACTCCATTTCATCTTCTGCTTTCCTAGAAGTCTCAACTGTCACCAGTCCCCTCTTCCAGACTCTCACAGTTTCCTGTCTGCTTCTTTTGTAGCACTTCACAGTTTTGTGGCACTTAGAGTTTGAAGCTGTGTCCTGTGTGCGTGTGATCGTTTTGTTGAGGTCCGTAAGCTCCGTCAGGCCAGGCCCCTGTCCGATTTTGCTTATCATTGCATCCCGAGACCCAGGTCTCTTTCCTGTTACTCCAGAGTAGAGACTTGTGCCCTGGACTGGAGCCACACCACGTCCCATCGCCCTGCTCTGGTGCTTGCTCCACCCTGTGTGTCCGGGGCCGCTTCACCGACTGTAGCTGGTCGAGTGCTGAGACTGTCCACACAGCGCTGAGTGACACATGGAAACCTAGCGCTGACCGGGAAAGAATCCTGGAAAAGGATGTTGCGACGCGGCCCGGATCAGGCCAGGTCCCGCGCTCAGGCCTTTGGCCTCCTTGCCCTGCGTGGAAATGCATGCCCTTTCTCCTTGAGGAGCAGATAGGACTTTAGTGTTTCCAAGGCCTTCTGAATGAAAACATCTGTATTCGATTTTTCCCGTCACAGCGTATTAGTGAAGTCCTGCAGAAGAGCAGCTTGTAGTTGACAAGACTCTCATCAGAAGGTGTCACTGCCATCAGCTGGAATTACAGTGGGGCTGTTAGCGCTGGTGCCCTAGCCAGATACCAGTCTGGGTAATTACGTTAAGTCTACCTAAATTCCCTCCAGACTTCTCATCGGACACAGTGTTCATCTCTGCCTTGTGCAAGGGAGCGTTTGCTAAGAGCCTTTCAGCTGCTGCCATAGTTCATTCCAAAAATGGATGCATTCCTGAAGGACCACTTGTCAGGGGGTGTTGTTATGGGGGATTCCTGCTTGAGAGGCTGGCCTGGTTAGATCGCCCCTGAAGCCCTTCACCTTCCAATTTGAATTCTGTGATTCAGTGATTGTCACCTTCAAAATACAGTGTTCTTGGAACCGTTAAGAGCCTTGTAAATGAAAAAATACTGCCAGATCAAAAGAGTAGAACTTAGTAAAGGAGACGTTTACATGCACACACCCCGAAAACATGTGGACACAAACCTGGACATGCCAGGGACCCCGAAATAGTCACGGTTGTATTTTCTCTCTTGAGTGGAGTTGGAAGCCATAATTAAGTGAAGACAAAAGCATATATACGTTGAACGAAAGGCATGTAATCTTGGGGATAATTCTGATGTAATTAGCACAGCAGAGCTGCATTAAGGCCCATGTGCAATGAGTGGAATTTTCCAGCATTGATTAAGCTGGACCCGAAGAGAACTAAGTCTTTGTCTGAAGCTGCCAAAAGAAAACAACTTTGGGATATTTAAATTCAGGTTGGAAATTGGTTTGAGTAAGGGATATTTTAACCACAGCTGTTCAAGGGCTAAAAACATATGCGTGTATGTGCATGCATGCACACACGTGCGCACACACGCGGGCACACACACACACGCACATACACACTCTGCCTCCTCTAGAAACAAGTTAGCCAAAGGTGTACATTCCTTCTAAGTTCTCATGATCAACAGATGTAAATGTTCACGGTGTTCAGATGAATTATGGACCCTAATGAGATTTCAATACTGAGCAAACAATAAAAATTTATGCATCGCATAGTTGCCGTGGCCTTTGGCTCCATGGCTAGTGTTCCACCCTTTCAACAGCTTCAGTAATATAATATCCAGCTGGCTTAGAGGTAAGGAAAATTCGAGGGATGAATTGAAATTGTGAGAAATTATTTGATGGATTACTTTGTCAGGGTAATGCATGGCCTTGGCATAATTACCATGGCCACCTTCACCCTTGAGGCAGGTGGTGACAAAGGCCTGCAGGCCTAGGTGCTGAGCCAGTTCTCAAATGTGCTCCTTGCCCTCCTGGTCCCCAGTGTCCGTGGCGTCTAGGCTCTCCTGAACAAATGCCAAACAAGCACATTCCTGTCCTGGTCCAGCAAGCGTGCAGGACAACCGAAAGGCTGCACTTTTCCCGAGAACTGTCATCTGTGTCAGAACGAAAGGAACCAAACAAAAGGCAGACCAACCTTGAAATAAAATGGGGCAAAGACGGGGAAAGGGATGAATGATATCTTTTAAAGCAATACGTTTAAACACAAAGGTGAACACAGGCACGCTAATCCTTTTTCTCTTCTCTTTTTTTTTTTATCAATTCAGACCTTGAACTTAATGGTTGTCTGCCTTGTACTTTATAATGTTCAAATCTTAACATGTGATTAATAGCAGATTCCCCGTGCGTACGTGTCAGAGACCACATCTGTAGCAAATCTGCCAGCATATTTCTTAAACTAGTTTTACTTTGGAACCATAAAGTAATTCCTGTTTAGTGAATGAGAATAAACCTATTATACATGAATATAGCTACACCCAGGATCCGCTCTTCGGGGAAGAGAAGTGTCTTATATGATAGGGCGGCTCACATTTCAGCGTTCTGAAGTACTTTTCAGCGTGGCCTTCAACAGTGAGAAACTGTTCCCACCCATTTCTTGGTTTTATTATGATAACAGAAATGTATTTGCAGCATGTTGACAAACTCATGTGGAGTAAACAGAGTAGTCTTAATTGTCAGTTCTAATGTTTTAATGCTAAATCGGGCGATAAGTCAATGTTTCAATTTGGCACAGTCAACCACACGTTCTCCAAAAATAGCCTTCGACACTTTTTAAAGCACGTCAGTGGTGTACTTAGGCTCTTCACAAAAGGCTTCATTCTTGTCTACAAATGGCAAACCTCCCCATCATCCCAAGAGTGCCCAACTTAAGCAAGGTTGGAGAAAAATAGACATTTCCTCTGTTTTAAGGCATTTCTTCAACTCTTAACTCTTGTCAAAAAGTAAAGATCTCGGAGTATACAGGGAAAGCCTGCCTGAGAGAGGTTATCTTGATTTTCATTTAACATACGCTCCCACTGATTTTTTTTTTTAAAGACTCGTCGTCAGTATTTCTGCATAGCTGAAAACATAGCTTCCACCCTGGAGAGAGCTCAGGGCTGTTCATGTTACACTCTGAAGCCATATGTTTTCACATCATGGCAAAACCCAGGATGTAGGCAGATCCCTCAGCCCCTGTTGGCTTTGCATTTAGTCTTTTCCTTGTTCTCTACTGTAAACCTATACAGAGAAAGACCTTTGCACCCTGAATATAAGCACCATCAGTAATGTTTTCCCACAGAGGCCAGCAGGGTGGCTAAGCAAGACTTAGGACTGGTGGGAAAAGTGGGGAGGAGGGACAGAAGTCCATGCATGCTATAGATGAGGATGAGGGACTCACTAGGGTGCGTCACATGCCTTCCCAGGGGCAGTCACTTCCTTAGGAGGCTTTGTCACAAGAATGACCATGCGGGCTGATGCAAGGAAGCCCCTCCAACAAAGGCAGCTCCAGAGTTTACGAACCCTGTTTCAAAGCCACATAAGGGGATGGTTACAGAAATAATAACAGCCCTTTACTTTTAAAGTGGTCACTATGTGCTGATCACTTAATATGGTTTATCTCATTTAATTCTTACAAGAACCCTATAAGATAGATATCGTTATTATCCTGAGGCCCAGAGAGGTAAGGACTTTGTCCAAGGTCACACAGCTAAAGAGTGGCAGAGAGCCGGCATCAAACCCAGGCAGCTGGCTCCAAGGCTCACATCCTTCACCTCATGCTATGTCATTTTCTGTTGTTTAGATGTTGTCTACTCTTGTCTTTTAGCGTAACCTGATTTAAATTTTTCTGCCTTGTCACATTCTCTAACTTTTATCCATGTTTTAATAATGGCTGTAAGATTTTATTGCAAGTTACTAACTTCAAATAATTCATGGTTCTCTTGAATTGTTTTGTTTATAAAGTACCAAAGCGGTTCCTACCACAGTGCATCTGTGCAATTTTGATAGCTGGGGTAAACAGGCACCTTGGCCCAATCATTAAGTGTGACGTGAGCTGCAGGTTTTCCATAGATGCCTTTTATTAGGTTGAAGAAGTTCCTTTTCATTCGAAGTCTGTAGAGAGTTTCTATCATGAAAAGGTGTTGGATTTTCCCAAATGTTTTTTCTGTGTCTAATATGATGATCATATGAGTTTTGTCCTTTATTCTATTAGTGCAGTGTGTTACATTAATTGATTTTCACATGTTAAACCAACCTTGCATTACTGGGATGAATTCTACTTGGTCATAGTGTTTAATCCTTTACTATGGATTCAGTTTGATAATATTTGTATTTTGGTGTCTTATGTTCATGATGGATGTTTCTTGTGATGTCTTTGTTTAGCCTTTGTATCAGGGTAAGACTGGCCTCATGGAATGCATTGGGAAGAATGTCTTCTTCATTTTTCTAAATGAGTTTGTGTAGGATCAGTATTATTTCTTCTTTAAATACAACAGGTTCATTCAAAACTGTTTCATTTTAACATTGATGAGATGCTGTAGGAACTTAACTCTTGATTTTATGAATTAGCCTATGGTAAAATTGGTTTCATTATACGTCCTTTCATTTGAAGTTGCAGGACCTATCGATGACGTTAAATGAAGACTTTATGTGATAGAATTCATTATTTGAGCCGCTGGTGCTGGGCTTTTGTTTGTGGGAAGACTTTAAATTATTAATCCAATTTATTTACTTCTTATAGATCTATTCAGCTTTCTATGTCTCCTTGAATCAATTTTGATAATGTGTGTATTTCTGTCCATTTCACCTAAATCGTCTAATTTTTTGGCATAAAACTGTTCAGAATATTGTCCTATAATCCTTTTCATTTTCATTAAGTCAGTAGTGATGTTCCTCTTTCATTCTTGATAGGTGATTTTGTCTTCTTCCTCTTTTCTTTGTCGTTCTAACTAAAAGTTTATCAGTTTTGTTGATCTTTTCAAAGAACCATCTTTTGGCTTCATTGATTTTCTCTATTTTCTGTTTCCTATCTCATTGATTTCTGCTCTAATACTCCCTTTTTTCTGCTAGTATTGGGCTTAATTTGCTCTTTTTCTAATTTCTTAATGTGATTGCTTAGATTATTGATTTGAAACTTTTATTTTTTTCCTAATTAGACAAATAAATTTCCCTCTAAGTTCTGCTTTAGTTGCATCTCACTAATATTGATATTGTTTCATTTTCATTTATTTCAAAATGTTTTCTAATTTCCATTATTTTTTGTTTGACTCATGAGTTTGTTATAAGTGTGTTACTTAATTTTCTAATATTTGGGGATTCCCCAAATTACTTCCTTTTGTTGTTAATTTCTAATGTAGTCCTACTGTGATTGGAGAACATGTTTTTTATGATTTCGGATCTTTTCAATTTGTTGAGACTTGTTTTCTGGCCCCATATATGGTCTGTGCTGGGGAATATTCCATGTGCTTTTTAAAAGAATGTGTATTCTGCTGTTATTAACTAGAGTGTTCTATAAATGTTAATTAGGTCCAGTTGGCCAATAGAGTTGAAGTCTTCTATATCTTTGCTGATTTTTTGTCAAGTTATTCTATCAGTTTTTTGAAAGGACAGTATTGAAATCTCCAAGTATAATTAGTAAATTTTTATTTCTTCTTTCATCTGTCAGTTTTGGCTTAATGTATTTTGAATTTGGTTGTTAACTGTGTATATATTTATAATTGCCATATCTTCCTGATGCACTGATCTGTTTATATTTCTGAAATATTCCTTTTTTTCTCTGGGATTGTTTCTTATCCTAAAGTCCATTTGTCTGTTATTAATATAGACACTACAGCTCTCTTATTGTTACTGTTTGCATGGCATATGTATTTCTATCTTTTAACTTTCAAACTTTATGTGCTTTTGAATCTAAAGTATGTCTGTTGTAGATAGCATGAAGTCTAATATTTTTTATCCAGTCTGGCAATCTGCTGTAGGACTGGAGTATTTACTCCAGTAACATTATGATTTTTTATCTTGTTGGATTTATGTCTGCCATTTTGCTGTTTGTTTTCTGTATGCCTAATGTGTTTTCTCTTTCTCTGCTTCTCCTTTTCTGCTTTCTCTTTTAAAACAGATATTTTTGGTACATCATTTAATTTATCTTTTTTAGAACTACAGTGTTATTTTTTTAAGTCTTTGCTCTGAAAGTTGCAATATATATCCTAACTTTTCACAATCTACTTCAGCTTATAACTGACTTAATTCTAATAAAATATAGCAACTTTATTCCAATATAGTCTTCTTCCCTCTTTTTTTGTACTATAATTTTCATATCTATATCATAAACTCGACAATATTGAGTTACTATTGTTCCTTACGCAGTCTTTATGCTTTTTAAAGAAATTAAGGAAAGAAAAGAGAAAATATATATACAGTCTTTTCTATTTACCATTTCCAGTGTTCTTCATTTCCTTTTGTAGATTTGAGTTACCACTTGGTGTCATTTCCTTTCAGCCTGAAGGACTTCATTTAGTATTTCTTATAAGGCAAGTCTGCCAAAAAAGAAAAAGAAAAGGAGCGGGGGAGGTTTTTTTCTCCTTTGCTTATCTAAAAATGTCTTTATGTCACCTTCATTTTTTTTAATTTATTTTTTTTAATGGTAACATTGGTTAACGAAATCCAATAAGTTTGAGCTGTACACTTTAACAGTAAGGCGTATATATATTTATACTGTGTGCTCACCTCCCATAGTTCGATTTCTTTCTCTTCCCCCTACCCTTTGGTAACCACTAGTCTATAGTCCACGTCCATGAGTCTGTTTGTTTGTCCTGTTTGTTTGTCCTGTTTGTTTGTCGCTTTTAGTTTTATATCCACATATAAGTGATGTCATGTGATTTTCAACTTTTTCTGTCTGGCTTATTTCGCTTAGCCATGATTATCTTGAGGTCCATCCATGTTGTCGTAAATGTCAGTATTTCATTTCTTCTATGGCTGAGTAATATTCCATTGTATATATGTACCACAGCTTCTTTAGCCAATCATCTGTCGTAGGACACTTTGATTGCTTCCATGTCCTCGCCACTGTAAATAATGCTGCTACGAACATCGGTGTGCAAATATCTTTTTGGATATAGGTTTTCAAGTCTTTGGAGTAAATACCCAGTAGAGGAATTGCTGGATTATATGGCAGATCAATTCTTAGTTTTTTTGAGGAAACTCCATGTTGTTTTCCATAGTGGCTGTACCAATTTGCAGTCCCACCAGCAGTGTATGAGGGTTCCATTATCTCCGCATCCTCTTCAACATTTGTGATTCTTTGTCTTGTTGATTATAGCTATTTTAACAGTCACCTTCAGTTTTGATGGATAGTATTGCTAGATATAGGATTCTTGGAAGACAAGTTACCCCCACCCCCACCCTTTTCACCACTTTGAATATCTCGTTTCAGTGTCTTCTGCCGTTGTTTCTTATGGGAAGTCAGGTATTATTTATACTTTTGTTTGCCTGTACATAATGAGTTAATTTTTTTTTTTTTTTTTTTTTTGCTACTTTCAAGATTTCGTCTTTCTGCCATTATTTCTTCGAAGATATTTTTCTGCCACTCTCTCTCCCTGCTCCTTCTGGGACTCCCATTATTGGTACGCTTGTTATTGTCACACTGGTCTCTGAGGCTCTGCTCATTTTTCTTCAGTCTTTTTTTCTTTGTCTTCTTCAGATTGGATCATTCTGTTGACAAATGTTCAAGTTCCACGATTCCTCTTCATTTCATTCATTGTACTTTTCAACTTCTAGAGCTTTTTTATAGCTCCTCTTTCTCTGTCAAGATTCTCTATTTGTTGAGGCATCGTCATCATAATTTCTTTTAATTAAGCATAGTTTCCTTTAATTCTTTGAATATATATATAATAACCGCTTTGAAGTCTTTGCTAAATCCAACATTAGAACCTCTGAGTCAGTTACTACTGACTGTTTTTCTTCTCCTGATAATAGATCACACTTTTTCACTTTTTCTTTTTCTTTTCTTTTTGACATATGATAGTTATTGAAAATGAGACATTTTAGATGATATATTGTAACAGCTCAGGGTTCTGATATTTTTAAGTAGCTTGCCTGAAAATAATCTACAGGATCTATCTCCCCTGCAGTGTGCTCAGTTGTTAGTTTGTTTTTTTATTCTTATTTTTATTTTATGAGCTTGGCTTCCTTTGTGTGCATAGCTTTGTGTTGCCCCTTTGTGTGCATAGCTTAGTGGCTAGCCAATGATTGAGCAGAGGTTATGCTCAAAAATCTTGAGCCCATAAAGTTTCCATCCTCTGCCGAGTGACTCGTATGTGTGTTGAGCACATTCAAAGTTCAGCAAGTTCTCGAGCTTGCCTTGGCTTTGCCTTTTCACAGGTGTCACTCAAGTCTCCCCAGTATATGCTTATACTTTGCCAATCAATAAGAGATGTGCAGAGAGCTCATCTGGCACTTTTATGGCTCTCTCGTTTCTGGGATCTTCTTATGACATTCCTGGTTGGTCTGTCACTCAACCCAACCAGGACTGCAACCTAAGGCTAGCAGAACTGTGGATTTTCCCCTGTTCGTTCTCCTACTAAGTTTGCTCCTTTTCCTGACAGTGAAACTGGGCATGGGTTTTGACCTGTGCTCCAAATCAAGTCAGCCTTCTCAGTCAGCCCCACCCTAGCAAAACCATCATTCTAGCCAATTAAGTGAGGGGGGATGAGGTAGGAATGTTCTTCCCTGAAGTTCTGCCAGCTTTCTATGAATAAACACTTCTGAATTTGTTTTTTGCCCTCAGTCATTATCCAAAGCCTTAAAAGGATCATTTTAACAATTGTTCGGTTCTATACTTGTTGTAGAGAGAGTAAATTTGCCAGCCTCATAGCTGGAAGACCCCTGGTAGAAGGATTTTGCTAGTCTGTACAAAATGTTTCTATAAAGTATTTAAGATGTGGTGGTAATAAGAGATCTCATCTCGGCCTGAAGTTCTCTGAGGTGGTTAATGGCCAGCTCCAGGAGCTTTCATTCCACTCATTCTACCATGGACCATCTGACTGCCCACGTCTTATCTGCAAGTGTTTCTATCAGCTTCCAATCCGGGGCAGCTCTTTGCCCATTAACCTACCCAAAGGCAACAGGTGGGACCTGTTTTGGGCAGAACTGTTGAAGAAAAATGGCCTAGTCATCCGCTTGTTTCACTTTCATTTATCTCTGCCATCTGAGAATACAATACGGATAGCATCAAGCCCGACAAAAGGTACATTCTGATATTATTTTCAGTTTTTTTGTCTTGACAGAGAAGACTAAGCATGGATATCAGAAATACGTACTACAGAAAATAAGAAGGATGGACTCAGTGGAAGGCCAGAGGGAGGTAGCGCTGCTTGTTCTCTTTCTCTATACATATTCTTTTTAAAAAAAGAAAAAAGTTTAAACCCCACCGCCCACTCGTCAGGTGATCGGAGACTGTAGTTGTAAAAATGTGCTGCAGGCAGAAGTTCAGAAAAATCCCAGAAAGTGTTGAAAACATCTCTAAACAAGGTATTTTTCTCCTGCACCTTTCTTGCTAAAGGTCCCAATTGCTGCCAAGAAAGCTAGTGAGAATGTTAGCTGCCAAATAAAAAATTTATGACAGTGTTTGGCAAAGGACTATCTCGCCTGCCTGTTTTATACACTTCCACAAGGCCCTTGAAGGCGGCCTCTCTTTCTTCTCCTCTTCCTCCCCGCCCGCCCCCCGCTTTGGGTACGTATACCTTACTGATCACGGTTCTGGGTTTGTTCTCTAATAAAAGAGCAAACTCCTATAAAGTAGGATTAAAAATATAACTTTTTCCCCCTTCGGTAGCCTCTGAAATGTGAGGGAAATGTTTTCTAGATCCGATGTTTGAGGAGGGAGAAAGGAGATGCTGGGTTTGCTTGTTTAGAATAGACGCGTGTATAAGAAAATGAACAAGAACCTTTCAATTAACGACTGTAGACTCTTCGTGGCAGAAGGAATCTTCAAAATCCCCTAGTCCTTGCATACTTCCACAGCCCACACTTTGCAGAAGGAGACGGTGTTCTGCCTACGGTCACACAGCCAAGGCCACCTGGGAGGAGAGCCTGGCTGCAGTCTCGGTACCACTGTCTACCCCACCACTGTGCAGCACAGCCCATCGTTGCTTTGGTGTGTTAGGGTTTTCACACACACGTGCACTTACAGCATCTTTTATGGCATTAGAATTCTAGGCTTCCCAGCTTTATGAAAATTAAAATACTTCCTACTTCCTTCCCTAAATTTTTTTTTTAATCTAACACATTAAAACTGAGTCAAGATAGGGCTGCGATACTCCTGAAATGGCACTGCCTACCCATATCCATTAAGTCTCCTGGCTGTGTCATTAAATGCTTATTACATCAGCCATTCAATAGGGCAGAAGGGGTGATGCCGTTATTTAGGAAAGGAGTTTTCTTGAATGGAGTTTGGATGTTGATAGTAATAATTACATAGGCTGGTGGTGAACTCCCTGAAATATTTTGCCTGCCTGTCTGAGAAAACAAAATTATCTGTCTCAGTCTTTTCAAAACAGTGATCAGATTATGCTTTCAGTCGTTAATGAGTGCTATTAGCACTCATTTTATCATTCTACCTGATTCAGAAGATTCACTGCTCTGCTGTTCTTTGCCTCACTTGTCAGTAGAGGCATCCGCCGTCATCATCGCACGGCTCAGTGATGTCAAAGCACCCGGCCAGGCTGTGGCTGCCTTTTGCTGTGGCTGTATTGGGGAGTGCGTGTTATTTGATATAAACTAGTGCGGACAGAGCAGGAGTAAGCGGATTATTTCAGACAGCATTAGGAGGCAACCGGAGGAAGATTAGCCCGACATGAGGCAGATATCATAAGCAAATTAGAAAACCTCCCCAATTAGTACAAGAAACCCAGATTTGTGCTGTTTGTGATCTTCCGCTGAAAGGCAAAGTGTCGATGTTACAGGCTCTAGTCTTGATTTAAGTTGAAATGTTGGCATTTCCTATCAGTGCGTGTTAGCATCTGAGACTGTGTACTGGCCTCATAAATGAAGTAAATCCCTGTTCTCTGCGGCTGCCAAGTAGTCCCGATTCTGAGGTTCTATACGTTAGGGAATGTTTTATTTGGCCCTGGAATAATCTCTAGGGCATATTATAATATTTCTATACTGGGAATATCTGACATGACTCCAGTGTCTCACACTTAATCTCTCTTTTGTTTGTTTGTCTCGCGGAACATGGATCATGCCGAAGTCATAAAAATGGAGTATGCAAAATGCCAGATGCTGCAAATGCAATTAGATACTTAAAAATAGCTTCCTTGGTGGCACTGCTGGATATCTGAACTGGGCCTTGTTTTTCTAAACGAGGTGGCACTTTTCTGCTAAGCGACTGATTGTGTGCTCCAACAGGAGGCACGGGGTCCCCTTTTGAGGCCACCATGCAAAGGATCAGGTCATCCTAGAAATCAGACCAGGCACTGTTGTCCTTCCAACTTCATGGCAGTCCCAGATGTGTGCTGTTTTTCTCCAAGTGTGCTATGTAGTCACCTGCTTCTTGACCAATGATGATTTGCAGTCAAGTGGTATGTGGCAGAAGCCGTCAACAGACTGAGCCCGAGTCATGTGAAGGAAATGGGGGTGCATACACTCATCTTAGAATCTGAAATGCGTTTCACATAAACTTTCATTTCACCAGAATTCAAACAACTACAAAACTCAAAATGTACTTTTCATCCTTATCCAAAGAATAAGATGATGTTTTTGTATATGTGTTTGGAGGCTGAATTGTTCTCTTCCAGTTGTAAAAATAGCACACATTCATTACCAAAGAAATTATACGGTGAATCATAGATGTTTTAAAACTCACCATGATCCCGACACCTAGACACAATCATTACTATCATTTCGATGTGTATCTTTCCAATTTTTATTTTAAGTTTATATATGTATTTTTCTTTTTGAAAAATTGAGGTCATAATATACATGCTATTTATAACTTTGCTTTTTAAGTAATATGTTATGGTCAAGAAAATTGGTGGTCGAGTGACGTGTAGGATAGGACAAGATCTTCTTACACCTCTGAATCATCAAGAACAAATTTTTCAATGTAGTTTTAGTATTAATTCTATTTTAGTATGTTTTTTATTGGAAAATTATTAGTATCCAAATGGCGTCTGTGACAACTCTCAACTCACCGATATTATATGAAATATTACCATATCATCATACTCCTTTGAGCATTACTTTACACTTTCTGTTTTTACATGCATGATCTAATTTGAACATCGCAACAACCTATAAAGTAGGAAAAAAAAAGAACAGATGTTGATATCCCTGAATTTATTCATAAATGCAAAGTAAGCTAGAATATAAGATGCACCGTGATGCCAGCCATTACTTTTCCCATCACGTACGGCATGGGGTCTTTGAAATAGGCCCCGACTGGCTACATTTCCTTCGAGTCTTTTTTTCCTGTGCAAAGTTTGCCATTTGTTTTTCAACATGTCAACTCATGTCTCGAACTAATGAAATGTAGATGGTGGTTAAGGCACATGTTTTAAAGAATGTATTCTGCACGCTGTGACACTTAACCCTTGCTTCCAGGTTATAAAAGAGATGCCCCTTTGGACGCCTACTTCCACTGGCAGGAAGCCAAAACAGTGGTCAGTTGGTTAGTCATGGCACAGGTGCAATGAGGATGTCTCACGAACCTGAGATATCTGAATGTACGAATGAGTCCATCACCCACTGACCCTAGGGCCTTGGAGTGAACTGTGTAAAACCCAGCCCACCCATTCACAAAGCCAGCTTCTCTGACATGTAAGGAGGGTCTGGACAAGACTTCAGCAGAGGCCACCGCCTGTGAGGCCCCACGTCGGCCTTATTGTCACACAGGGCTAGGCAACCTAGAATTACAACACTCACGTTTATCTTCAACCACTAGGAAGAAAAGCTTTTTCCTAGACCTTTAAAAGGTGTTCTGTTAGGGCTGAAAGGAAAAATTCCTACAGCCAAGCATCTCCTTTCAGCTAATTTGATAGTTCTCTATCAAGTAAACCATTAGTGAATACATTGATTCTTTTTTTTTTTTTTTCTCTCGTTTTTACAGTTCTGCCTTGGCTATTCCCAAGATTTCTCTGAACCAGTTGGGCAAAATTGATTTTTATTAGTTTCACTGGCCTTGTGGAAAATTATCTCATGAACTGGTTTTTATAGGAGGACTCAAAGCACAGCACAGGGTAAAAAATAAGCCTATAGCAGTCAAAGCTGTTGTCTGAAATGTCTTCAGACTGGAAGGCTGAATTTATTGCACAAAACAAGTACCAGCAAGGCGGAGGTGTGCGGCCCTGCTCATTACCACGGGAAAGGGGAACCAAAAAGCTGAGTGAAAAATTAAATTTTAATAATGCCAGTGATATTTTCTAAATCTTTCCTGACAGAAAGATTCTCATTATTTTTATCTGTCTCCGAGTAGGTTCTTTTAGTGCCATCTCAGAAATGGCCTCAGCTATGATTGTTTTCCAGGCTTTAAGGCATCTGAAAAACCAAATATATACGGAGAGAAATATGCCTTAGATTGTTCAAGGGAGGGCTGTGACCGTGGTAACATTTAGGCTAGCGTATCTACAGCCAAACATTTGCTGGGAGCGCCGTCAGCTTTCACAAAAGAGGTCCGCGTTGTTAAGAAAATTGCTATGAATCTCCCAAGATAAAAGGGGACCCACGATTCACTGCAGTTAGCTATGGGAGGAACTCGGGGGCCCCAAATCCCAAGTTTGGGTTTATTCTGGAAATCGCCCCTTGCTGGAGAGGAGAGTCAAGAAAAAAATGAGAATATCTTATTGTTTTGATAGATATGCAAACTCGCCTTCCAAGTCTCACGTAGTACAGAATTATTTGGGTATATGAGGAAAAATAAAGCCAGAATCATTAAAGTAGCCACGCCAGGAGGACATGAATTCTTCTTGTTTTCTTGGTTCTTCGGTGCCTGTATATAAACCTGTCTCGGTCCCAAAAGGATTTATAGCAATGTACTAAAATATATACCGAACAGTAGATTTTCTACACATGAAATGAAGTCAGGAGTAAGGTGAGTGCACAGACTGTGGACTTGCCTATCCGTTGGTGAGAGACGGGCCACAGATTGCTCCCTCGGCCTCTGGCAGCCGACTTGAAGTGGGAGATGGTTTCAGTTGCACGAGTCAGTATCCTTAAGATAAAAACAGCTCTCTCCCCTACGAGACAGGAGAGAACGCCTTCCCGTGGGACGTCATAATAGGGACACCCGCTGGGCAGGGTAATAAACAACATGTTCAAGAGCATCCTTACAGGAAATACGAGTTCCACGGGCTGTCTCTTCCTGTCCCTCTGTGTCAGCTGGTGGCACAGCTGCGAGCACATGTGCAAAGCCACACTGTGCAGCGTGGACTCCGGGGCTCTGCTGCCTCAGGGGAGACCGGTGTCTCCAAGAGAGAGGGACTCCCTTCGTGAGGCTCCTCAGTCACCCCTGTTTCTCAGCTGGAATTCTGACCAGTGTTCATCAGGGGACTTTGAGATTGTCACCTCTGCCCAGGACCCAGAGCAGCACCACCTTATGTTGTAACCTAGTGTCCTCGTGTTGTCTGGGGGCCGGTTAGGGGTTGGCGTTCCCCATCCACTTGTGAAAATTAAGGCCAGGGAACTTGAGGGCAGTACCTCCAAAGAATGACAGAGGAAAGGGGGATACTTTGTATTTTGGCTCAGTTCTCATGAAAATCCCTCCTAAAGTAGGGTTGGTTTTTCTATTTATTGCAGCTACATGAAGGACCTGAGAAAGGGTTGAAAGGCCACTCCACTCCTTGGCAATTTATTGTCTTTGTTTTCATCAAGTCCGCAGACACGGTCCTCAGTGTCCATCTTCAGGATTGCTTGGGTCACATAGATTTACTCCCATTTTAGAGGTGGGGAAACTGAGGCACATTTACTTGTTTGTCACAAGCTCACTCAACAGAGTGGGAAGAGAGGCAATCCTGTAAACCTGTCTTTGCCACTCACCCTGCAGTGGAGACCACACGGTTTTCCATCGCAGGCCTCCTCCTGGCTGTTAAGACATCGTGTTTAACATCCACGCCATCCTCCTCGAGAATCACCAGCCAAGCTGGAAAGGTCAAGGGGGCTGCAGATGCACACACAGCCCTGACCTCCGTTCGTGCTTTTCATCACCTTGTGAGAGGTCTGAAAGGCACACACTGGCTGGTTTGTGGCTTCTGTTGACTACTCCCTGGCCTCTGACCCTGCGGTTAGGAGTCGGTTATGGGCTAAGTTGGATGCGCTCACTGTGGACCGTGGTTATTGATGCTCATGCCAAGGCTGAACTTCAGACTTCTGCAGGGTCAGGAGGTCTGGGCTCTCCCAGCCTCCTAGGGAATCTCCAGCAAAGCAGGGCAGGGGTGCACCTGACCCCCACTCCCTTCCTTTCCATTTGTTCCTTAATAAGTAGTCAAAGGTCATCGACTGAAAGCCTGCAGCCCACTTGGGCCCACCAACAGATGTGTTTGGTTTGGCTGTCCAAGGTTTTGGAAAACTTTTGCTTAGTTGCCAAAATTAAAAACTTGGGAGAATACGATTTCTGGCTTCCCTTGGAAGATCAGAAGTTCCGGTGGCTCTGAAACTACTTGAGTCTCAGCAGCCATCAGAAGCAGCCCCTCACTTTAGAGAAAGGGTCAGCACGCCCCGTTCTCCCAGTCCCCTCTCCCAATGCCCGCAGCCCTCAGACCGGGCCCGCCCCCTTGTCCCCGCAGCACTTTATTTCTTAGTTAGAAGAATAATACGAGTTCCCAGGCCAACAGGTGACGTGGCTTCACTGGCACAAACCTGGGGATCCTGTTATCTGGCCATCACTGCACCCCACCCTCCTCCTGCCCAAAGAACTGGGAGGCAACCATTGTGTTATAATTCATGAGCCTTCAGAGGAGGCTTCTTCTTAACCCGGCTGGCGTTCACCTGCCCCGAAATGACTAATGCTGCTTTGGGGTATGTAAAATCAGTCTAAGGGAAAAGATGTGAAAGAGGTATCGTAAGTTTGAGCCAACAGTGCTCACTCTGCTGGGTGTCTCATGCCCACTCCAACCAGGAGAACAGGACAGCCCCGGGCTTAGCAGCAGCAGAAGGCCCTCCCACCTGCACTGGGGGGCAAAGGGAGGAGCAGTGTCCCCAGAGCCCGGGACATAGGGTCACCCGATGGAAGCTGGATGTGTGGAGAGCCTATTAGAAGCCACAATGTAGACGGAGCTGCTGGAAAAGCAGAGAAGGAGAGGGAGGAACAGCCTGCTTCTCTG
>NW_006442207.1:5263965-5290979 GCF_000325575.1 Pteropus alecto | reverse complement strand
CTACCGCACCCCTCCGCCGACAGGGGTTGTGACGGTGGGAGTCAGCTTCATTATGATACAGAGCAAAGCGAAGATGGGATAAGAGAAGGATTCGAGGGGAAGCCGCCCCAAGACTGGCACAGTGGGGACACAAGTTAAGGCAGATCCCACTCAGCTTGTCACGGAACCAAATCTGGATGGCAGACAGAAGTTCTCATGTTATGATCTAGAAAATGTCACCACAGCCCTCAAGAGTTGACAGAGACACAGATGGCTGATAAACCACTGCCAAAATGTTGTATGCTCCCTGACACCTGGAAAGAAAAAAGGTGTAAATCCATGACTGTTAGGAGTTAAGTATCCAATGTCAGATCTCTCAGGGAAATAATGTCAAAGCCGAGCAGCCGCGTCTCTACCGATGTGACCTCGACCGGCCATGATCCAGAACAGGCATCCCGGCTGTCAAGGCATGCCCCCGTGGACACCACTGGAGCTGGAAAAGGCAGCCTGTACCTGAGGAGCTAATGGAAATGGGGTTTCCGAGAACGCGGCTCAGCCTGGACCCCACACTGCACACTCAGCAGGGCCAGCACGAGGATGGGCCCTGCAGGAACTGGCGAGGAATCCACGGGCTTTCCAGACCAAGGCACCTGACGTGGGGGGTGCTGTCTACCGGAGGGGGAGCAAAGAGGAGTTTCAGGGCTCATTGTGAGGAGATCGGTGAGTGAGGGTATGAGTAGTAATAATTATTATAGTTATTTACTGCTCGGTTACTATTGCTGAGCACTGACCTAAGCACTTCATGTTGAATTAGCGTATTTATTTATTAATGTGTTTCACTGACAAAGATACTGCTGTTATCAGCCCCATGCTCCTGATGAGGACACCGAAGCACTGGTTCTTTGGACCTTTCAGATTCCTTGTATTGGTACTTTCATTTTTCTCATTTAAATAGAGGACTAAAGGAGGATTGTTGACTTTTTATTTTGCCAAGAGTAATTTCCAAGGAGAGAGTACATTTCCAATGTCCAAATAAGGACACTGGGGAAAAAAACACTGCCATCTACTATCACCATCGCTCCACAAAATAAAGAACATTTTCGCTTTAAAGGAGTCAAAGAACATAATCTCAGAGAATTAATGAGGTGACTTGCCCAAGGTTGCACAACTAGTATGTGGCAGATCCTGGATTTGAATCCAGGCTGTTTGGCTCCAAAAATGAAGGTGGCTGAACAGCGTCTGCCCAGTTGTAGTTGACAGCTTCTCTGGAGGGTGAAATGAGGGGCCCTCAGCCAGGAGGAGCTGGTGGTGGCTAGTTGAGGAAGGCAGTAGGGTTACTTCGTAATACAGGGGACCTTCCCTCAGGAACCCAGCAAAAGGTGGAGCGGGGAGAGTGAGAAGCACCTAAAACTGGGGGTTTGGAAGGGGGGGGTCATCCTGGCCTGGACACCAGTGACGGTCTGCCTGCCCTGAGAACTTTAGTGGGGCCACATCTGGAGTGGGCTTAGCCTTCTCCCTGGGTGGGCCTGAGCCACCAAGTCTAGCTCCTAATAAATCAGGATCATTCTGAAGATTAAATGACATCATGGATGCAGTAAACATCCAAGACTAGAAAAAGACACCCCACCTTTTTAATTCTGTCTGGAAGTTATATCACTGCCCACATCTCATCCGTAGAATACTCGGGAGAGACTCCTTTATTACATTTTAGGGATGGCCAAAGTCACAAACAGAGGCATTTAGTCTTTTTCCAAGATCACACAGTGAGTCTAGCTGATCCACCCAATTTTCTTTTGTGTCCAGCACTCTATTCCAACAGATGCATTAAATTAAATCTTCAGTAGATGCAGAATTTTTCTGTAGCATATCCATAATAAAAAATCGTGTGGCGCGATGGGCAGTCCCTGGTGAGCAGCCTCCAGAGGACAGCTGCCTTTCTCTCTGTCCCCAAATCTGGTAAAGGATCAGGCGATCGTGCACTTACCTAGAAGAGAGGCGGAAAGGACACCGCCAATGTGCCTGTGACTGAAGAAAACTGATGAAATATGCTACCGAACAAAAATGAATATTATCTTAATAAGTTACTGTATATTTACACCAGGCACCAAAGAGTTCTTTGGTTAGTGTTGCGTGCTTTCAACAAAAATCAACTTGCATACCCAATCACGATGTCTAAAAAGAAGAATATAAAGATGGAGATGCCAAAGACTCGCCCTCAGACAACCACAGAGAGTCTGCTAGAGAACTTACGACAGACCCGTTAGATAAGTAACCAGTTTGTAAGTTGCATGACCTGCAGGGATGAAATATAGGACTGGAGACGGGGGTTAGGGCTTCGGGTCAGTTCTCCGTAGAAATGGGGTTGATAATAGTCTCCACCTCATATGATTGTTTTGAGAATTCAGCAACATGTAGAAAATGCCGGAACAGCTCCCGGCCAGGAGTAAATACCCAGTTAAAAGGCGCTGCTGGTGGAGTGTCACTGCTGGCATCAACATCCCTCGCGTCACCGGCGTTGGCCCTATGGCCATCACCGTGGGCCCCACGCTGGAGAGGCCCAAGGAGGCATCACCAGAGGGCAGAACGTGATGGAATGTTCTAGCTCTGGCTTTACGAGCCTTCGCATTTCTTGGATTAGGACGTTTTCTTTCCAAATAGAGGACTGACGGAAGATTGTCCACTTTTTATTTTGCCAAGTAACAATCGTTTCTAAGGAGAAAGTCCATTTCCAAGGTCCAAATAAGTACATCAGGGAAAATACCTGCCATCGACTTCACCATCACTCTATAAACTAACAGACGTGGGAACACGAAAACGAGAGAAAGGACACAGTGCCAGAGAAACGGGCAGTTCCGCAGCCCGAGTGACCTCGTTTTCAAGAAAACTCGGCCTCCTCTGCTGTTCTTCTTCTTCCGCTTCGGCCTCAGCCTGGAGTTTGGGAACCGTGTTCTCGATCGTCCGTGCCCCGCTTCATCTCACGTAGAGGCGGGACTGCGCTGGGCCCAGGGAGAGGCAGGGAACCACTGCTGGGTTGTGAGTTTTCTTCCTTAATTTTGTTGTGGTCCCAACAGCACCAGACACGTTTTGAATTGCCGTTATGTGCAGTCGTCCTCCTGGCACCGGCCACTCGAATGAGAATGAGTATCACGGTGAAACAAGGAGCCTCTGGGTCTGAGGACCTGGCTGTGCCCCATCCGGTTGACTTGAGCGCCTCCCTTCGCCTCTCAGAGCCTCAGGGTCCTCAGCCCTAAAATGAGCAATCCAGGCTAGGGTGTAGAGACCGTTTCCAGCCTAGCCAGCTGCAAACTTGGGAGCGATTAAGTATACCTTGTATTTCTAGAGCATCGTTATTTAATTCTCTTTTCAAGTCCTTCCCCAGCCCCTTGATTGAAGCGAACTGCCTTGATCCTATATGAAAGCCCAGTAGCCAGCAAAGCCACTCACAGGCCCCCTGCCATCAGTGACTTTATATTGAAGAATGGCAGTGGCCTTGGTACCCAGGCTGAAATTCGACGTATATGTTTGGCGACACAGAGTGCAATGTAACTACGTATCACTGATCAAAACCCATCGCACTTATCCATGAGCTCCGACAGGTGCGTGCTGGCTGCCTTCCCAGGCTGGGAAGGGATCCCTGAGCTAGCCAGTGGACGTCCTGCCTTCGCTTTTGATGTTTTTGCCACCACCTCAGGGAGAAGCTTGGCCCTGCTGAGGAGAGTGTCGACGTGAGGCCCAGATAGACAGCGGACTGTGGGAATGTGAAGCCCGGAGGGCTTGGGGAGGCAGCAGCTTCCAGGACTCCTGCCTCCCACACCGGCCACTGGAAGTTTCCAGTGGCAGTTTCTTGGCCGCTGACAACTTTCCTCTCTCCTCTCACCTTTCCTGAAGTGACATCTCCTTTCTCAGAATAATTTGCTGACTGCACACATGTAAAGGGCTTTACCTTTTCAAAGTGCTTTATAATCTTTAATGAGCTAATCCTTTTCTCCCTGGGGTGGGTGTGAGCTGGCTTGTTCTGCTTGGGAAGAAACTGAAAGCCAAGTGTCATGGAGTAACTTGCTCCAGGTCACCCCAGGCAGATCCAGGATTGCGGGCACACAACAAATTGCCCTGGCCTTGGCATTACTCTAATTACATCCTCTGTTGTAAGGCTTCTGTAATTGATTGCTCATTGTGACACCATAAGCTCCCACAGAGAAGGGACTCAGGTTTCCTTTTTTCTTCAGAGGGACTTGGCTGGATTTGTCATACTCATCTGGGCGGGGTCCTAGGACCAGTCCCCAATCTCCAGCGGAGAAGGGCCCACCTTAGGTAGCTTTTAGACGAAGAATGGACAAGCTGCAGGTGACAGGCTTAGTCTGGCTCATTGTCTGTTCTCGCGTGGCCCACAGGATAAAAATGGCTTTTACATTTTTAAATGATTGAAAAAGAATCAAAAGAAGTATATTTGTTGACCTGAAAATTATATGAAATTCAGATCTCAGTGTCTGTAAAGAAAGTCTTAATAGAACACAGCCATACTCACTCATTTACATACTATCCACGGCTGCTTTCTCACCAGGGCCAAGGTGAGTAATTGCGATGGGCCACATGGCCCGCAAAGCCTAAAATATTTACTGTTATGGGTTGAATTGTGTCCCCACTTCCCACCTCACGTCTTCCAACTCCCAGTACCTTAGAATGTGACCCGATTTGAAAATAATGTCTTTGCAGATATAATTAGTTATGTTGAGGCATTCTGCAGCTGGGTGCTCCCCTAATCCAAGACTAGTGTCCTTACTAAAGGAAGGAATTTGCACATAGACGCACACGCAGGGGGAGCACCACGTGAGAATGAAAGCGGAGATCAGGGTGATGCTTCTACAAGCCAAGGAACCTCAGAGATGGCCAGCAAAGCACCAGAGGCCAGGAGTCAGGCCTGGAACAGACTCTTCCTCACCTTTCTCAGGAGGAGCCAACCCTGCCAACACCTCGATCTCAGACTTCCGCCCTCCAGGACCATGAGACAATACGTTTCTGTTATTTAAGCCACTCGGTTTGTGGTACTTTGTTATGGCGGCCCTAGCAAACTAATAACTTACTATCTTGCCTTTACAGAAAAAGTTTGCTGATCCCTATTAAACTGAGTAGAAATTTGGAAATGGGGTAAAGCTACTGTAGCCTCGCTCAGGACCTGACACAGGTGTGCTGTGGCTCGGGGGCTGGCTCCTGCGTGCTCATTTCGTCACCTATCGAACCTGATTTCTCCCGTGTCCTCTTCCCTCGGGGCCCCCTGAGTCATTGACAACTCCTAAACTAAGGTCGGTAAGCCAGACTATTAATGGTGGACGATGGCTTAGTGAGTTGGATCAGCGAAAACATCTGGTTTTCTTCTTATTTTAAACGTCTCATCCCAGAAGCAGGAGTCCTGGTGGACAGTCCTCTTGGCTCCCTCATCTCACATAGCTGTGGGCAGCTGCCTGCTCGGCTCATGACTGGAAATTCTCATTCTGTAATCTGAAAGAACCAATAGCTTCTGAAGATCGCGAGCCCCACAGCTGTTGGCAAAGCTTTCATAGAAACAGGCCGAGACCATCCCGTCTTTTGTACAGATCCACAGCAGTCGGGTGATGCAGCAACGGGGAAGCAGGCGGAGACCTGGAGAACAGGCATCCTGAAGGTCTGGTCTGGATCCTAGGACGCTGAGAAATTGTATCCCAGGGCTGCAGTGGCGAAGTACCATACACTGGGTGGCCTAAAACGGAAATGTGTTTTCTCACAATTCTGGAGGCTTGAAGTCAGAAATCGAGGAGTTTTCAGGGCCAGGCTCCCTCCAAAGGCTCTGGGGAAGGATCCTGCCTTGCCTCTCCCAGCTTTTGACGGCCGCAGGCATTCCTTGGCTTGTGGCAGCATCCCTTCACGTGGCCTTCTTCCCTGTGTCTCTCTGTGTCTCTCTGTGTCCTCTCTTCTAAGGGTACCAGTCATTGGATCTAGGGCCCGACTTACATACAATATGATTTTATCTCAAGATCCTGAATGAGTTACATGTGCGAAGACCCTATTTTCCAATAAGGTCACTTTCTGAGGTTCAAGGTAGACGTGAATTTTGGGGGAGACACTATTCAAATCAGTACAATCGGTGTGGTTAAAAGTGAGAGAAGTCCCAACTGCCCCTGGACTAGGAGCGGGCATGTGACTTAAGCCAATCCAACGGAGTGAATCTCAGAGGTGTTGCTTGGGGTGCTGGGTCATCTGACTCCTGTAACTGGAAAGTTTAAAAGTGGCTGTTCAGGCACACAGCAGGATCTGGGGCTCAAACGATGCCTTCAAGAGTCCATCTCTTTTTCTCCATCTTTGGGCTCTGCGTTGCTATGTTGGCATCCCCCAGATGACTCCCCTCCTGCATGGCAATACAAATGGCTCCCAGCAGCTGTAGGCTTCCCTTGTCCCTGCAGTCAATCCCAGTGAAGAGAGCACCTTTTTCTTGATTTTCTAGGAGAATTCCCCAGAGGACTCTATCTAGCTTGAGTGGCATGCCAAATTCCTGAATAAATGATTGTGCAAGGGATAGAGAGCTATAGTTAACTGGGCCTGCCTGAGCCATATGCCCACCTGTGGGATCAGAGAGTGGTATCAGGCCCCCTCGAATTCCTGAGGCGAGGCTGGGGATTCCTCTCAAAGCTGCAGGACCTAGAAGACTCTGGATGGATATAATCAGGGGCATAATAACCACACAGCTCTAGCTCAGAGGTAACCACGTACCCAGCTTTGAAAAGAATGCTTCACATTCAAGGCAGTGTTAGAGGCTGATAACAATGCATCATTTTCTCCTACTCTTGTTTTCATTTCTTTCAACTAACATTGAATTGGATATAGAATTGGATAGCCTTTCCCTTGGCCCTTGTTTTTGGGAAGTTCCTAGAGAGACACAGGTACAGGTTCCTTTGCACGGAGTTTATCTTGTGCTCTCATGGTTGCTAATTGTCCCGCCAATTGTTACTGTTCTGTCAGACCCCAAAGGTGGGGCATCATTATACGGGCCCGGTCGGCCAGGCAGGAAGGCATGTGCAGGACAGAGCGCTGAACCTGTAGAGTGTCATGCACTCTCCAGCTAATGAATGCAGGCTTGTAAAAGGGTTTGGACACTGCTGGCATCCTTAATAGGAGGGTAGCTAATAGCTAACTCCTAAAGCTATGCTTGTCTGTAAGCGGCCCTCAGAAACCAGAAAAAGTACTGCATGAACCTTCAGGGAGCACATGTGGGTAGAGTCTCTCATTCATGCATTTGGCAAGGTTTTTTTTTTTTTTTTTCCTTTTTTGAGAATCTCTATGCTAAGCTCTGTTTTAGGCACTGGGAATACAAAAGACAAAGGGGATTCGGACTTTTATTGAAACCTGCACAGAAACAGAAAATCATAAACTGTGATCAGGGTGAGAGAGATACACAAGGACGTGGAAGGGTGGGAGGGGCAAGGTCAGAAAATTCTTCTTGGAAGAGGTGAGGAAAACAGATCACGGACTTGGTTTTAGAATGAGAGTGGATCAACCTAAAAATGCTTTTTGGTCACAGATAACAGAAAAGCTAACTCAAACTAATTTGAAAAATAAAGTTTGTTTTCTCATATAACTAAAAGTCCAAAGCAAGGGTGGTTTGAGATAGAGGTTCCTCATGTCTCCAGGACTGGGGTTCCATTTCTCTGCCCTTCTTTCTGCTGTCTTCCAGTTTCCTTCTTAGGCTGGCTTTCCGTGCGGAAACAAAGTGGCTACAGCAGGCCTAGGCCTAACAGCCACACACCACACAGTCTAGATGACCCAACATCCCAAGCAAAGCTTCTGAGATTCACTCTATCGGACTGGCCTAAGTCACATGCCCGCTCCTGACCCAGTCACTGTGACCAGCATCATGGAACACGCTGACCATCGTCCAGGACTGGGGTTCCATTTCTCTGCCCTTCTTTCGGCTCTGCTGTCTTCCAGTTTCCTTCTTAGGCGCTGACCATCTTAGCCTAGGTCACAGCTCTACCCCTGGGGCTAGGGTAGCGTCAGATGCGTGGAATGAATAAATGAATGCAGCCAACATATGTCTGTTATACATGGGAAGCAGAGTGCCTAGCTGCACATCACGTGTGATAACCTTCATTCGTCCGCACATGATGGCATCGGTTACAGCTAGAGGAAGCACCTGAGTTTTTAGTGAAACGTGTTACAAGTACAGACAGAAGAGGATCCCAGCTTTTGAAAACCATGAGGCAAAAACTTATTCTTAAAGGAAGTCCTATCAACCGTCATCATACCTTGGCTTCTGGAATGCATTAAACCAGATCCTCTCTTGGCTTGGTCAGACCCCCCATCTTGTTAGAGCAGGGGGGCAGTAGTGCATCACTCAAGATCGCTTATGTCATGCTGCAGCAACAAACAACCCCCAAAGCTGATCGGCTTAGTACAGGTTCTCTCTGAGTCCAGGTGAGTCTCCAGGGCAATGGTCCTTCATGCGATGACTCGGGGATTCAGGCAGAAGGCGTCGCCGCCATCCTGTAACTGCACGCCTGGAACATACAGCCTCCCGAATCAGAAGCAAGGGTAGAGCCGGCCAGAGAGTCGCACACTGGGAGGGAAAGGCCTCCACCTGCGAGTGATGCCCGGACTTTTACTCACATTTCATTGACTTAAAACAAGTTGCATGGCCACGCCTAACATCAAAGGACAGGTGAGGGCAGCCTGTGCCTAGAAGTAGAGGCGGACTGGATACCAGTGAGTGGTGGCAACGCCTGCTCCAGTGGAATTTCTGGACTCAAGCAAGAGCAGAGAACCGTGCCAGGTGCCTTGCCTGCCTCCTTCACGCTAACCAGTCTTGTGTGATTCCGGCTGCCACACGCAAGAGCTTGTTTCCAGAGGGGGCGGGGACTGCACTGGCAAGGTTCGCTGCTCCCTGGGTTCCACATAGGATCAGTATTTTCAATAGTACTTTGTGAGTTCGCCCTCAAAGTAAATGGTTAATTCATCTTGTATCAACAGCACTGTGATTCATAATGTAAACTTGGAGAATCCTTGATGTTTCGAGCCCACATTCCTTTTAATTTGGCTCTGCATTCTTTTAAAGCCACAGTGTGCTCACTTAATAGAATGCAGCATGCAAATGCACAAGTTTTTGCCTGGAGGCAATTTAGCCTAGCTGGTTCAATGGATGTCTTCTTTCAAGTGTATATTCCTTCTTAAATTATTTACTGGGTAAACACACTTTGCATTTTCAAAAGGGAGATTAAGACTGCTTGCCACATACCTAGTGGAACATAAATCTACCCCTCCTTGCCCAAAGTTAAGAAGGAAGATACTTTGGGCTTCCCCAAAGTTCCTTTTCTGGCTCACCGGCTGGGAACTCCTCTTCCTGTCTGTTTTTCTGATTCTCTCCAAACTCTGCATTCCTTTTGGCACTACCTGCCAGCAGCCTCTGGCTCTGACTGCTCAGGCTTCCTCACAGATGGGGCCAACCAACACCAGCCTCCGTTTTCCCCACTCCAGGCTGGCTCCATCCTGTCCATTCAGGAGTCCCAACAGCTCATTTTGCTGGTCCTTAGAGACACTGTATCTGCCCGACACGTTTGAAGTCCAAAGCTGGGTTGATGGTCCAGCCAGACTCAAGCTTACTTCCCACTCTGGCTTCTCCAGCTCCCTTTTCGCCCCTCTATACCCTTCACCCCAAATATCTGCCAGCCTCTGGTTTGAAAGCAAATGCTCTCTCCCGCTGACCTCCGCTACGGCCAGCACACACCTCAGTTCCACAAGGACCATTTCCTTCCCTCGCTTCGCAGAGAGGACCCAGGAGTGCTCTGAGAAGGCACGATGGTATGAAATTTCATCTCTGGGGGGTTTTACTTCTACTTTCAGCTTCGGCCTTTTCTACGCAGACTCCCTGAGATTTTCTTGCAAATCAGATTCGCACAGATCTCCGTTCTCCCTTGAATGGAAGGATGACGTTATGGAGGCTGCGTTCTTTCATTGTCATCCTTTGGACAGGTCCGTGTGAGCGCCTCTGAGTAACTGTACCAGAGGCTGGGGCCGGAGAGGTGACCGCGGACCCACCCAGGAGGGAGTCAGCAATTCGGTCTGCGACCCAGCGGTGAGGTTGCCCATCTTGGGATGGGGTGTCTGCTGAGTGAACTAAAGATATGAGTTGTTAGGAAAGATCTCGGGTGAAATGCACTCCTTGTTGCTCTAGATGATGGAAGGCCAGGGAAGAGCCGAGGATTTAGGATTCCTGTGTATTCATTTTTCTAACCGTGCTTCCGATTAAACAAGCAACACCCACAGTTAATCCTTTATAAATGAGCGTCATGGATGCCTTGGGGCCCTCAACCCACAAATAAAATGGTTGTCAACCAAGAGACACGCTACCGAAGCGTACTTAAGGCAGAATTTTAAAGAGTTTTCATGCTTTTAATCTGTTTCACTGCTGAGTTTCAATTTTGCTGATTTCCTTTGCAAATCTGATGAGGGTGACTGTGGTAAATAGAGATTGTGACAGTGACTTGGGCAAGCGGGATGTGTAAGGACTGTTCTGAAGACTTCTGCCCCTTCCAGAAAAAAAAGGGGAAAAAATCAATTTAGGTTTTAAATCAAGCCACCAAGTAGCACCGAAGAGCATTCATAATTAGCTTCAGTTTAACAAGCCATGAAGTCCCGTTCTTATTTATTTATTTTGGGGACAGAGAATCTTCCTGCCTCCTGAGTAAATACGGCCTGTTAAGCCTGAATTAGCTGTCATCGCAGAAGAATTAATGTCGGGGCGCAGCCTTTCTAGTGGGGAAGGGAAGAAATAAACGAGACAGATCTTAGCCGAGCCGTACGTGATGAATGAGGACGGAGCGGGTCATTCATCTCCTTCGAGGAAAGTGGACACAGACACTAAAGCAGTTTTGCGGAAGACGTGTCAGCAAATGTGATCATTTTGTAACCTGTCAGGAGGAGAGGGAGCTAGTCCTTCCAGGGGGCCACGAGGGAGTGGGCCTGTCTGATGTGAACGTCTGCATCCATCCATTTAGGTTTGGGAAGAAGGGGCTGGGTAAGAGGAATCCAACTGAAACCACGAGGGTGTGCGTCGTCATCCTTCCAAGTGAAAGAAACTCATGCAGAAGCGAGAAAAGGCTGCGAACGCCCCGCAAAGTAGGAGGGCGGGGCCTCTGTTAAACTGGGGGCCTGGCTGGTCTCACCTGGCTTTTCTTGTGGATGTGATCCACAAGTACAGTGATCCAGATCTAGGCTAAGACAGCAGACCTTTTTCTGCTTGATATTTGGAGGACAGGCGGATGGAGTTTGCTATGGGTTCTTAGCCAGGTGGACGGCCAGCTCGACTGCCACACTGTCTCTGTTCCTGGGTGTTTGGTTCTGTAGGAGTGGGCGCGGGCGAGGCCGTTTGACCTCAGTTCCCTTTGAAAGTCTCAACAAAGCATTCTGATGTTCGACCTCTTTGCTCAGAATGAGGTAACAAATTATGAAACAACTTCATCAGAAGCTCTCTGCATGCATCGTGGAGCGGTGTCTCCACTCGGTTCTCCTGACTTCGCATTTGGCAGAGCCAGAGCTGAGGGCGTTGGAGTCCCTGGGGATGAGGACCCACCAACCAAAGCACACGAGACACTTAGGGACTTTGTATTATTTCTCATTTCCGTCTTTTTTTTGGCTCTGGAGCAAACAACGTTTCCTCCTGGCATCACGGAGAGTGAGCCCCAGTGACAGATGACAGTTTCGCAGCCTGAGCTGCACGTTTGACATTTGCTTCTTAATCCTGTCCCTTTCTTCCCAAATCTTTCTTTTACTTTTTCCCAGGTATTTTTGTACAGGTAAGTATCTTACTGGCATACGTTTCCTTGGAAGTCTTTTACCTTAATGGGAAACACTGTAAAAAATAAAAAATAAAAAAAAATAATGAAGTTTGTCTCACATTCTAAATTAAAAAGAGAAACTCGCACGGGGCCCTTGATCACTTAAAGATTACTACGTGGTACTCCGAACCTAGAAAGCCATTTGATTTGCTTCAGTTTCGCAGGAAGCATTTCTCCGAGTGCAGCGTGACAATCACTGTGGAGTCATTCATTTCTTTCGTGGATCGTTTGTAGAACCAAAAAGCTGCGCACGCGCGCGCGCACACACACACACACACACACACACACACACACCCCCCACATTGCGGCTTTCTACCTCCACCTGCAAAGCCATCATTTGATTAGCCAGCTTGATCTTGGGTGATCCTTGTCAGAATGGCCTCCAATGATCTGTATGGGTTTTTTCTTTTTCTCTTTGCTGTCTCCTAGAATCATCCAGAACCGCATCCTGGTCGTCATCCTGGCCATCATCCTGGTCATCACCATCCTGATGGCGATCACTTTTTCTGTCAGAAGACACTGATGTATCTGCTCTTCCCTGAAAAACAGCAACAACGGCGTGCTCTGAGTAATTAAGACAAAACGGTCACATGAATCATTCTTTTGCGATGACAGGCCCTGAGTGACCCTCCCTCTCTCTCACCACTGCTCAGCTGAAGTGCAAAGAGTGTAAAAATATTTTTTGTTCCTGTTTGCATGTGGGTTGGTTTCCTTTTCTAGGTTTGTCTTCACCCAGATTTGTTTTTTATAAGGGAAGGTAAATGTTTATTTGCCTTTTGGTAATTTCATCTACTGACCAAAATAGCCTTGGTGACATTCTTTCTTGCCCTGTGGACATGTTAGGGGTCATGGTTTGGGAGAGGACATGATGAGTGAATCACTGGGGCTTCTGACAGGCTGTGCTGTTTGTCACACACCTCTTGTCACCGAACTGCCCTTCTGTGATGTCTGAGGACAAAAATGCAGAGAAAAGCAGAGGCCAGCACAAGTGACCGGCTCCAGCAAACCAGTCCTGTTTCTACCCAGGCATAATGGATAGAGTCAACCTGCCTGAGTGCTTTCATTGTAAAGGTGGGTATTTAATGTCAGATGTACAGGAAATTGACTTAGCACTTTCTCTGTTTTTCTATGCATAATTTTTTTCTACGCCCAAGAATATTTTTGCTGAGCCTGCCCAATATCCACTTTTCACAACTTTGATTACTGGCTACAAGAACTATTTCCTTACCTTCCAAAAATCCCATACTCCCTGGAATTTGCTGGCAAAGTAAAGCCCTGGCACCGTATTTAATTGTGACCTCCTCTCCCCTGACCTGTGTAAGCATTCCTGTATCTTTTCGGTTTTAATATTTGCACCGCCAAAAGCAGCCCTCATACATGCAAAAGGTCTGACAAGGTTCTCCCCACATCCACTCCAGTATGTAAAGAGAACATGAATATTTCAGGAAGAGCAAGAACACGACTCCATCAGTGTGAAATTTCAAATGTGATTATAAAAATGGTAGAGTCCGACAGGATGATCCACTAGAACTAAACTTTATGGAAAATGTACACTAACCTCCTTTAAAAGGATAAGGGATTGCAGCGTGTTGCAAAAAGATGGCCTGAGTTTTTTTACTAACAAATGTCGGCACAGCCTTCCTGAATTCACTGTGTATTCAAACCTCTAATATGCTTTGTGATTTTCTTTGGTTTCTTTCCGTCCGGGGTAACCAGGAATTGTGTTCAAAATGAGTTCATTTATGATCAGGCTTCGAGTTGCCCACGCTGAGGTCATTTTCCCCCTAGTCATGAAGCAAAATGTGGTTTTCTTTAAGACTTCATAGGTACTTACAAGGTCCGTACTGTCTTTTGAAAATAATTGGAAGCTTTGAATCCTTGAAACGCAGACCTGTTCTCTTCATAAAAAAATGCTAACCACCTGTGCCCATGGATGGTGATCACCTGGATACAGCACTAGATTTTTTCTTCAACTCAGAAGAGAACAATTCTGGTTTAGGGAGGAAATGCAGAATGGCAAAATCCGCCAGAGAAATCGTTCTTACCGAAACAGGCCAGGGCCTGCAAGTGTTCAGATAAATCATTTAGTATTGTATAAATAGAGCTGCAGCCTTAACTTCGCAGGGATGGTGTGGGATTTTGGCAGAGCGAAGCAGGACAGTGGAGTAGTGGAAAGGCTGTGCTGATTTTCCTATCGGCTTAAGGGATTCGTCTCAGCAAGAATCTTTTATTCCGATAACGGAATTCTATACATGCCAAACACCTTGAAGAAACCGTTAAAAAGCAAGGAAACAACCAACCAACCAACCGCCTTCTCATTTTGAAACACTAATGGTGTGGAAGTACTATCCCAGCCTCTCTGATGGCTGCCTTCGAAACTCTTGATCTTAGCTAAAGCACATAACCACTTTTCCAACTATGCCCCACGTTTTCAGACTTTTCCTGAACACCCAGCAAAGCAGATTGTTCTGGTCATCGACTCTGGCCTGCTCCGAAATGTGTCACTAAAACCTTGCGTTCATGTTGAAGGAGATGACATGAAGAGTGAATGGCTCACCTCACGATGGCCTTTTCTTTGGGGTTCTAGCTCTTTATCAGGGCTTGCCAGAGATTTTGCCCCAATTCAGCTGGAGAGTGGGAAGAATATGAACAGATAACCCTCGGCCTAACAGCCCCATCAAATCCACCTTGAGGGCGACCCCCTAGGATGTTTGCGAGTGCCTTGAAGGAAGCTGGTCCAAAGGTCCCCTGAACTCCTTGCTTGGCCTTCCTGGATACTGCAGGGGAGACTCAAAGGAGCCCCAAGGGAGGCAAATTGTCCTCCCCCACTTCCCCGCTCCAATGGAGAAGGAAGAAAGCCCACAAATTCAAAGCAGGTCATAGATCTGTGAAAGGTTCTAGGAACTTAATATGTAGACTTCAATTGATGAATAGTTCTAAAGTTGGGAATATTGTTAAAAAACGATGTTCGGGCCGGGGCGGGGGTGGGGGAGGGGAGGTGATGATGAAGACTTGGAGGAGGAAGAAGAGGAAGAAGCCCTTGCCATATAAAATTCATGCAGACTAAACAGTTTCCCTGACAGAATAAATAAAGCAGATGCTACCCTGCTCCAGAATCAAAAGCAATTTAATTAAAGTCTCTTAAGTTGTAAAGAGTTTTAAATGTTCCACGTTGAAGGCGAATGCCTGCAAATGCAGTGGGCTTGACGTCAGCTGCCAGCCTGGGCTGGGAGGCCATTTGCTATTCTGTTTAAGGCAGGCTGGATTGTCTTATTTTGGAACTAGCTTGGTGGGGGGTTTGCTTTGCTACTGCTTCTGAGCCCTGAGCTTCAAAGGCTGAAATTAATGGTGAACAAAATTGTGCGGCCCTGGCCGTCCCATGCGGGGCAAGCCCATTGAGGGTTATCATTAAGTAAAGAAATAAAGACGGGGAAAAAAGCCTGCCTGTTCCAAAAACCTCATCAGATAATGACCTCAGTGATTGGGTTTTCATTACCAAACAGCATCCAGAGATTATCTACTCCATGGAAGAAGGGAGGGGGCAAGAAAGAGAAAGAAAGGAAAGCAACTGTCTTTCTCTCCCTCTCTTTCCTTTTTTTTTTTTGCACATCTTTTCTTTAAAACTGTCAGATCATTTCAGTATTTCAAATCCGAGGAAAACAGCCTGCCTGCTGCTGTATTTGAAGTTGTAATGGTGTCAAAAAGTCACGACTGACTGACAGCCGTCAGTCCCAGAGGGGCTCATTAAATCATAAAAACTTGACAAGGAAATAATTGCGCATCGCCAGCAACTTGGCGCCTGTTTAGACGTTTTTATTTTCTTTCATTATTAGTCCCCACCATTACGTTCATTAACAAATTGCATTCAACAACTGTTAAGGGCTAATGATTTGTTTATCGCTTTTTTTTTATTATTATTATTTAAACATTAGCTGTGTCATGTGGTACCCCAGCAGCCTCTCGCCATCACCTGACTGAATATGTTTCCACCCCGAGCTCTGGGTACTGTTGGAATATGAAATAGATTATTCATTACTCTCCTCTTTGCCACTGATTTGGTTTCATGTAGCGTCTTCCGCAGAGAAAGATGAAAACTTGTCAAAAATAGGTTATATCTTATTCGAAGGGGCAACGGTAGCAGCAGGTACAGGCACACTTTAATATTTAATTAAGGTTGACGTTAACCCCTTTAAATGACTTTTGCTGTAAGTTCTATTCAAATGCAGAAGAGAAAAATAATTGTTCCTAATTTGCAACCTGTTCGGCAGGCACTCTTCATGGAGTTAGCTGGAAATTTAGGGCAGAATTTTTAAGTGATGAAATTTCCCATTATAAATATTTATAGCCATTTGTCTACGTAGATGAGAATTAACTATAAGCAGTGATTTCCTCGTCTCTTTGGTTTGAACCGCTAGCCTAATGGGTCACTCTGTGCTTGGGAGTGGACATGGCTTTCCTGGGAGAAATGTATATTCGGAGCCAAGGACAGTCGTTTGGTTGTGACTGAGGCTTGTTTCAAAGGAACCACTGTGAGTCCCACTCGCTTGCCGCTTTAGCTGAGTGTGTGGTTGGAGGACTGTGGTCTGGAATGAGAGTAAGGAGAGACTTCTTAAAAGAACACCTGTGTGTCCAGTCGGCTAGTGCATAGGGCGTGAGGAGGCGATGTCTGGGGCATCTCTGTGCAGTCAGTGAGCTCACTGCAAACAGTGCTTCCCTGGTAGACAGCAGGAACAGAGCTTCGCTGGGACTGACCTTCCATCTTTTCTCCCTTCTGTGACTTGCCGTTGGTGAAATGATCACTATTTCCATGGGGCATAAGCTTGAGGGGAAAAGCTCCATCATCATCATCATCATCATCATCATCATCATCATCATCATCATCATCCCAAGTCAGAAGTCAATGGCTTTCTCTATGCCGTAACTGCTGGCTGCATTTGGTCATACTGTTTGATTCAATAAGTTCACATAATCATGGAAGCCACTCTCAGAGGCTTGGTTCATTGGCACTTCACCGCTGGGGCATTTTGGTCAATATCAGGGAATGGGGAGTCCCCTTCTCTCAACTTGTTTCTACTCCCACCTACCCATCCCCCGAGAGACGGACCCCTTAGACTCCATGGATGTGAAGAGAATAGATGGTACATGTTTCGTGCTCAGCACAGGATCTCTCAGCATTACCTACCCAAGGACAGATGGTCCTACAGGGAAAGGCCGGCCTAGTAGGCATATCCCTGGGGTGGCCTGGCCTCAAGCCTCATGCCTCATGCATCACTGTGAGCGTAGAAATGGCAGACATACAGGGGTGGGGGAGCTCCTCAAGCCTCCATTTCATTCCATTCCAATCCATTCCAAATTAGCTTCATGACAACTTGCCACCTTTGGGATGGCCTCCACAACTCAGCAGAAGACACACTCAGAGTCAATTTCTCACATGCAAGGATAGCTCTGTGGTGAGCTGGCCCCAGTCAGATTCCCAGAAACAGGGATCAAGGGTACTGAGACAAGCCACCAACCCGCAAACTTGACTTCACCCTATGCTGTAACTCACTAACCTTAAACTAGATCCCAGGAGACATTCTTGTTTATATGGCTTTATTCTGCCTGTGGCCCATCAGACTTAGACCAGAAGCCATCCACGTTATGTGACCAGTCAGGTGGCTGACAAGATGCCAGCCTTTTTTTAAATGGGGCACGTGACTGTGTGGACAGCTCAGAAAAGTTCCTAAAATCACAAGCATTTCACCCAAGAAGGGAGACGTTGAAGGATAACCAGGAGCAGCCAGTCTCAGGGAAGAGACTAGTATGTCTGATTGGAGCCAGGGCTTGAAATGGAGTGATTGAGTCAGGGTCATTGTCCTCTCGTTGCGGAAGGAGGAAGACACAGAGCATGCGGAGAGAGACTGCGCATCTCGGTTAGCATTCCAAGGCAGTAACCAGGTGAACGTCCCAGAGCCAGCTGACCACAGGCAGGTAGGGCAAGACCAAGATGGCGGGGCACACGAAGATGGATGGGGAAAAAATTAAGATGGTGCAGCAAAACCAAAACGGCAGGACAAGTGGCTCGGGAATGTGTGAGGAGGCGAGAAGCAGACGCTGTGGATGTTAAGGGTGGTGGATTCCCTGGCACGAGGGGCTAGGAGGTGGTTAATGGGGCTCCCCCCAGGGAATAGACAAGAGGGACGGGCGCAGCCAAGTAGGCCCCACTTTGTGTCACCCTGGGCCCATCATTGCCTCTTTCAGGAGGAGCCAAAGGAAGAGAAAGACAAGGTGATTCTCTCCCGGGGCCAGCGCCCGCCCACGTCTCCCCCGGCCCTGCTGCCGGCCTCGCGGGGCTCCGCGCGTGCGCTGTGGGGAAGGCGCTTCCTCAACCCGAATCACCTCGTTCCTCACGCCACATAAATAACGAAGCATCACAGAGGCCGGGGAAATGCCAAGCAGCGCCCCGGACTATGATTCTGTGAACTCGCGCTCCCCTCCTTCCCTTCATCCCGACAAGGCCCTTTGGCGTGAATAATAGCTCCGCGGCCCGAAGCCCGTATCGATCGGCTGCACACGCGGCTCCGCTGAGAGCTGCCTGGACTGTTCCTGGGGGCAGGACGGCACCGCTCAGCGCAGCCCGCCTCCCCCGGCCTCCCCCGGCCTCCCCCAGGTGTGCTCAGGAGGGGACTGGGGCGGGCGGCAGCAAGGCCTTTCTCCAGCTCTGTTCTTTGTTGCCTCAACTTTTTTTGATTTTAACTTATTTTGCCAGGAACAGTACCTGAGTTGGGAGAGAAATGTTTTTGCACGGTGAGGCCCCACAGAGTTGAGAATAAATACATCCTCAGGCTCCAGCTTCTCTCCAGAAGTTTCTGCCAAAGACCCAAGCCACAGATGTACCCTCAGCTGACACTTACAGAGGCCTACTGTATGCCCAGCATTGGGCTGAGCACTTTGGCTTGCCATGTTGCGTTTTCCTGTTAACTTGCCCTGTTTGACACCATCGGAAAGGGAAGGGGCCGAGAATGCAGGGAGAATCTTTCACCTCTGTGTGGAATGGAGGCTGTCACCAAATCCAGTGGAGAAGCATTAGCCACAAGCTGGTGCGACACACAGGAACTGAAACTTGCCAGCCCCATTCCCTAAGGCTCTGACCACTGTCTCTGCCCCTCATGCGCTTCTCTCTGGACGCAGGAAGCGGCCAAGGCCGTGGTTCTCTGAGGGATGTACAGTCGTAAGGTCCTCCTGGCCCCTGCACAGTGTCACCCTCTTTGCTGGTACCTAACTGAAATCCCACCTTTAAAGATTCGCTGCTTTGGTTTCTGACCTTAAGCCCTGGGAAAACGCAGAGTCATTTTCCCCAGAAAAGCTTCAGTCCCATCAGCCTCTGATCTCTCTGGGTCAGTTGTCTGACCCTTTCCTGTGGACAGATTTTGGATTTGGGGGAGGAGAGATTCACCATGTAAGGGAGCAGTTAGTGGTCTTCGGGAGAAGGGGTAGAAGGAAAGGGGGCGTTGGTTTTCTACAACTGGCTTTCTGGAGGTTTCTCCTGGGATCAGCTACCATTTGGGGTAATAGATGCATGTCTGGGGATGGCTTTGCCTTAGGAGCCCACACACAGTCTGAGAACACATGGGCTCTGCCAAAGGAGGGGTCCGTCCCACAGCAGTGCCCTGGCCGAGAAGAAGGGGAGAGAGCAGGAGGGCAGGGGGTAGAGTTAAGATAGTTAAGCTTGGGGCCCAGCAGATTCCCGCCCTCAGTGGACTGGCTGCTCCAGCCTCGTGTCACCCCAGCCCTGCTGAGGGTGAGAGGGCACCAAGGCTGCCGCAGTGCACAGCAGTTGGGGAAGAGGCCAAAATGGATTGTTTACGCCCAGAGCAGACCCTCCCCACACTGCCCCGTCCATGGGTCTGGGGACAGAGAGGCCACTGTGACCATGAGAGCCTTTATTTGCTTGATTTCCATCTCCTCTTCTTCATCCGAGCCTACCCCTCCCAAGAAATTACAGAGCGGGGAGAGCTAGATGGTTTCAATGAGCTCATTATTGTACCCAAGACTTCTAAATAAACCTTCTCTGTTTGCAGCATGAGAGGTGTAATCAAATTGATTCATCTATTTAATAAATTTTGAGCATCTACTCTGTTCCAGGCCCCAAAGACACATGGTAAGAAAGACAGGTAAGAAAACAAGTAAGATAGTCACTTAGGCCTGGGGATGGAGGTCAGAAAGCGTTTTTCATTCCCAGTGTCCTGACTTCCTGCCTGGCCTCAGGGTGTGGAAATCGCATCTCCCTGTCCCTGTCTCTGCTGCCTTCTGCTCCTGCCCCTGAGTGACAGCCCCATCTCTACAACTTGCTTGGCAAAGCAGCGGTGCTGTGTGTTCATTCCCCCTGGCAATCGTCATGACTCCATTTGCAAAATTGCCCCATTAGAGTTCAAGTTCAAGTACAGTTGACACTTGCCTGCAAGTGGGTAAGTCTTATCAGCATTAGCCCCTTGTCCAGGACCAGCCAGGAGAGGCAGGGGACAGGAATAGGGACCATTTAGACTGGGAATGACTTGGAGAATTTTTTTTTTCTGCTATTAAATGATAAAGGTTTGACTTGGCAGGCAATCGGAAACCCAAAATATCATAAAAGGGAAAAAAGTTGCCGAGTGGCTAAGAGGCGCGCCATGGGAGTGTCGCTGGGCTCAGCTGCAAGGTGAACTGCTGAGCGAATGGCACAGGAGACGCTTTTCAAAGGCGTCTCTCTCCTTCTTCTCCTCTCTCTGACCCCCTTGCGGAAAGAGGAAAATAGAAGCAGAATCCAGATTTGGGCATGTGGCTGATTTAGCACCCTCCCCACCTCCCACCCGCTAGACAGTGCAGAATCTTTGATGTCTAGGCACGTGGCATTTGGGGACAGGAGGAGCTGGGCATCCCAGCAAAGGCATCTGCACGTTCCAGGCCTCCGGACAGGCCCCTTTGTGAGGAGACATAAAAGCCACAGAGCCAGGGAGAGAAGGGTTTTCAAAGGAGGAGACGTGGGAGCTCTGTGCCGGCCACCTCCGTGACAGTTTAGATGGCAAAAGCCAACCAGGCAGATGAGCTCTGATTCACTGCACGCCGGAGCTGTGGGGGCTTTAGGGGACATTCAGGCCAACCTGCTCGTTTTCAGGTGGGGAAATGGGGCTCAGAGAGGGGACAAGACCTGCCCGAGATGACCCAGCAAATCTGCTGGCAGGACCCGGAGTGGACTCCAGGTCTTCAGGCCCCTGTTGGGCTTCTGTCCTCTGTGCAAGGAGGTGTAACTTCAAACAGCACCACATCCGGAAGCCACCAGCCTTCTTGGCAGTGCTGGCCCCTTCACGCCGCTGAGGCTAATGCTCCTCAGTTGCATTTTTTAAACCAACATGTACAGGAAAACTCAGTTCTGTCCCTGTTAGCTCTGATCTTCTTTTCCTCTGAATGTCAGATCTTTCCTCTTTTGAGGAATTGGCAGGGGATATCCTGGGTCTCTCCTCAGCCGAGCTACTGATGTCACCTGGGAAAAGCATTTCTGTCCTCAAGTCTCTACGATCTTTCCTTACCAACCACCATCCCCGGCCACTCCCTCCATCAAAAGAATCTTATGAGAAACAGAATCTTATGAAAAAAAGAACCAGAGACCCCGCCCTGACATCGAGCCCACAGGGGACTCCTGAGAAGGCTCTTGAGTCCTGGTGGCTGTGGCTGAAATGAATGCAAACCCAGGAACAGCCCGGAGGGGAGACCCCATGAGACCTGGGTCTTTTCCCACAGTCCAGCATCTTCCATGCTGAGTTGGGTCTCAGGTACTCAGTTCTGTGTCCTGCTGTGCCACCAACCTGACAAAGTGGCCTTATGCAGGTCATACCCTATTCCAGGCTTTGGTTCCTCATCCAAAAAATAGGAAAGCTGGGCTGGAAAGTCTCAGGAAGGCAGGTCTCTGCAACTTTGGTCATCCATGGCAGCGAAAAGGGAACATTCCTGACAAAGCAAAGGCCAAAGGCCTCGGCGTAATATGGCAGCCCCTGGTTTATAGAACCTTCTAGAAGACCAGAAGACTGGTGTTCTGAGCTTCTGAGTCGTCTTGAATGCAGGGCTGGTGACATGGGCGTGTGACTACTGCAGTCACAGAGGATGCCACACTCAGGCCCCAGGCTTGAGGTTTAATGCTCTGTAGTCACTTTCTTGAAATTCTTAATAATTTTATCTTTCTAGTTGAATTTTGTAAGTGAAATCCAATGGGACAATGAACCATGAACTGGGGCCTTGGAGCCTCAGCTCACACACAGCCCTGCCACCTACCACCTCCCTGCTTCTGGGATCTAGTTCTCAGCCACTTGCTCCTCTGCTCCCTGGAACCACAGTTCCACAAGGCTTTCCCCTCCCCACCTCCACCCAGCAACTGCTGCCAACCTATCCCCAGCCTGGGCACAGACACAGGAAGGATCAGGGTCGGGCACGCGCACACCAGAGCATCTGGAGGGGCGAGGCACACAACGGCAGCAGTCCCCTCCCTGGGCTGGCACATTCAGTGGAGGACCGAGTGGGGATAAGCCTCCAGCCCACCCGAGCCAGGTCCCTAGTATACCTAGTGCACCCTGGTAGTAAGGCTGCAGTGGCCCTGGGGTTGCCCATCTTCTGAGGGTTGGAGCAGGGGGACTGTGGAAGGCAGAGATGCCCGGCTTGACCTCCTTCCCTACGCCTGGGGCACAGCATGCTCCTCCAGCTGCAGGACAAAAAGGGAACCCAACGGCTAGGCTCAAGTGCAAGTTTAAGTTCTACCTTGGAGAACCCCCATGCCTGAGGGAATACCCCACTGCCCAGCCCTATGCCTGGGGGAGGCCTCTTTTTCATTCTTCCTGAATCTGGCTTGTCTCTTCAGGCCTGCTCAAGGCATCCTCTTGAGATGAGCCACAAAATACGGTGCATGATTTTGGTGAGTCCACACACGTTACATATTCTGATATTTGCCTTTAATGCTGGCACTGAACGCTATAAAAAATCAATGGTAAAATTCATGCTAACTATATAAATTTTGACTTGACTTCGAATGACATTAACTAGGACATTTTAAACATCATAACAAGTCGAGAGAGAGAGAGACTAGGGAAGAAAGGAAAAAAGCATTTTTTTTTCTTGCTTTTTGAACAAAGGGCCCCACATTTTTGTTTTGCTTTGGATCTCACAAATTATGGAGTTGGTCCCTCCTGGATGAGTCAGTTCTCTCTTGGGCACTCATTTCCCTACCAGGAAACCAGACCTTAACGTCGTGTTTGCCCTCCCTTGCTCACGAGCACATTGTGATTGTGTACTTGGAGAGACTTAGAATCCAGTGGGTGCTATCAATCCTCGGCCTTGGAGCCACAGCCCTTCTTCCTTAAAAGGCGGTCCAGCCCCTGTCACATAGTTTAACCATCACCGTCAAGACCATCTCTCCCCCAGGTATTCTCCCCAGGTATCATGCCCTAGAACTGAAGCCCCAGTTACAGCCCCCAGACATATAGAATAGAAGCGTCAGCACCCAGAGAGATTTAATTTGGAATCCAAGCCATTTGTGAAAGGGAAGGACATCAGCCAGGCTGAGATCCGAGGCCTTACAGTGTGCCAAGACCAGTCATTGATCTCTGCACCCCCCATTTGATTTTCGAGTGCAGCCCAGGATTTTAGAGCTCAGCGTGAAGGGACCAGCACTGCAGAGGGTGAGTGCCAACCAGGTTCGAGGGATGTCATCCTATTGAGAACGGGAAAAATCCTGATTTCACTTACCCTTCCAGGGGGAAGGTATCTCCATACCCAAATTGTTTCCAAAGATACCATCAAAGATAGAAGGCTGCTCAGGTGCAGCCTTCTATCTGACTTGAGTGACATTTGAGGACCCAACTGCCCAAGGGTTGAATGGGTCCAAAGTAGCAACCTGTCATAGTCTATAAAAGTGCTATCCCTTTAAGATAATATCGAATGAATGAATGAATGAATGAATGAATGAGTCCATTTAGATCAAATTGCCTCAAATGGAATCCCAATTGCATACTTAACAGTGTCATTTCAGGAGAGAAGGAAAACTAGATGACCTCCACTGGGCTGCTCCTACAGCTTTTCCCCAACAGGGGATTATCTCGCTATCATTTTAAAGTTCTGTGTTTTTTTAAGTTTATCTTATTTTACTTTCTTGCATTTTGAGTGACATCGTCTGACTGTAGCTCAGCTTCCTCCAGATAATTCATTGGGCTTGAGAACTGCTCCAGAGTGGGATTAGAACCCGTGTATTCCATGGTCACTGCTAATTCGTCGTTCTTCTCTGTGTAAGTGAGCGATAGCGCTCCATCCCCAAGGAACTGCAATTTCACGGTTCCTAATGACGGTGCGATTCCATTATCTGGATCACTTAGACTGTGGGTGTCAGGAGCAGTGCTCTGCTCGCAGCCCGTATGGGGCAAAATTGCTCCTAAAACCAAGGGTCAAGAGGAAGGAGTTAGATTGTCTGTTGCTAATTTCCATAAATGGACTGCTGTTTCTTAGATCTCTTTCAGATATTAGTTTCAACTTCAAATTTCCTCCCAGCTCTATGAGGCCTCCTTCCCCGGAACCTCAAATTTCTTTTCTCATATATACAGGGTTTTTTTGTACAATCTATTTATTTGCTGTATTCCACAAAGTAATTTATTTCCAACATTTATTTTCATTAGATCTCTTGGAAATGTGGTTCTAACCTATCGTTAGCATGATACATTTTGATTGTTGTTTCCTGAAACTAACTTGTATTATTCGATGAGTTAAATAAAATACCTAATTCCAGAGTCCACTGTTCGCATCTTTTGCACTTGATTTGTTTATCTTATTTCCATTCTATTTCTATTTGAAGGAGAGTTAAAAATCTACAGGTCAGTGCTTTGCTATAGTTTTTGTACTATGAATCTAGACACAGTCCTTTTTTTAAATGATGAAAGTTAGAAGGATCATGTTCAAGGCTGCTTCGAATGCAGGTATTTTCTTCTTCCACTGCCCTGAGAGATGGCTTTGCAGTGATCACAGATCTGGATGTGAGCTCTGGTTCCCTTGTTTGTGGGTTGGGATAATGTACTCAACTCTTCGCTGAGCCTCAGTTTTCTTAACTGTAAAGTGGGGAAAACATCCCCTCCCCCAAAGACTGATATGAAGATTCAATTATATAAGCCATAGAAAGCACAACCAGCCATGTGATACACCATCACCATCCCTCTCGTCTTGATTAAATGAGTTGTTCTGTAACATCTTAGTACACAATTACTACTAAGAGGGTGGGGGGATTTGGGTGTTCTGGTTTTGTTTCCTTTAAGGATTCCTTAAGATTATGGCCTTTAAAATCTCTCAGAAACCTCTTAGATCAATAAAAGAAACATATTCGTTTCTTTGTTCATTAACGAGATACTTAAAAGGTGTTTTAAAATTTCTTTTTAACACTAGCTGTCAGACAGTGAGCCACAAAACACAGTCTGTGCCTCGCCCAGAGCTCACAGGCTAGTGATGGAGACCCAGCAGTTACCTGGCAATTACCTGCCATAGGAATTCAGTCACAGAGAGACCTTGGAGAGGTAAGCCTGTCTTGATTCGTTGGGCTGATATGAGCCTGTTCAATGCCCAGGGTATGGCATCCTGAAGAAAATTCAAAGACACATTTACAACACTGGGGGAAAATTGTATGGATTAAGAATGGATGAATGGGAGACAACTTCTAACATTCCAGGCGACCTGCTCAGCCGAAATTTCACCACCAGGAAGTTCCCCCATTAAATTATTGTCTGTTTCCACATGGGGACAGATACTGCAGACTTCATGGGCAGAAGACACGTGAGATCCACCCTCCTGCAAGATAAGAAGCAGGGCCGTGAGGGGACACTGAGCCACCAGCCACACCTGCTCTTGGCACAGCAGATGTTTCTCAGAGTATGTTGCTGGGCTGCCTGCTTTGGACAAAATCTATTCTGGTCACCAAGACACTCCCTCATCTTATGAGGGCGCCGAGCAGCTTCACAAGGCTCACCTCGTTTGGATGCACAGCATAGTGATTTTGTACCCACCAAGCCTCCAGCGCTGATATTTCAAAACCTACAGTACACTAAACGTGAAACTTTTGTTCAAATTTCAAGGATTTTGATAGCCCAAGTGAATAGACACTGCCTATTGATTTTTCCCTTACAATGACTCTTGGATAACCTATTTTCTCATTTATTTTTAAAGACAGCTCATGAGATTTCATAGCAATTCTGCCCAACCTCCTAATATCAAAATCCCTCCTTGACCCTGAAAATTGTAATTCTGCTATAGATCACAGCTGCTGAATATTACCTTTTACTAAGCTGGTTAAATAAAATATGTCCAAATCACTAGATCCCACAAGCCGTGGCCTGCAAGTGTAATGATGCTAGGGCCGAGGTTCCCGCCGTTCTCGCTCTCGCTGGCCGACCAACGCCGGAGTGTGGGAATGGGGAATATCAGCTGGGCTTCGGAATTTAAGGAGGAGGAGAGGAAAAGGATGGCTCGCCTGGTCTTCAATGATTTTCTTGTAAAACTTTTACAAGGGAGACTTAGGCTGTTTGATGTGTTCTAGACAATCAAATGCCCTCAGAATCTGCGGGAGAATGGCTAGGGTTTTCTCCCGAATGGAGGACAAGGCGTGTTTGATGTGGGGCAAGTTCAACTGCCCCCCTCCCCCCCCCACACACACACCACCGCCAAGCCTTCCAGGATGGTAAGTCAGATTACACTTACAAGGTGGAAAAACATACCATGTGAGAAATGAAAAGTGCCACCAACCGGGAAGTCTCATTCTGCCACACTGGCTGGCCGGGGCTTCCGCTCTGGCTGGAGAAGGACCGTGTAGACTATAGACCGAGGGGGCTGGTACCCGCCTGAGCCCCGGGCCTCTCTGCATCAGGCTCTCACCTGTGCTTCATCCACTTTAGCCAAAGGGCCCCACAGATCTCCCACCAAGCTGCCCAGAGGCTCCTTCCTGTTGGGCTGACTTTTTCTCTTTCTCAGCTGAATGAAGGACAGCACTGACCCAAGCTGGTTCCAGGGGAGTGCTGAATATTTCAAAGCCAACACTTAGATCGAAAGACATAACCTTTGGCTTTTAGATTGTCTTCTTCTTTACCTGGGTGGCCCCCTTGTCCACTATGGTAACGTTTCCTGGAAAATCTCACTCATTACAAGTGA
>NW_006442207.1:5253168-5263954 GCF_000325575.1 Pteropus alecto | reverse complement strand
AATGTGGCATCTCTTGGCAGTGGCCGTGGGGGCCCATTTGAAATGCATGAGACAAGAGGTTCTTCTGCGGGCCTGTGGAGCTGGGCAGCTGCGCTTGCCCCCTGCCCACACCCCACTATGACTGCTGGACCCAATGCCTCCCCTGCAGGGTCTCTGGCTTTGGCAGGTGATGGGTCCCATGGAACAGATGCAGGAAATGTGCTGATATCGGCACTCGATAAGTCAGAGTGAGCAGGAAATTGTCCAAGAAAGAGAAATTAATAAACTAGCTGTGAGTTCCCCCCTCTACCCCTCGAATCAGGAGGTCAAAAAAGCTAACACGTGTTACTGTCCTTTAAGTGCACCTTATGCCAGGGATGACAAGCAGGCAAGCAGGAGGTCGCTTCCTTCCCCCCACTGTCCTGGTTGACATTGCTAATTGATCCTGGCTCTCTTTTGTCCCAGAGTCCCCTGCAGTCCCTATTCATCGGTAAGAGTTGATTTAGGGGATGCAGTCTATCTACCATCCAGCCCACCATGTCTGCACACCCCATGTCCTATGCACCCCACTTCCTCTACTGCAGGGTCCTCACATTCCCTCCCCAGTAGCCTGCTTCTGTTCCTTCAAGGTCCCACTCGAGTCCCTAGTTCCTCGAAAAGTTTGCCAACCACCGTTTCCTCTCCATCTCATCCGCCACTGTAGATGAGGAATGAATAAGACTCTAGGAATGTGGAGACCTCTGAGTTCTGACCCCACCTTTGTTATAAACTAGCTGGATGACTCCGGACAAATTGCTATCCTTCTTTACACCTCTATTTCTCCACCTGTAGATTAATGATCAAGACGCTATAATCTCTAAAGTGAATCTCAGCTCCTCCATTTTGTGATACAAATCCTTGGCAACTACCCTACTCTTTGAACATTTACTGTGGCACTTTGTCTGTTCTCTCCCAGGAATCAAGGCTGGGACTGACCTGTATTTCTCTTTGGGGCATCAAAGTGCTAGAAACAGTGTACTCAGTACCTATTGGTACTGAGTACATATTCAATTCTTGTGATGTTGATCACCTCCCAAGGAAGGAGAGTCCCGAGGAAAATGCAGTGACACCAAGTTAAGCATTGTTCCAAAGGGACTGACTCCATCTTCTATACCTCTCCAAGGTGCTTTTGAGCCACTGTTGGGAGCACATGGCTACAAGCCCATGGGAAGTAGGGGCGGCGTTTTGTGGCCAAGGCCCAGGTGCAGGAACCAGGCTGCTGGCCCCCTCACGAGCTGTGTGAGCTGAAGCTAGGAAATCAACCTCCCTGCACCCCGCAAGTTAGGCATGGCAAATTACCTGCAGTCAGGGCTGAGTGAGAGAACCATGTAATGTGCTAAGCTCCGAACTGGGGCAACAGTAAGTGCTCAAGAAATGGAAGCAGTTCTCATAGTTCTCACAGGAGCAACCACCCTAGAACTGGCTCCGCCATCAAGGCCCCTGGTCTTTTCATGAGACTCTTACCCACAGGGCCTTGTTCTCTCAGTTCACTTGAGCTGACTGCCTGCTCTGGGTCAGCCCCTGGTCTAGGACTATGAAGGGGAAAGAGCAATTCTTGGCCCGAAGGGAGAATTTACAGCATCAGGAGCAGTAACTGGACAAGGTCAGACAATGAAGACCAAATTCTGACCGTTCCAAACCCTGACCAACCTGTAACTGGCTCCATGCAAAGAATTCTCCCTGTGGCGAAGACAGTGCCTGGTGGAGCAGAGCCCTCCGCTCAGTGGGCGATGCCACTGGCCTCTGGGGAGAATGCGAGCTTCAGGGCCATAAATTTTAGCTCTCGTTACCCCTTCTCCATCCTGTTCCTTCGCTCCCTCTTGATCTTCCCCTCTCTGCTGACAACAAGGTATGGTTGGCATTTAGTTGGGGATTTAAAACTAGGAGAGCTTCTCTCTCCCTTCGGGCTGGAAGCTTGCTTCCTGGCTCTCTGAGGCCTCTCGAAGCTGCTGCGAGCCTGACAAGTGCCAGGAGACGGGCTCCCAAAACCGGAAGGGACCTGCATTGTTGGACCAAAATAGCAAATATGCAACGTGAGTCTCTTCAGGGGCCCTCAGACGGCCGGCGGCTTCCGGTGGGTGCCCAATGCAGGCCAGCCCCGGGGAGCAAAATGGAGCAGCCCTCACTGCACTTGAGAGAGCCCTCTTATGCACACGACTCTTTTGTCCCTTAGCTAGATTAGTTCATCCAACTGAAAATGGGCTTGCGCTAACCTTAGCAAAATAAATATATATGTATGTATTGCTTGTATGGGTCAAATAAACCAAGCTTATACACATGAGCTTCCTGAATGACTTAAATCTTCCCATCTGCAGTTTTGCTGACCCTGAATCTTCTGGACTGAAATGACCCTGCAACCCCACTCAGATTGCAGAGTTCCAGGATGTCGCTTCTCTTCCCTGGCTGGGGCCCCATTGATTACTAGACAATTTCCAAAAAAAAAAAAAAAAAATGTTTTCATCCCTGGAAGAAACAAAGCACAAAAAAACAATTCTGAAAGAAGAATGAAGAGGCTTGTTAGACACAGGCCCTGGGTCAGGGTAGGTGGCCTAGCTGGGGGGCCTTCGAGGAGGCATGCTGGGGTCTTCTCAAGCCAGCCGTCTCCCTTGCCATTCCCGCTTAATGAAGCTGTCGTGCAAGCCTCTCGGAGGGCCCATATGCTCCGAAGAGGTAGCAAGTGTCCCATTACTGTAAACGGCCTTTTATTTTTAAACTAATGCTATATTTGGAAAGCAGTAATCCTGGGGAAATGATACTGGGACTAATGGGGAACATATTACCTTTCATGTGTGTTTTTTTTCATGTTTAAGGTTTCTTTGTTATTATCTGAGCAGTGAGGCTCTGAATACACTCTTGGGCAAAAAATCAAAATAAGCCTTAAAGCAATCATATTTTAATAAGCATCAAATGTCTTCAATGAGATAAAAGTATTATATGGTGTTTTGATATTGGGCTTTAGTTAAAACCTCATTTTTTAAAAAAAAAGAAAATTTCTCAGATCTATTAGGGTGTGGGGGTAGTGATGTATTTTTAAATTCAGGTGGAGAAAAAGTTCCAGCGCAGGTCAATTATGCTAATTAAATGCCACAAACGACTGAAATTTGCCAGTAAATAGATGTTATTATTTGTTGCCTTCGCTGTTTTCCATTGATCAAAAACAGCGGCTAATGACACCTGAGCCTCCAAAAGCTGAAGCTCCGGTCTGAATGAACATCCATGCGTGGGTGCCAATCACAGCCCTTGGGTGGCAGGACTAAGCTTGTGTCCCGCCTGCATCTGGCTATCCTTTTCTTGGGTGAGGTTTTGCCCGTAGGGGCTGCTGGCCACCTCCCCGAAACTCAGATTAGCTTGGTCAGTGAGTGCCCGGTCCTGTTCCCAGCCCCAACTGGGAAGTGCTGAGGGGCCCAAGTTATGAAATGAAACCGAGTCTTTGATTTCTTCACTCAGGGTCCGGGGCCAAGCTAGAATCATGGGCTCTTTAGAAGTGAAAGGAGGAGCCTTGGAGATCCTCCACTTGGTTTCATAAAATGAGGAAATTGAGGCTCAGAGAGGGGAAGTGACCTGCCCAAGGGCACACAGCAAGCTCATTGCAGAGCCAAGAATAGAACAGCAGTTTCCTGATTTTCGGTCCTGTGCCCCACGTGCTCTTCTCTCCAATAACATAAAACAGAACTTCAGCTTTTCTCTCCTCTATCCTCACAGCAAATTCCTCCCAGCTTTCTGTTGTAGTTTCGTGTCAAATCTTGGTTGGGTGACATCAGCGCAAACCAACATGCCTTCGAGATTGGAATCAGGCCATGTGTAGCATGACTTGAGTTTGTCTCTTCCCATGGTGGACCTAAAACGGGAGTCAGTTTTCAGTTGCAAAATGAAATGCATTTAACTTTGGATAGATAGACCATCGAAAGGGATAGAGGGACCAGTGGTTTCCAGCTGACACAGGGACTCCACTGTCCTGGCTTTATCCCCTGAGTTGGAATACTACTTCAGGTGAATAAACGGTCTCAGGACAAGTGTGCTGCAGAGGAAGCAGTAGAAGCAGATCGAGAACCTGGTGGGGAGAGGGTGGGAGGCTTTAGACGGGGATGGTTAAGGATGCCGCGAAGCCACCCCTTCATTGCCCGCCTCACTGACGTGGGTCCTGAAGGCCACACCCAGTTGTCTCCCTGATTTTCAGAGGTCATTAAGTGGGACCCACCCTCCACTTTTAAATCAGAACGGCTAGCCATCATGGAGAGAGCACCACGTTGGGCCTCAGAAATCCTGAGTTCTGCTCCTGGCTCTGAGAACAGCTATGGGACCCTGAGCAAGTTGCTCTCCCTTCTGGGTCTCAGTTTGCTGCAAAATGAGAGGACTTGGTTTGGAAGGCTGAAAATAGAGTGGCTCCCCAGGAGCAGTTGCTGGTCTTGGGGCCCCAGGACAAGCAGCTCTGTCACAGCCATGTACCTAGAAATATATAGATAATTCCCAGCCATAGATATTGCTAAAGTGGTATTTGGGGTCTCTGCAGAGACTTTGGTTTTGCCTTCCAAGCAATAGGATCAGATGAACCATCTGAATTTGATTTGCCGCTAGGTCATCATGAGATGAAGCCATCTGAGGGTGGCAGTAGAGAAGGAAAGGGAGCGAGCACCTGGAGATATAGGTGTCAGGGAGTCCTCAGCCCACCCCAGGCCTAGGCCAGGGGTCTGAGGCTGGAGCCATGCAGCATTGAGGAACTGAATCCATGCTCCTGGCTTTGCAATGCTAAGGCTCAGGTACACAGCTCAACAACCTGGCCATGGGCACTGAGTGCTTCTCCGTCTGCCTAGCGCTCTATGACTGTGCTCGTGGGGCCTGGACCAGCCCTGCCCTGGACAAGGACAGAAACGAGAAGTCTGGGGCAAGGGCGCCAAGGCCAGAACCCCAACTTGGCCTGCCCATTCTACTCCCAAATGAGGCCCAGGTAAGGGAGAGAATCCCCAGGAGGCCCTGGGACAGCCCTCATATCCCCTGGGGTTAGAGCAGGAAGCCGCCCAGACAGCTGAGCGAACACCAGAATGGGGCGCCACCTGGGAAGCAAATTTGAGTTATTGAAAATCAAAAGTGCTTATAAACTGCATAATGTTATGTCATGTGGTTGTAGAGATTACAAATGGGAACGATCCCATAGTACAGATTTTCTTTCCTCAACTAATTTGTATTTAGTGTGTCCAATGTTTTGTTGAAACCCCCTACAGACACCCCCCTCATAGTAACACAGGGCTGAAGGAAGGTGGGGAGGAGGGGGAGGAGCTCAGTGACCCATCACTACCCCCACCAGGGGACAGCAGCCTGAAATGAGCTTCAAGGGCAAGAAGGAGGGCCCAGGAGGAACCAGAGGGGCAGGAGGGGTGGACGAGCAGGCCTGGGACACTGGGCAGCTCACCGTGCTCCCAGGCATCCGGCAGAAGCGTGTGACTCTAGAGACGGTCAGATCTGGGTTAAATCAGACCTCGGCCTCTCACTAGCTGGGGGCTCCAGACAAATTCCTTAACTGCCCTGAGCCTCACTTCACAGACTGCAACATGTGGATAATGGTAAAACTGACTTTGGAGGGTTGTCACCAGCGTTTGGAAGGGTCCAGTAGGTCGCTCTGCCCATCCATTTTGCATCTGACTCTCAGTTACTTTGGGCACCTGCTGTTGGAAGCACCCCACTTTCTCCCCTGAGAGCTACTTGGTTAGTCACTGCCCGGCTCACCCCAAAGAGGGAGGCCACAGGCAGCTAACACAGGCACAACCTGAAGCTGGCTCTGCCTGTCATCCTTTCCCTCAGTGACGGGGTGTTGGGGGAACTGGAGCACCATCTCAGGAATATGAAGAGCAGCCACAGGAGGAAGGAAGCAACGACTCACTCACTCATTCATTCACAGGATATTTACTGAGCTGCCGGCCATCATGGAGAGAGCACTTACTACGGGCCAGACCCTGAGAACACAACAAACAAGGCGAGTCAATGCCCAGTCCTCACGGAGCTGTCAGTCTGGTAGTGAGGGCAGGTAATCCACAGACGACTTTCGGATCGTGAGAAGCGCCAGTCAGGTGATGAAGAGATGGTGAGGTCCTGACCTGCAGGGGCAGCTGCTTGGGCTCGAGGCAGTGATGCCTGAGCTGTGTCCTGAAGGATGCTGAGGACCAGGGAAGGAGTCCCAGGCCAGGCAAAGGCAGGCGAGAGCGAAGGCCCTGAGGTGGGAAGACGTCGAGTCACTGGAGACCTGGGGAGGAGCCCTGGGGAGGAGCCCTGGGGTCTGGAGTGGAACCTGGAAGAGCCTGGGGGAGGAGGTGAGACCCCAAATGTGGGCGGGGCTGAATCTGCAGGCTGGTGGGTCTCAGAGGGAGGCTGGATCTTATTCTAAGAGAAAAAGGGAGTGGCAATGGGAGGTTTTAAGCCAGGGAATGATGCCATCTGACAGTATGTCTTTAAGGATCACTGGCTGGTGTATGGGGATGGATTCAAGGGGGAACAAATGTGAGATCAAGGATCAGGCAGGCCTGGCTGCTCATACCCAGATGAGGGAGTTCAAGTATATTACTTGACTGAGTTGGGCCTCAGTTTCCTCATCTGTAAGATAGGCTGCTGTGGGGACTCAGTGCTGAGAGACCGAAAATACAGAGGCACAATGGCTGAACCACATGTAACAACAGAACTTTGACCCACAACCTGCAGCCACCATAATCAGCCCAGGAAGCCAGTCTGTTATGAATCGGACGCGCGAAGCCAGGCTGCTATCTCTAGTGATGATCCAGGATGCCAAACAACAATTTCTGTAACAGTAGACCCCAAATACCCAGGACTGGATTAATAACTGGCGACTTCTCTAATTTTTGTCCCTGCTTCCAACTTAGGACCAACCAGAGAAAGCCAAACATGCTCCCCTAACTAACCGCATAGGCGGCCAGGCTTCTATTAGCCCGCCTCCAGCCTCCCCAGCCCGACAGCCTCCAATCATGGCACACGTGAAGCTTCCTTTTTTCCACTAAAAGCTTTCCCACCCGTCTGCCTGCCTTCGAGTCTCTGCCAAAATGCAAGTGATGAGGACTGCCTCCCTTGCTGCAGCAAGCTCGGAATAAATAGCCTTTGCTTTTCTTGTTCGGTCAGTTCATTTATTACCACGATGCCAACATACAAAAAGCTGCTGGTGCCTCCCCAGCACTTAATGGGTCCTTAGAAAGATTCTGTCCCTTCCTCTCTACCCACTGAGAGACCCCCTGGGCAGATGCCCTGCTGCCTGCCTCTCTGAGAGGGTCCAACCCCTAGCGGTCAGGCAGGCTGGTACGCTAAGACTTGGCTGGTTCTCGGAACATCTGGACCCTTGGACACCCTAAATATCGAATATGTTAAATACAAATTAGTTTAAGAAATAAAAGCCCCCAAATATGACTTTAGAAATATCTGTGGCTGGGAATTAGCTACATGTCTCTATTTCTTTGAGTACAGGGTATGTGGGAGTTGGGATGGGGCCTAGGTTTTGGGGAAAGAGCCTAGGATAGTGGGAAGGGACTGGTTTTGCCTGGGTTCACATCCCAGCTCCAAGCTGGCTGTGTGGCTTTAGGAAACAGTCATCTTCTTCGTCAAGTGGAGACGATTAAATGAGCTAATTTGGGTTAGACGCTTAGTGCACTGCCCGGCACCTAGGAACTGTGCTATAAATAGAAACTGGCAGCTAATAGTGGTGTTGACGACAGGAATATGTGGCCACCTTGGCCAGCGCCAAACTGAGTTGCCAAAGGCTCGGAAAACTGCTCAGGAGGGCGTGTGTAGGCTTCGTGTCCTTGGTGGGCCGGTCTTTACCCCAGGACTGTCCCAGGGCTGAGGAACGACAGCTGTGACCCTCTCCCCACCCAGGTCTCTGCCTCCGAGGAAGCAAGGGTCATTTCCCCAGGGGCTGACAGGTGGGTGACATTTCACCATAAGGTGTGTTTGACAAAAATGTTAGTGCCGCGTCTATGGAAGAGGGCTAGACTGGGAGTTCTGGAAAAACAAAAACAAAAAAACAATTGCTGCTCATTCACACTGAGTTTGAAAAAGTGATGGAAAGACTCGGTCTTTCTATTTTTTAATAGGCGGCTAAGTCCAGAAAACCCCCATTAATGTGGGCTTTCAGGCATCCAGGTTAAAGGAAGTGAGCCTGGACTGAGAGAAGAGGGGGCTCTGGAGCCACACCACCTGCAGTGGACACTGGTCGTGTGGCCACCTAGCATCAAAACCCATTAGAGGACCCCTCTAGCTGCTTGAGATCAGGGAAAAGTGGGCATCTGGCCTCTCCAGATCCCCCAAGTGGACGATGAATCTGGAGCAGGCATCTCAAAATAGAAAGGTGGTGAAGAATCCATTCTGAGAGTGCCCACAGCAGCCACAGCCACTCTCAGAGGCAGCTGCACCGGAAGGGGGAGCAGCACCCAGGGGCCATGCGCAGGTCGGTGCTCACGCAGCTGGGTTTGGCCATGTCCTGGGGCCCCCACTGTCTAGGGCATGGTTTCCGAGTACAGTTCTCCTGCCTTCCTGGTAATTCTGTTGCTGCCCAGGAACCTTCCAAAAAATTCCGTCTCTGTTAAATCAGTTGCTTGCCACTAGGAATCTGATCTGATGTAGCCCACGACCCCAAGGCCAGAGGAGGCAAGGGGATGATTACAGTAATAAAGCAACACCATTCATTGTAATTCCATGACATGTTTTCCAACAATTGGATACAGAAACAAGGATTTCTTTAAGATGAGTTGCCTATTAATAGACAGAAATGTGATAGGGTTCCATGGTAGGGTTAGGATTAGGGCAATGTGGTTTTCCTGTTCTCATGCTGTCATGAGACCTGCCCCATGCTGCTTTCCTCTCCCCTGGGCAGAGTTGAGAACTCAGATCTGATCGCTCCACTCACCTTGGCTTCCTTTTACAGCCGAGTGTTTACTACCTCACATCGAAATAGCCAGCCTGTTATGGGATACGTTTCAGCTTGATTGTGTCTTACTTGCATGAATCCCCTTGTTTGAGACGCTAGGGGCCAAGGACCAGATCTGCTCTGGGTCAGCAGGCCTGGATTCTAGCTCCAGATCTGGGACGAAGTGCTCATAACTCTCCTCTCTGAGCCCAACAGTAAAATGAAAACAACCCACGTGTTTCTGTACAAAGGTCTTTCCGGCTCCGAATTCCATAATGCCATTATTCTGATTCTTTGGAACTTTCCTTCCCATCGCTTCCTTTTCTGCATTCTGTGTAGGCGGACCACAAAAATAACGTAAAAAACAGGAAGGCTAACCTCGACAAGAATCCGCCTCTCGTGTTTAGCAAGGTGAGGAAGGTCCATCTTGCTGCCAAGTCCTGTTCCCTGCCCTCAAGGTGTTGATGTTATTATAGCTGCCAGGGGCGTCGGTCAGGAAAATGGAAGCCACTCTAGATGTTCTAAGTAGGAAGGGTTCTAACACAGAGAATCGGAGCCTTGGACAATTGCTGAAAGGCCTAGGAGAACAAAAGTCAGGCCAGCAGCTGCCGGAAGTGGGTCATTCACAGGAGCTCACCCGGAAGCTGCAAAGGACCCAGCAATCTCGGCAGTTGCTGCCACCACCAACCTCAGCAGCCTGAGACCCCAGAGCACGTAATTCTCAAGAGACTGAGTTTTGCCCAGCCATCTAGTTGCAGCTACCACCAGAGAAGACAGCAGTTCTCCTCCCCCGACCTCCAGTTTTTGCAGGAGTGCCTCTCATTGGAGGACTATCACTTGAGCTGCACAGGGAAAGGATTCTGAGAAATACAGTTCCAGGCTTCTCCTCTGAGGTGCAGGCTGTCAAAGTGTGTGGCCATGATGTCAGGGGACAAGAGATAATGAGTTTGGTTTAACAGTCACAAACCAGGATGAGCCAAGAGATCTCATCCTAAGGGACAGCTCTTGATTAATTGGTGATAGCTGTTTGAGTGCTGTGCTGCAAATAATTTTGAGGTTGTTCGTAGGCTCGGCAGGAAAAGGTGCTGTGATTGATAGCAAGGCCGTGGAATGTGAGTGGAGAATCGCATGCAACAAATTTGCAGTGGTGCTCTAAACTCATGATTGGAAGGCTTTCTAAAGATGCTGACGTTTGTATTTATTCTTTTGTCCCTGGGTCAAAATTTTAAGTCGTAACCATCCACGTGTAGAGTTATCCCGATGTGCCTTGAGCTCAAGAGGGATGTCAGAATTGGAGCAGCTAGTGAGGAGCAGTGAAGGGACAGGGGGAACCTATAGGGTCTCCAGCCTCCTGGAACCATGCCCTACACAATCCACACTGTCACACCCCATAGGGTCACCTCAGAGTCAGCTGTTTCACCACCACCTCCACTGTCACCTGCCCCCACCTTACGTCATTTCTAAGTTTCTAGATCCATCTCTGCTAGGTCTTTACTACGTCACCCTGGAGAGACCTTCCAACTCTTCCAGTGCATTACTCCCCCTCTGAGTACCTCGCTTTCCTCGTCAGCATATTCAGGAGTTGGACGACATTTCTGGTTTTCAGATGCTACATTGAGGAGCCTGGGGTGTTCAGGAGGAGGAGGGCTGGAGGAAGGACAAGGCATGGGGCTCTGTCAGGCACCATTTTTATTGCTTTTAGGTATTGTGCTTTTGCTTAAGATGTCACTTGGGGTAAAAAACAGGGTTCTGCTGTGATAGATGGATGATAGATGATAGAGAGAGAGAGAAAGAGAGAGAGAGAGAGATGATAGATAGATAGATAGATAGATAGATAGATAGATAGATAGATAGATAGATAGATGATAGATA
>NW_006442207.1:5198631-5252925 GCF_000325575.1 Pteropus alecto | reverse complement strand
ATAGATAGATAGATGATAGATAGATAGATAGATAGATAGATAGATAGATAGATAGATAGATTGATGATGGATGAATGGACAAACAGATAGATATAGATGAGAGACAGACAAATAAAAGGTCTGAGAACCTCTGGACAAGTCCTCTCTGGGGGTCACTTCCAGATGTGATATTTGCTGGTGCTGCTCAGTTTGTCCGCCTCTGCAAACACCAGTCCCTTACCTCTCTCTTCCTTCTTTCTTCCTCCGTTCCTCCCTTCCAAAGAAATGATTGCAAAGTCTTCATCTTAACTTCCAAACTGGGGTTGAACTTGAGAACCAGATTTGAAGTTTGTTTCTTGTCATTGTAAGATGCTGTGAGGTCATGTAAAGAAGGGGGAAATAAAATTAATCAGTAATTTCTCCTGTTTTCCAAATACCTCGTGTTATTCTTTTTATAATTGAAAAACACATTGAACCATAGAAAACCTAGAACTTGACATCCTGGAGTCAAGTGTGCTCTCGTTTTCCCCCTCACCATATGGTGCGGTACGAAGCCTTGAGAAATGGAAACATTCTGCTTTGAATTGTCATTGTTTTTAATGACACCACAATGACTACAGGGTTTTTATCGTTTTGGGGTTTCGAGTTTTTAAAGGCAAGAGGAACCATCAAATAGGGTTTTATGCTCAAAATGTACTTTGGAGTTCCATCTCAGAGAATAAGAACACTTTTGTTCCTCTTCCTGCTATGGTTTCACTTCGTTCCCACTAATACTAGCTCTAGAAGAGTCTGAGTCAGCCATAAAATATGTCCATTCAGGAAAATGGCAAGTTCATTTTCATTATTCCCTGCTGGAAGGAAAAGGGCAAATTCAAAGAGAGCCCTGTGGGGAGAGGGAGTTGTTTGAGGAATGGTGACTAGAGCCCACCATTCTGTCCCTGTTCTGCGGGGTCTTGCTAGGCCATGGGGCTTGGCTTCAGGAGGAAGTGGCTGGAACTAGGCCTACCACACCGGCAGCCACTACCTGGTGCAATTCTGGGCACTGGTGGAGTCAAGACCAATCTAACACATGACCTTGACTGAGGCTCTTCTGTCCTAGCTACCCACAAGAAAAAGGCCCAGCCAGACAGACTGAGCATGTGCATACCTCGCCTGCTGATTGGCTGCAGTCTGAGTGGCCAAGCCTTCTCCCATTGGCTGGTTCAGATTGGCATAGGTAGCAGGATTGGGCAGGGCTTGCGGTGAGCCACCTGTTCCATGGGTCCTGAATTCTCCCACTGAAAAAGAGTGCCCACCTGAATTTAACCAATGCCTGGCTCCGGAGAAATAATTTCAGCACCTTTTCCCCAGAAGGCATAGTGACCCATGTACAGGAGAGGAGGTGGCCTCGCCTTTCTGAGAGCTCCTTGGGAATAGAGCTCTCACTTCAGGACTCCCGAGGGCGAGGCCAGAGGAGGGCAAGAAGGAGGGAAGGCAAGAAGGAGGGAAGGCAAGACCATTTCTCTTAGGACCCACTCCAGGTTCACCTAGGATGGAGCTCCTCCCCAGAGGGCAGACGTGGGGACCCTGGTGTCCTTTCTGGAGAACAGAAGACGGTCCAAGGCGGAGCCTGGCATAATGCTAACTTGCCTCATGGGCTGGAGGGCTTACGCCCTGCCCTAACCTCCCAAATAAGCAAATCATCTTTCATCCTGTTTCTTTGTGGCGGGGAGGGAGGTCTTTCCCCTGGCACGTGTGGCCTGAATCCCATTATCAGAGCTCTCCTATGCAGTTGAATCTCCTCTTGAAATACAATTCCCTGGAAGGGCCATAGTAAGTCACGTCTTACAGAAATAGACACCTCATTGCCCTGGTTGGTAGGGAAGTACTTACATATGCACAAGCAGGAGGGATGTGAGGATGGGCATGAGCACACATTACTGATACTAGAACAACACTATCTAACAGAACTTTCCATGATGATGTTCAATAGAACTAATTCGTGCTGTGTAATACTGTGTGGCAATTGAGCTTGAAACGTGACTGTGTGACTGAGGGACCAATATTTCTTTAAATGTGGTTGGTATATAATTTTATGTTAGCTGTATTAATTTCAGGTAGTACAATATAGTGATTTGGCACTTTTATACCTTACAATGTGATCACCCCACTAATTCTAGTAATCATCTGTCACCATGCTGTTTATTCACACCAAGGAGAAAGTGACTTCTTGGCTCAGCTCTCCCAATCCCTTGCCTGTCAGCCGCTAGTAGTTCTGCCCTGTGAGCACCCGCCCAATCAGTTCTTTGTGTGGCCAGGTATAATTAATTAATTAGCTATTTGTGAGCCCCAGGGAAGGGGTGCCATTGATCTTCAGTTTTCTCCTTCAGTGAGGAGCCCTTGGAATTGGAGGCATTAAGGATTGGGCAAGGATGACTCTCAGGCAACCCCAAGCACAGAGCCCCACCTCATGCTGTCAGTTACAAGAGATGCCCTGATGACACAGTTGCCATGACGACAGGGCCACTGATCTCCCAAATGCATGAGCCAAAGAATCTTTTCATACCCTTTATACTCCAAGAAGCAGAAGACCTCCATGTTGCAAAGTGTGCGTAAGGCAGGGGCCAGCAGAAAGACCTCAGGTTTCCATTTTCCCAGATTTTTCCCACATGAAAGTAACAACTCTTTGAGGGCAGAGAACAGACTCATTTGTCTTGGATGAACAAAGTAGAGGAAGTTAAAAATTTCACCAGCCATCTTGGGGCAGGACTTACTATTTAGGGATGAAATTCTTGAGGGGCATATGTAAGTTGAGAAGGCAGCCACTGCCATGCAGGGAAGGGAAACAGACATTGTACGGCCCTCAAAGGCTGTTTCTCTGGTACCAAGCCTCTTGGTATGCAGGGCTGATCGCTGAGGGGGAAGTAGGCAAAGTTACACAAGAACCAAAGAATCTCCTGGGAAAAAAGAAAAAACTAGACCCCCATTTCTTCCCTTTTGAAGACCACCATTTCTGGGATCCCTCTAACATATCTGGAAGGTCTCAGGTAAATTAATGGGCTGGAAGAACAGGAAAAGACATCCAGGGACTGGAGAGGTCAATGTAAAGGAAGAGAGAGTTTGGGAGTTTGGGCAAATGACCCTACTCAGACCCTGGAAAAAGAGGAGGTCTCAAGGGTGATTCCCAATGTATAGTGTCATGAGAACTAATTAAGAAACAAAAGAGGTCTGACCATGTTTAGTACTTCAAGCTGGAAAAGTAGATCTGTTTGGGAAAATTATACATTTATGGTGGATAAGGTCACCAGGCTATTACCTTATTTAATAAACAATTCAATTTTTTAATTCAGTAATATTTATTAAGGCTTGGTGATCATAACCAGAAAAGGGAAATCTGAGAAGCAAAAAAAGTGATTATGAAATCATGTGATGAATGCAGAAACAGAGGTGTATACAAATCCCAGAGAGTATTCTAGGGAGAAAGTGAATGACAGTTTCAAAGAAGGTGAGTTCAGGAAGAGGTGACCAAGGAGATGGGTTTCGAAGTGTGAATGGGAGTCACCAGTCATGGCAAAGTGGGGCGGGGCTCATCCTTAATGATGAGCAGCCCATGGTTTGTGGGTGGGTCTACCTGGCTTAAAGATGGAGGAACAAAGCCAGCTTTCCGCGTTCGATTTCCGACAGACGTGCTGACTTGATGGTGAGTGGAGTTGAGCTCCTGCACCCATCGTCTCCTGTAAAGATGATAACACCCTCCAGGGCATTACATGAAGCAAACTTAGAAGTCACGAGTGCTGGAGGGATTGATAAGTCACAGAGGTTGTAGTTTTCTCTGAGTCTTCGTACATAGATAGAAGGAACCAGGAAAGAACAAATCCAACACAGCATGCCTGAAGCTGCTCATCAGCAACTGATAAGACTCCAAGTGGTGGCAGTGCTGGCTCAGGGAATCGTTTCTACTGTTGTTTTCATACATGAGTATTCATCCCTCAGTATGGCTCTCTCTGCCTGAGCCCTGAGGCAGGGCTATCAGCTCTGAAGCCCCTATTTGTGAAGATGGCCTCTCCAGAAAGCTGGTGCCCATGGCAACCCCTTTCCTTACTCAACAGAGTGAAATAGACTGAACCTCCAGCACATTGACCAACACAGGTCTTGAATGGTGGCTCAAGTCTCCTGGTCTACAGCTGGTCCCGCCTCAGAAAAGCCACCTTTGACTATGGAAGGCTCTGCGTGGGTATCCATTGAGGGGAGCAGCCCTGAAGTAGGTATTACCCCTTTGAAAAGAGCTGATGTCATGCTCGTCACTTTAAATTAACTTTAGCTAAGAGGGACTGACAGAAACATGATGCTGGGTGAACTATATTTGACTGATATTCTGTCAAATATCACATGGGGTTGTGATCCACAACTTTTCCCATCTGCTTCTCCAGTCTGAGTCACTGAATGCACAATGCCATAATTACCATATTTTGTTCAGATTTCCCACCATCAGATCAGAGCCCGTGAATGTGAAGGAGGGCGGGGTCATCCCTCAGCTCTTCCTGCGGGAAGAGCAGGGAAGGGAGGAGGGCTGGCTGCCCAGGAAGGTGCAGATCCTGGAAACAAAGGAGGAAGGTGGAGGATCAGGAGTAAGGAGCGGGATTAAGATCACACAAACCTGCAGCCCTTAGAAACTGGCTTAATCCATTTTATAAAGAGTTGGGAGGGCTTTTCTCTCTGTGAATATAATACCTTGCAGATCGGATCAGCTTTTTTCCCAGAACATTTCAAAGCTCTCTGCAAATACAGCAGAGTCTCCTTAGATTAGAGCACGGCCTATTATTACCTGGCTTTGGAGACACCCCAAGTCAGCGGGTCACCTGGGGCCCTCTGAAATAAGACAATTCCTTACAACAAAAGGCCCGGTATGATGTGGTTTGTCTAACTAGTGGTTTTCAAACTAAGTGAGTCATGGGACCCTTACAAAAAAAAAAAAAAAACAACAGCCCGAGCTCGATTGCTAATTCAGAACAAAGTGGAATTATTCTGGTTAAAGCAAAGGTGGGACCTGACGGGGAGCAAAAATGGGTCAACTTGACACCCCCATCCACCGAACCCCCAGGACTCCTCCAGCTGCAGCTGGAAGACCATGCTGGAGGTCAGTGGTACCCTCACCCCCAACGCAGAGGTAGGTATTCTGTGAAGCCGATGGAACTCAAGTTTCTTCAGGGTTCTTTCTCAGGCTTGGTACCTAATTTTATCTATTATTTTGTGTCGATTTTATTTTTAGTGACGGATCCCCAAATGAGATGAATTTCACGTAGGACTGGCTACGTAATTTGCCAAAGGCAAAATAAAATGGGCCCTTTGTTCAAAAACTATTAAGAATTTCAAAATGGTGACAACAGAGCTTTAAACCAAGCACAGGCTCTTCTAAGCTTGGGGCCCTGTGCAGCTCACAGGTGGCACGCCCATGAAACTGGCCCTGGTTTCATGCCCTACAACAGCAGTCCCCAACCTTTTTGGCACCAGGGGCCGGTGCTCCTATGAGAATCTAATGCCTGCTGATCTCAGGTGGAGCTGAGGCGGAGATGCTAGCGCTGGGGAGTGGCTGCAAATACAGATGAAGCTTAGAGCGCTCGCTCACCACTTACTTCCTGCCGTATGGTCCGGTTCGTAACAGACCATGGACCGGTACCAGTCTGCGACCCTGGGGTTAGGGACCCCTGCATAAAACCACCTGGATCTGACCCTTTCTCCAACTGTCCAAAAAAGTACCAATAGGTTCTAATGAACCTCCGCCTCCTCTGAGAATTTTCTTCCATTCTGACTCAGGCCAGTCAACCTCACAGCCCCAGGAGTCTGAGGCTCCTCCCAGCCACAGGGCCAAGCTACTTTGTACCTTCACTTTCATATAATAGAATGGCCTTAAGATGAATGACTGCAGCTGCAAACAGAAACTACAGCAGATCAAAGAACCCACTGTATATTCAGGGACTGGGACTGGAGAGGCACTTGGGGGAAGTTGTGGATCAAGCCTAAAACCCCCAAAGAATTGGACAGAATTATTTTAGGGTGTTCCTTCAGGGCCTGGGCCTCACCCACTCCTTTTCTAGGTTCCCCATGATACTTGGCCATGGTATTGCTGAAAACGTGTTTATTGAGTAAACATAACCTCTGTTCCAACCAGACAAAGTGCTCATGGTTCTCTGACTATGCCCTACTCACTACAAATGACAGACCTTTGCACATTTCTTCTTCTACTCAGAAAGTTCCTCTTACTCCCTTCATTAATCCAGGTCCTATCCACATGTCAAACCCTGCTGAAGTGTTGCCTTCAGGGGGCCCTGCCTTTCGATGAAACAGATGCCCCAACTGGGCAGTAAGGAGTATCACTTCCTGGGTGTTTGGGTTGAGGCTGGATGATCAGTTAGTGACTATATCAAGCAGAGCCTATCCAGGAAATAGAAACCACCAAAGTATTAAAAACAGGGGGTGGGGGGCTGGAATGGAGGAATCGATTTTGTTGGACATGGGAGAGCTGAGAAGCTGAACAGGGGGCATTGAATCAGCCTGCTGATGAGCAGTGTGAGAAGCCACCAGTGCCATCAGCATGAGAGACAAAGGGGTGGGGGTTACCAGAGTGAGCCAAGGCTCCTGGACAAAGCTGCATCCACAGGGTTGTGTCTAGAAGAGATGGAGCCATGAAGGAAAGAAGATGCCGCCACTCTCTATCCACAGTAGAATGGGATGGGAGAAGTACTCTGTGGCCCTTCCTTACATCATCCCCTCTTCCTCCAGTGCCACCCACCAAGCAGGATGCCAGTTGATAAGGCTCCTGAGAGATGCAGCCTGCAGGAAGCCAGCTCCCAAAGACAGAGCGGGGCATGGAGGGGATCTGAGGACCGCATGCAGGGGTATTGTGGAAGCGATGCAGGGAGAGGCATCTGAACGTGATAACCTCCAGGATCCTTTCCAGCCTTGAGATGGACACTTGATAGGAATACTCTTTACTTTTCGCATCACATCGTGATAGCCTTAGAAATAAAATGTTTCTCAGGCTTAGTAAAACTACAGCAGAAAATCTTCCCTTTGGATAGTTAATGTCCCACTGGGTTAGTTTCTTTTCATAACTTAGGAGAAATGTTGTGTTTTCTGACTTGCAGATTCACTTCCTTTTGTGAAACAATGAAAATTATATAACCCGTCATGTTTCCCTTTTTGCCTTAGCTACCAGGAAGCTCCGAACTAAATTTCAAACTTTGCAAGTACAGGTTTCAATTATATCCTTTCCCCTTCTACATTTCTTCAGATCCACAATTTCTAGTTTAACCCTCTCCTTGGTTAAATGTTTTATAAGACACTTCAAATAACTTTCAGTAGCAGACAAAGCATACCTTGGCTTCTTTTTCATTTAAGATGATCCCAACAGGTTCTGCATCTCTAATTCTTCCTCGCATTTAGCCCTTGTCTGTTTCCCTTCCCCCACAAAACTTCCTGGTGATTTGTCATTTTCCCACGTTGAGAAAGCCACAAGCCCTTTCCACTTCTCCATGGCACTCTCTAACTCTTAAATTGTCACTGTATCTCTTTCACTTCCCCTCCCACTGCCCTCTTCAGAGATTTCCTCTCTATCAGGGCATGAACCTTTCCCAAGCAGTGCCAGCATCACGGGGCCCACTAAAGAGGAAGCCAAAGTCTGCACAGAGAAGTGAGGGCCACTGTAGGTAGAGGGTCAGCATGTGGCCATGATGGGCAGTCCTTATGGGCACTGGGTCACTGACCTGGTTTGAATCCAGTTCTGCCACTCACCTGTTATACCAATAAACATTGGCTATGCACAGTGTTCACAGTGTCCTACCAGCACAGTGGCCCTTCCCATGCTTTTGGTAACAGCACCCCAATTTTCCCTTAGGGATTACTCCTCTCCCTCTGCATCCAGTCTGGCTAGGACTGTCCTTCAAGGTGCCATGTCCTCCCTTCCCAAGGTACAGTCAGGTGATCCGGCCAAACTCATGAGACTTTCTCTTCCAAGAGGGTAAATTTTGAATGGGGTGACGAGTGGGGCTCATTCATCTTGCCCAGTGAGCTTGTCTATCAGCTCCTACTCCCCCCAACCCCAAAGCGGTCTGCATCCTTGTCTTTGTAAGGCCTGTGTGCTCAGATTTTCCTTGAGTTTTTAAGAATGAGCTTATTTTGCTGCAACCATCAAACTCTGAGTGATGCTGGGCCTGAGCCTGCGCATAACCTTGAGCCCAAGGTTACGCATCTGTATAATGAAGATACCAGGACATATGTCATGGGGTAAAGGGTAAAGCATTTAGTCCAGCATGGGCGTTTCACAAACATTTCATCCTTCCTCTTCTGTCCTGATGAGCAAGTGACCTGCAAAAGGTGATAGGACCTGCTCCAATGCCACAGGTGGCTGGTGGCAAACATCAGTGGTCAAGTCTCCTTAGATCTCATGCTCTTCAGGACATCTCTGCTTTTCAAGGAATTCTTTGGGCTCTCACTAAAGGGTGAGAAGCAGCTTACCCATTTCAGCAAGAGAGAAGAACTTATTTTAAAAATTCATCACGGTAAATGAAGACATCCAGTTCTCCGTCTGCAGCCTCGCCGAAGCCCCAGCCCCAGCTCCTTCACAACAGAGCTGCTCTGCTCATTGGCTTCCTCTCTCCATAAAACTGTGACCAGTTCTGTTTCAGAAACATCTGCACAAGTGAACTTGGCTTTTTCCTACTGTTTCCCACAGTGACTCACCATTGGTGGGTACTGAAGATCTTCAGATCCTCCAAGAGGACCAGCATGAAACTGGAGCTGGATGAGCTGCACACGCTCAGCCGCGTCCCTGGGTCCTTTGGCACACTGAGCTGGTCTGTGGTGCACACCGTCCCCTCTGAGAGAGTGAGAGCCCATGGTGGGCTCCATGGGGAACCCACGGGATGTTCCAAAGAGCTGGCTAGCCACAGCATCTTCTTAAAATAATAACTACAAGCAGTATTTCTACTATTTATTGCTTCGCATTAGTAGAAACAAAGTTCATTAGACTTCTCTTACAAATGTAGAATCAGGCTTAAGCAATTAAGACGTTTGACCATGGTCATGCACCTGTTAAGGGACAGAGGGGTTCTCAAGAGTCTCGGCAGGTCTACCTGACTGCAAAGCCTGTGCTCTTAACCACTTCACGATATTGCATCTCTCATGCTTCTGGGGAGAAACATGCCAGGGCCGCCATTCACAGTCACCAGGTGGACACCAGCCACTCGGAGTCATGGGGAGTGAAGAGAACTGATTTCTGATGCTGCTGCTCAGTGGCTAAGTGGCTTGAGAAGGTCACATTTCCTCTATCTCTCAATTCCCTCCTTTGTAGGATGGAAGACACTCTGCCTCCTCTGCCTCAGTGGAATGAGATCATGCAGAATATTCGACACAGAAGCACCATGGCAGCATCAGCACCTCAGAGAAGAGAAGTGTTCGGAGTGAGGGGACACCAGCAGACAGGGAAAGTGATGAAAAAGCAATGGGAAGGAAACGATGCTTTGGAGGTCCGCCGCGATCCCCACGCTGCGCTGCCCTCCTGCCTCCTGCTGCTCAAAGCTGGTCCCCCCAGCAATGGCACTGGCCTCCTGGAAGGAGGGGCAGGAGCCAAAAATGAGTCAGAAACAATAGGATCCCGCGAGTTCACAGGGAGTCTTCCTGCTGTGAGCCTCCAGACGGTTCTGCTGATTATTTTTCCCAAGTCAGCTTGGGCTTAAAGATCTTCCTGAATTGACCGAGAAGAAGTTGGAGAAACTTAAGATGGGATGGGAAGCCCAGGCCTCGAACTTCCTGTTTTGTCACTCTCCACAGACCCAGTGGCCACAGTGTTTTCTCTGCCCTGTTCTGACAAGCCAAGTGGCTTCCCCTTGCCCACCCCACCCCCACCTCCTCATTACAGAACAAAGGAACCTGGCTCTTTCCCCCCACAACCCCCAGTCCGGAGAGGGTTCCTAATTGGCTTTCCATTAAAGGTAAAATAGACTACTGTTTCCACCTCATTATTTATGAGCCTTTCTGGAAGTGCATTTCCATGCACTCTGGGATTACTCACGCCCATTTTGCTTGGCCATATTTTATGATCTGTTTTATTTATTCAGGGCCTCTATTGGGTACTCACATCTGAAACCAATTAAAAACCAAGAAATAGGAAAAACCAAATAAACACCTGGAGATGTCCAAACCCAGTCCTTCTGAAACCTGTGACTGGGGGGACTGGCATGGCCATGCAGGTAGAGTAGGCCAAAGGAAATGGGAATCTCTCTTCTAGAGACATCAGGTGACAAGGCCACACAAGATGGCAACACATAGATTCAGAGACCTCCTGCTGACCGAGCTTGGGCTGCAACACCCGGTTCCTTGGTTCACCTGGGATCTCCCTGCAGAACAAAGGCAGCGCTAATTCATTTTCAAATTTCCCTCTCTGCCTGGTACATAGGAAGAGCTCACAACTTTTGACTCACCCTTCTCCTCACCACCATAACTACTGTGAGCCCATAACGGCTATGTACCCATCATCACACAAATCTGAAGCAACAATATGGGAGAACCAGCTCTATGGATCTGGGAATGGTTTGCCTTTTATAAAAATTGTCTCCGGCTCTACTACTCCTGGAGGATTCTTAGGGGGTAAACATGTTCCTTTTCAATCTCAGAAAAACAGCCTCCAAGCTTAGTTTTCCCAGATACCTCCAGTTTCCTCAAGACTTATCCAGGGAGAAGAAGACAAACCCTCACCTCTTTTTCGGGGAAGTCTGAAACCATTTTGCACATCTTTATAGGACGTGCTTGGGAGTCTGTGGACATGGACAAGCCCCCTGCATTTTCTTGGTCCATGTAAGATGCAGACAGGCCCCTCTCTCGTTCTGCCCGTGCTTCCCCGCCCCCAACTTCAATCCCTGCTGGCACTGGAGGCCTCTCTCTGCCCTACTTCCCACCTCCACCCTGGAGAGTCAGTGCCTTGGTTGGTGGTCTCTGTCCTAAAACCAAATGTCCCCATCTTCCCCTGAGGCTGAGCTGGGTGTGCAGAGGGTCAGGAGCTAGAAACACCAGCAGCTGTGTGTGGAGGCAGGCGCACAGATGGCGTAAATGCTAGTGCATGGGGGAACTTTGTTTCTGTTGGGATTAAAAGAAATGATGCACGTCACATCTCTGGTGTCCTCTCTTCTCTGCGATGTTTGTGATGTTTACTATAAACTGACTTCATGTGCGTGCTCATGTGTGCGTGCACGCAAACACGCACACATCAAGAGATGGGATTCGGTGAATTCTTAGGGATAATGCTGCTTACAGACTTATTCTTGGCAATATCTACCTTCCTTTAGTGATTTATAGAAATCCTTCCTTCCTTCATTCATTTGTTCATTAATTCAACAATGCATTGAGTGCCCCTATGGCATCAGACACTAGTCGCACGTCTGATATAATGATACACAAAACCTTCTTCCCCTGCTAACAGTTCAGCCTGTGCCTTCTCTTGGGAGGGCACATTTCAGAGGTTTAATCCCTACTCCGAATGTGGGAACTACAAAAGCCATCAACTCTTGAGACAGGAGGGGAATTAGGAAACTGACACGATTCTACTTGTCCACAAACTACTGCTTCCAAACATGAGGTCTATCTTCTTATATCTTGGTCACATTCTGTGACTGGGGAACTGGCATGGCCATGCCAATAACAATAATTTTTCACTGCTCCTAGAAAACTGGCCTGAGGTTTCCAAATATGAGAAGTGAACTCAATCTCCCCATTCTCTGCTTTTTTCAGCAGCACACGAGGACTGATCATGGTAAAGATTCAAGCTGCAAATGGGCATGTGAAGGGTGAGAATGAGAGAGAGCTGGCCAGCACAGCCACAGACCGCATCTCACTGGAAGGAAGTTTCAGAGCGTGGCCATGTCAAGGTGGGCTGGATGAAACTGGATTATTCTATAATCCAGTGACAGGGAGAGAAAAGTTTGGTATTCCTATACCATTGGTGCTAGAGACTCCACCGGCTGCCTAGGGAAAGCTTAGATCAAGCCCTTCTTTGATTAATATTTGTAAATACATAAAACAAAATATATAGGTTGAAAAGGAAACCAATTACATGTAGAATGCAGTTATCAGAATATTTTTTTTAGATTGCGGTAATTTATGTGCTACTTTATAAATACATTTAAATGACAAGGCAATATATTTAAAATATAGGCAATGTTAACTAATTATTTTTTTAGAGAAATATCCATTTGATGACTCTTTCTTTTTTTTTTTTCTTTTTCTTTTTTTTCTTTTCTTTTTTGGCTATAGTTTCTTAGCTTGATTCCAGCCAATATGACATGTTTGTCTTGGAAAAGGCAACATCCATGTCATGTCATGTCACTCAATTGACTTTTCTTTTAATTTTGGTGGTTCTTATGGTTGAAAATCCTGATTCACAAAGATAATTATTGCAAACGTATTTTAAAGGTTCACAGCTTGCTTTACAAGGAACAATTAAATCCATCAAAGTTTATGGAGTTGAACTCCCATTGTGAGAATACACAAATTTACCATTTGGTAGCTGAACTGCTAGGCCAAGAATTACTTAAGAGCTGACAAGTTATGTCCTATAAGTATCTGCAGACAGGAACACTGTAACATTCTGCAATCTAGGAGTGCTTAAGTAACTAGAGTCATGTCAAAGTAGAGCATAAATGATATTTCAAGAGCTGCAATAAAAAAAAATCAGGATTTCTCTTGGTGACAAAGTCACAGGTTCTACTAATACTACTATGCTACACTCAAGAGTGAAGGAAATACTACAAAACTCAGTTGGAGTCTATCAAATATTTTGACAACTTCAATTTCTTCTCATACAAGTTCACAGACCCCACAGAGCACCTTGGACATGTGAAGGATGCCAGATGAAGAACCATTCTTCTAGAGGAAGGTGGTGAGGAGTAGAGATAAAAGTCAGCTAGACAGCACAGAACCGGAAAATTCCAAACGCAAGGCAGCCCACAGAACAATCTCAGCCCAGGGAGCACGGAAAGGCCTTTAATAAACAAGAATGCCTTCGTCTGAGCTGCAGTGATGCGGACCTGTCTGCTCCTGGCAAAATCCTCAGCCAAGTCTCCCCAACTCTCACATGTGCTTAGCGTGAGCGCGGTTTGTAGCAGAAATCAAGGAAGGGGCTGAATTTCATATTTGGGTCAATCCAAGGGGATTGTAAATCTATCTGTCAATGGAACCAGTTCAGCCGAAGTGGGTACCAGGGGTAAGAAAGTAAGGTTCACCTGGAAACTTGCAGACCCTTCAGGGAGGGCTTTGGACCGCCGAGGGTCATGGGGAATAGGTCCAAGTTGATCCCATCTAGATCTCAGGGTACTGGGATCCCCTGCAGATACTGGATGACATCTAGAAAGCTCACAGGGCCTTTTGCATGGGAGGAGGTCAAAAACTCGAGACGGCTCTGATGTGTGGGAAGTTGGAGAAAGTTCGGGAATGGGCTGTGATAACCTCCTGCCTTCTAAATTGCTTTTTTCGTGGCACATTACCCTTCCATGCGGTTTAGGCATCCAGAAGAGAGGCGAGGACTTGTGCTCTGTCACCGTAGCTAAGGGTTTAGCCCTTTCGGAAATCCGAATAAGATGCTGGCTCCTGGCAATTGCCAACCCAGACAGTGTTGCTAAAGAAACTCTACGAGACGTTGACAGATAGATCCCCTTTGCCCTGCCCTGCCTCCAGCAAGCCCACCGCTTCCCCAGTCTTTTCTACGCCGAGTCGTCAGTTTTTCTCCTAATCTCAACCTCAATTCCTTCTTCTCATTCTTCTGAATGTTAAAGTCACGACCTTTGCAGTTTATGGGCCACCAGAGACTGAACTAAATGTGTTAGCTCTGAGTCCAAACAAGTAATAGCCGGCCAATTAAATTAATAATCCATATTGTTACAATGTTTAACCACGGCTAAACAGACGGCTGTTTCCTCAGCGGTCTGTTTAAATCACAGCCAAGGCCTGACCTATTAAAATGAATAACTGGAATTATGAGAAACTCCATTTAATAAACACAGCGAGGAACGCAGCACAATTGGGCATGAAATATTTATTACCACTTGAAGCAGAGAGCTGTTTGGGACTTTAAGATGGGATTAATGAATGCATTTTAATTTCTGGTTCACAGCATGGGAAGTGGGGCTGGAACCGAAGGCCCGTTGGCAGATTCCTGGGAAAATCCTCTCACATTATATTATCACATTGTGCTGGGGCTATTTGTTTATGTGACAGCCCCTACCAATCCACTGTAAGAGCAGGAAAATGTGCATCTGACCATTGTCTTCTTGGGGACTTAGTACTTGCTCAGTAAATGTTTGCTGGATGGGTCGATGGATGAATGAGTGGATGGATGGATGGATGGATGGATGGATGGATGGATGGATCGATAGATCGATTGATAGATAGATAGATGGACTAATGATAGATGAAACATTTGATACCTTAGTATCTACATTTCAATGATATAGGACAGAGAGAAGAACACTTAGCACAGTTTCTGACACATTCTTCATCCTCAATATGGTAACCGTCATTATATGTGGTTAGGACACCAACGTCTGGTTACCTTATTAGAAAATCAGCGCTCACATTTGGCACCACCTCAGGGGGCTCAGAGCTGCCCAGGACCCGACTGCCACCCTGACTGGCCCATTTATCTTCATGTGCACTTGGGAGCCTCTTTTAGATTAGAAGTTTTTGTTTGACTGTGTTTGGCTTTCCTCAGAATGAGTTGCTCCTTTCCCTGTTTTCTCAAAGCTCAGTGTCTTATCCCAGCATTCGCCCCGACACGTCCCCTTTTCCCAGGTAGAGCTGTGTTTCACAGGGTCTGTTCCCTTTGTCCAGACATCAGCTCTGAAGTTATGATAATGGGTTTAGAAAATGTGGTTGCTGTAATGACAGCCCTTAGCAAGTCCTATAAGTGGGGTGGTTATTGGGGATCTATGAATGAGACAGTCTTTTCTACAGGGGAGCCCCAAATGGGAAAAGGATGTGTCCACTCCTGCCAGAACTTGCTTTCCAGAGAAGGAGGAAAGCAGGCCAACTAACCAGTGTGCTGGTGGAGCACACTTGACCTTGTGAGAGCTGGGGAACAGAAAAGTGCAGACGTGGGAAGGCCTAGCCCTGGTTTCCCCTTTGAGAACCAGGGAGCATCTCCTGGAGACCACAAAAATGCCCCTTGGGTCCAGTCACTACATCCCCAAGTCCAAAATTAAATGCATTAATGAATGCAAGGCAGGCAAAGAGCAGTGTGATTTCGAATAGGCAGAATCTTGAGATCAAAAATAAAAAAAGAGAATTGAGTTTTGTAAAGAAAGAGATCTGTGTTTGGGATAATTTGGTTATTTTCTCTTTCAATGAGAAAAAGGGGGTTCTAAATCTTATGGAAGTTTAATGGGGTCTCCCCACCTCACCACTACACTCAAAAGCCAAGAATGGTCCCAGATAGACGGAGTGTCATAAGTGGCCAACATGGCCTCACGGGATGTGACTTGGGAAGCTTGCCTGACTCCAAGTGACCTTCAGGAGACTGAGGCTTCAAAGGGCTCTGTCTGCCTGCACTCTGCAGATCTTGCATTGTCAATGTTACCGTCTGGTAGTTTGATCTCTTTAATTCTTAAGTTTGTTTGCAGGATAGTGGATGCCATGGCTGTGTTGGGGTCCTGTGTTTCTGTATGTTGAAGGGGACTTCTGTCAAGTAGCATAGAGTTGCTTCTGTATTACCCCACTCTCCTCTACTAGATTATGACTTCCTGAAATTTGGAAGGGCAGGAGAGTTTATCGGGGGCTAAAGTGTGTTTCATAGACAAGGTAGCCTGGGAGAAAAAGTTCAGTGAAGCCGGAGGAATCAGAGGAGGCATAAAGTCCACAAACATTTGCTGAGCCCCTGCTGAAATCCATGCAAGACCCTGAAGCCGACAGGTCATGTAGGCACACGGGTTAAGGGTGCTATTTTGTGGCACCCATCACAGAATCATGGGCAACTGATAAGGGAACAGCAAAGCTGATGAACAAGAGAAATAAAGTAAGTAAGCAAGTACCTGAGATGAGTGAGTGATCGGATAGACCAAAAGAAGGAATAACAAAAAAAGAAACCAGACCTGACCAGAGCAGATGAAAAAAAGAGGGTAATTGCCCTGGTTCCTGTATGAAAAAGTCATTTGTTGCCTTGAAATGACACACACTTAATAATAAATCCCTCTTTACTTAAGCCGCCTCATAGTCTCTAAAGACACACCTGACAAAGAAGGCATTATTTTAGGGGTGGACGGGCCAGGATCCTAGGGATGCTGATCATACCTGCAAAAAGCTGTTTCCAAACTCAGGCTGCCCTTAACCAAGGGTGGTACCGTGCGTTAATCTGACCTGGTAAAAAGCAGCCCTGGAATCATTGTTATCTCGGTATGTAATTATAGAAAAATTAATGCTCACAGGACTTCTTTGAGAGTTCTGCTTTCACAGTAGTTTAAGCCTTAATCTTCATAATAAATTGTTGAGTTTATGATCAGCTTGGGCTTGTCCATCAACAGTGTTTTCTGGAGGGTATCTACACCAATACTCCTAACTTCAAAATATAACTTTATTTAACTGCTTCAGTGTTAACACAATATTAACATGTCAAAATTAGTCTTAAAAAGAAAAGAGTAAATACATAACAGAGTCGTAACCTTTTCAGACGCAATAAATATGATTTTGATGTGCCAATAGCACTAAATGAAGATAGTCATTGCAAGTTAAATATCAGATCACATATACTTATACATGCACATAAATGTCTATCAAAAGCTTACATGAATTTCTTGCCCAAGACGTGGCATCAATCTTTGTCCAAAAGTCCTAATTTTAATGAGAAATGGTATTTAGAGACCACAGTCTGGGCAAACAGAGCTCTCTTTGCTGCTGTATTGGTCATTGTTTCTAGGTTTTTAAGTGGAAAGTGCTGGAAAATATTTTTTTAAGGAAACTACATTCTGAGTTTATAATGAATATTCAATTCTTACTTATAATTACTGGGTTTTAACTTATTTGATTTTATGTATATCATTCTTTGATGGTGAAAATATTGGTCCCTAAGAACACTAACATAATTTTAAATGGAATAGTTTCAAAATAACGATATCGATATTAATACTAACAATATGTTTTTAAAGATACAAAATGAGACTGGGACATTTGAAATATCAGAAAGCAAAGTTATTAAAGACAATTATGTCACTAATTGTGTCAAAAGGATAGGACCAACCTGAATTGGCCAAAGACAGGTAAATTTGAGTATAAAAATAATAACTGTATCGAATCAAAACATATCATATATGTTCAAATTCATGAGTTCATAATGATATCTTAAAAGAAAAACTCTCATCGATAAATTTTGGAAGAGGCTTGGGAACTAATTCATTTTCTGAAAACTGGCAAATTAAAAAAAGATTGAGTATTTGCCTGCCTTTCTACCTATAGTTCAGAATAGCTGATATAGGAAAGTTCTTTTTTATAGAAGATTTTCAGTCAGTCAGTACGAAAGAATGACAGAATTAGAATATCATCTTTTCCAACCACAAATGAAATAATAGATGCAGCAATGGTCAGCAATAGCTCCTAAGATAATTCAGTGAAAAGCTAATGGGAAACTTCAAAGGCATTGTCAGGCTGACATCTGAACCTACTATCGATCTTTAACAAATAATGTTAAATGCCCCATCGTGTCAAGTACTACAAACTACACAGGACTGTTTATGAAAGATTCTTGACCAAAAAAAAAAAAAAAGAACACAAGCCTGAATTGGATCTTGCTTCTACCCATTTACAGAAAGTACAGGGGACAGCGGAACATGCTAAACAACACCCTGGTCATGCAACCAGCAAAATCCAGATCAGACACAAAAGGGCACACATTATGTGATTCCTTTTATATAAAATATCCAGAATAGGAAAATCCACAGAGACAGAAAATAGATTTGTGATTGTCAGGGACTAAGGGGAGAGAGGAATGGGAAAATGACTACCTAAAGGGTACAAGGTATTCTTTTGGAGCGATGAAAAAGTTTTGAAACTAGACAGAGGTAGCAGTTACACATTATTGGGAATGCACTAAATTATGCAGAATTATATACATTAAAATGGTTAATTGTATGTTATATGAATTTTACTTTAATTTAAAAAAAGAAAGACGTAAGAGACGTATCAACCACATATAAATGTGTGAGCGTCATATGGATCCTCATTCAAATAATCCAACTATTTAAAAAAACATGAAACGATCAGAAATATCTAAACACTGGATACTTGCTGGTATTTTAACAAATTATTGTTATATTTAAGTTTGATAATAATATTATGGTCATGTTATAACAAAATAAAAAATCCTTTTGTGTTTAAAATATATACTGAAAATTTTTAATTAACATGATTTCTAGGATTTATTTTAAAATAATTTGGTGTATCCATCTATACAAAGGAGGAGAAGGAAGATATAAGTGAAAAAAGACTGAACATGTTTTGATAAATATTAAAGTTGAGTGGTGGCTACATAGGGATTTTCCACACTTTTCTGTTGTTTTTTTTTTTAATTTCCATAATAGAGTTAAAAAGTCAATCTGAAAAGTTGGCCAACAAACATTTTAAAAATAGTTAACCTCTCTAGTGATCAAAGAAATGCAAATTAAAATGACAAAATACAATTTTCAACCTATCAGATTGGCAAAGTTATAAGAATGTTAAGACTCAATGCTGGCAAGGATGAATGTAACAGGCATTTGTGCATCCCTGGTTTACTTGGTATGGTCTTGATGCCACCGTACTCCAAAGCGTCTTGGCAATATGATTAAAAAGCATTAAATTTGTGGGTGCTCTTTACCCCAAGAATTCTGCTTCTAGTAATTTATCCAAAGAAAATGATCAAACAAGCGTAAAAGATATCTGGTCAAAAATGTTTATTACAGTATAATCATAACAGCAAAATTTTTTTAAAAATAATTTAAATACATACCAAAAAAGAAATAGCTTAAAGACATATGTATATACACAGATCTGTTAAGAACTATGATGCAGATGTATATTTATCAGCATAGAAAGATATGTCATATATTTATCAAGAAGGGGAAAATCAAGTTTCAAAGGCTATATTTAGTAAGATTTTTTTTTAAATGGAGGAAAAAAATTAATAATGGCTATCTTTTGATGGTGAAAACATGGATTATTTTTATTGCCTTTCTTTTACTTAATTTTTTATTTTTCGAAATACATTTTGAGTTGTTTTTGAATTCTAAAAATGAGTTCCTATGTGATTAAAGTAACCTTTGCCTGATAATATGACATGATATCTGAAATTTACTCTGGTGTCATCTGGGGTTGGGCCGTGAATGAAATAAATATGGCCAGGAGTTGAGCGCACTTGAAGCTAAGTGACTGGGTTTCTAGGGATCCATTTTACTTTGTTGTCTACTCTATATGTGTTTGGAATTTTTTATTCTAAAGTTTTGCTTTGTTCTGTTTCTTAATAATCTTTTCCAGTACAAAATGACACCTGACTATCTCTGGTCTCTGCTCCTCCCACAACACACCCCCAGAGATCACAAAGAGCCAGCATTATGCTTGGAGACACTAATACTGTCTGATATTTTGATTATTAAAATGGCTCGCCTCTCCTGTGGACATAAAGACATTGAGTAGAAAATGATCCTCCCGTGAGATTCCCTTCCGCCCACCTTTTCTACCTACACAAGATATCTGCCTGGGGCCAGGGGTGCAGATTTCAAACATGAGCTAATTGGCCCATGCAAGAGATAATCTCACAGTCTCAGCCTCTTCATCAGTCTGATTCTTGTGTCACCCTAGCTGAGATGGCTTGTCATTGCTCCCTCCTGCATGGGATCATCTTTGTCTCGGATGAAGGAAACATGAAGAGATTAGTGGGTAGGTCTGGCCTTCCCAGCCTAAAGATTGGTTCTTCTCACTTGGCTATTGCCTGATGCTTTCTCATCTAGCCAAGTGGTATTATTATTATTACAAATAATACTGCTTTAAAAATGAATAGTCTTTTGGATAGTCTCCCTGGAAGACTGAATTGTCCTCTCACACTTTGAGTCACTTGGAGATTATTAACAGCAGTGGTCAGCAAACTATAGCCCATAGGCTAAATTTGGACCATAATCTATTTTTCTATGGCCTGCAAGCCAAAAATGGTTTATACATTTTAAACAGTTGGAAAAAATCGAAAGAATCATGTTTTGTAACACGTGAAATTGAATTCAAATTTCAGCGGCCGTAAATACAGTTTTATTGGAACAAAAGCCACACTTCATTTAAATATTGCCTGTGTCTGATTTCTCGCTATAAGGACAAAGATGAATAGTTGCAATAGAGACTATACGGTCCATGAGGCCTAAAATATTTGCCGTCTGGCCCTTTAGAGAAAAAGTTTGCAGACTTTCATCTACATAGGCTTGGTTTTCTCCTAACACTGATTCCTTCTTGTCTAATAGAGCTGAACGGCAACGCCACACGTTGCCAGTTGGTGAAGGGTCTGCCACAGATCAGCCTGAAACCATACAGATTTGAAGCTTAGGGTTTTAGACAATTTATTCACACGTTCGATAAAGATTTAATGAATTTTGACTTGGGCCACACACAGTTTTAAGTTCTAGATTTATAGCAGTACACAAAACAATTAAAAAGCTCTGCTTTTGGGTCTACTGAAGAGAAGTGATTACAGACAAGATGAATAATATCCAGCATGCCACGTGGCATTAAGTACTTTAGCAAAAAAACAAAGCCGGGCAGGGGATACAGAGAGTCAGGGAAGGTGAAAGTAGCAATTTTAAATTGGGTTAGGAAAAACTTCATTAAGGTAGGTAACATTCGAGTAAACATTTAAAGGAGGTGAGAGAGTAAGTCATGACTGTTTCTAAGAGAAGAAGCTTCCAGAAACAGCAAATACAAAGGTCTTGATATGCACTGTGCCCATGATATTCAAGGAATATCAAAGGTAGTGATTAGTAGTGATTTCGGTCAGGGAATCAAAGGGTAGAGAACAGAACATATGGGGTCTCGTAGGCCCTATTAATGATGACGTTTTTATTCACAGTGAGACAGGAAAGCAATGGAGGATAACAGCAGAGAAGAAACATCGTCTGACTTTCAATTCCTTATCGAATATCTGAAATGTTTTACAATGACAAATTAGACATACCTTTCATTTTATCATGATTTCTTAAGTTTAAAAAAGACTTAAAATGTATGATAACAAGTATAAAAGTGGAATAAATGAAAAAAAGCACATCGGTGAGTGTTTTAGTTATCCATTGCTGCATAACGAATCAACCCAAAGCTTAATGGCTTAAAAGAACATGAATGATTGGTTATTTCCTGGGATTCTGTGGGTTGAGTGAGACCAGCTGGGCAATTCTTCTGCTTTTCTCGCATCCACTGAGATCGCTCATTGAGCTGAACTGGGCTGGAAGGTCCAAGGCTTCGCTCACATATCTGGAACTTCATTGTTCCTTCATCTGGCTTCTCTTCATGGCTAGCTCAGGGTTTTTCACAGCATGGTGGTCTCAGAGTGTAGGATTTTCTGGGACTTCTCCTGTAGAAGTTGACTTCAAGAGGAAAGCAGAAGGTGCCAGAACTGTAGACCCTGGAACTGGCACGGCCTCACTTCTGCCACATTTTATTGGTCACAGCAACTCAAAAGCCAACCCAGATTCGAGAATAGGAGAAAAGAAATCCCACGTAGTGATGGTTATTTAATGGGGTGAGCAGCGTGCATGTACCTGGGGAAAAGAAATTGATGGTAGCCGTCTTTGGAGACTATCAGAGTGGGCAAGAAACACTGATTTTCCCCATATGGATCCACAAAACTCTTGGGGTCCCCTCCTCTCCCTTTGACCACTGATACTGATAAGTATGATTGATTAACTTTATGTTCTGGTATGGTGAGAGTCCCCAAGCCTTGAAAAATCATCTTGGACGTGGTTCTATAGTGTAGTGGTTAGCACGTCTGCTTTACACGCAGAAGGTCCTAGGTTCGCGCCCCAGTGGAGCCACGGTCCATGGTCTACGGCCATGCCACCCTGAACAAGCCCGATGTCTGATCTCGGGAGCTAAGCAGGGTCGGGCCTGGTTAGTACTTGGGTGGGAGACCACCTAGGAAGACCAGGTGCCGTAGGCATTTAAAAAAAAAAATTCATCCTGAGAAGCACCTCGAGCCCTGCATCCACAGAGCCTGTGTTCACTTTCCTCCTTGCCTCTGTATGCCTCGCTGCCCGGCTGAGCCTCCCCTGAGCCTCCTTCGTGTTCTTGGAGAGCGTCACACTTCCGCAGGCAACTGGGCTAATCTCAGAAAACGGGGTGGTGGTGTGGCATTCTGCAGCGTTTTAGGGAATGTGATGCAGCAGAAAGAGCCAAAGCCAAGCACACTGGCCAAATGTGCCATGACGCTGCCCGCCTCTTAAAAGGAAAAGACACGGAGGACTAGGTGTTTAAATTAGAGGACTCGGCGTTTAAATGACCTCTGGACTTTCAAAACAAAACCAAAACTTTTTTTTTTTTTTGGAGGGGGAAATAATTTTAGATTTACAGAAGAGTTGCAAGGACAGTACAGAGCCTTCCCAGATACGCCCCACCCAGCTTCCTCTAATACTATCATCTTACGTAAGCCTGGTATATTATCAATACTGAGAAATTAACATTAGTACAATACTATTAACTAAACCACAGGCTTATTCAGATTTCCCTAGTTTTCTCACTAATTAGTTTTTTTTATTAATGGCCTTCCTCTGTTCCAGAATCCCACAGGACATTTAGTCATCATAACTCCTCGGTCCCCTCCAGTGTATGAGAGTTTCTCAGTGTTTCCGTGGCTTTCATGGCCTTGACACCTTTAGAGTCGTGGTTAGCTTTTTTATAGAATGCCCCTGAATTTGGGGTTGACTGATGTTTTCTCATAATTAAACTGAGGTTATAGGGTTTGAGGAGAATATAATAGAGATGCTGTACCTTTCTCGTTGCATTGTGTCGGGGGCACATGACATCCACCTGTCTGATTACTTGTGATGTGAACTTTCATATTAACCTTAGTCAATGTGGTATTTGTGAAGTTTCCTCATTGGAAAGTTAATACATTTCTCTTTCCATTCTCTGTTCCTTACAGTCCACACTCAAGGAGAAGAGAATTGAGCTTATGAGGGGAGGAACCTCTGAGCTTTTAAAAATACACAGCACGCTAGGGCAGGGTTGCCAGGAGCAGGGAGGGCCCCACCCCTGCCCACTGACTTGCTGGTGACCTTGGATGAGTCACTCAGTCTCTCAGATCCGGGATTTCCCTCCCTCTTGTAAGATCCGTGATGGCATGCCTGCCCCACAGCTGTCTCCCAGGAGCCTTAGGAGCTTTGAGCTGGTAAAACTTTGAGCTGCTAGGGTATAGATCTACTGGGGGACCAAGGACTCTTGTTAGTAACAGCTGGTGTCCCGTTCCTGGTCTATAAGCATTTCCTAACCCTGATACCTATCCCCCCCACAACAGGAGCACCCCCTAAAAGTGACAAGGCCATCACTATTTTTATAAAATTGGCTCATGCTAACAAGGGCTAGGTGTAGAAGGAAATACTGCAGGGAAATATTTTTATGACATGAAACATTATTTTGTAAAGTGAATAAGTCCCTTTAAGAATTAGTCTTTTTGTATAAAGTTATCTTTCACTTATTGGATTTGACTTAAACCTAGGATCTCGAAGAATTCCTTTGAAATGCACACTCTCTTTGTGCAAATGATTTTGAACAGATAGAATGTTTTCTCCGTTGATGGTGATGAGTTACCTTAGATTGTCAATTAGAGTAATTATTTCAAGTCCTTGGAGGTAGACTTTTCTAGTGGAGAATCCTGGCCAACCTGTATTTCTGGCACTTGACACTAGGGAGGAGTCAACGCCAAAATGATGGCTGTTCGGTGATTTTAGCTAAAGACATGGGCGATGAGCTATTTTTTTCCTGGAGGTAGGTGTGTCTGCTGGGTTTGGATGTCTTCCTTCCTACCACTCTACCTGGGCCACCATGACAGGGCACACAAGCGTTGCCCTGCCCAACTCAAGGACATCATTCACATGGGTTCAGTCACATGACATCCCCATGTCCCACCTGCAGAGAGCATTGCTAAACTCACCCAATCGTGAACCCAGGAATCTAGTCCTCTGATAAGCCTAGAGTAGGGTGATATAGAGCAGGGATGTAATTTGGCCAAGACTTTGATGTTATCTTCAAATTCAGCTCCACAATCTCTGAGGTTCTGTGACAAGATGAAAGAAGTCATTCATTCTGTATCTTTTCCTTGTGGCCACGACTGGACCATACAGTCCAGGTGATATGCAATAACGCACCTTATAAATCCTTTAATTGTCTTGAGAATGGCACAATTACCTGGGTTGTGTTTGGGGAAGGGTGTTATCAGGTGTTTCTTTGTTAAATATAAAGAGATAAGATACACAAGAACTTTTAGTACACTTTCAGCATTTCTTCATTTTATCTACAGAGAACCTCAAAAATGGAAGGAACCCAGCGTTCTCTCAACCTCAGAAAGGCTCAGGCCAAGAAAACCCACCCCACTCTTCCAGCTCTACTGTCTCTGTTTCTCAACAGTTCCAATCCCTCGCCTTGACCATGCCTCCCCCTAACTGGTAAGCTCTCCCTCTTTCTTTCCTGATTATCTAACTCAGAACTTTACTTCAAGACTCAGTTTAAGCATTTCGGTTTAACCAAGTTTAACTCAGGACTGTCTCTCTGACGAGGAGGACATGCCACCCTCTTATCCCAACCCATTTCTGTCCCTATGTCCTTTCTTGTTAAATGAAGTGTAATATGGAAGTGCATTATTTTTGCCAGTTCGGTATCCAGTCCCCTTTCTTCTGCTAAAGGATCTAGTTTTCCTTAAGTAAACTACCTTTCTCTCTCTCTCCTTTCTCTCTTGCCTCCCAGCCCTAGTCCGGAAAAGCACATGTGAGCCAGGCCAATCAGCACGTCCCCTTCCGCTGGTTAAATGCTTGGTTCTGGAGCTATCAGAATCATCATACAGAAATAGTCCACCCAGGAGTGGAGCCATGGCAGGGGAAAGCGGAGGAAAGAGCGACAGAGTCACTAACAGAGCGGAAACAGAGACGATGGCAGTGAGACCCTGAATTCAGCTGTACCTGAAGTCAGAATTATACTTTGTACATTTCTGGTATTTAAGCCTATATGTTCCTCATTTGCTTTAGCCAGTTTGGTTTCTGCCACTTGCAATATAACGTTCTTTGCAGGCAGGGATCATGTCTTATTTATCTTGACCTTCTATTCATGACAAGGACAGAGTTTTGTACATATACATATATATCTATATAGTAAGTGCTTCATAAATGGTTACTGCTGATATAGGGGGAAATATGCTAAACCAGCCAATTTAAAGGGGGTAAGTTTTAGTTTATGAAAGCCAAACAAATCACAATGTAGCTTTGTTGCTGTTGTTGATGTTTTTACCTCTCACCCAACGATACAGAGGTCGGGGAGGTCGCCCACAGCCCTGGGTGCTGCTCTTTATTTCCCGGCCCCTCCACTCCTGCTCCTCTGAATTATGGCTTCTTAATGAAGACTGTGGGCTCTAAGTTCAGGCAGCCTGGCTCCAAATCCATATTTCGCTGCTTTTAAGATCCGCGTCCTTGAATGAGGCACTTAGTATTTCCAATCTTCAGTTTCTTCAAATGTAAAATGCGAAAAATAATAGTGCCTATTATCTCTTGGGTTGTGATGTTGATTAAATGAGCTATGCCTCATATCTAGAAAGGGCTGACTTAATGTTATTATTATAATTCTTAAAACACCCACATCTCTTCCCATCTGAGCTCTTTAGCCTTCCCCTGTGGCATCCTAGGTGAGACTTTGGAGCTGGGCCATCCTGTGAGGGGCAGGAACAGTGTGACAGTTGGGAGAGAATTGGCTGGAAGAAAAGTAGGTAAAATCCAGGTCATAGCTAAAGAATATCTCAGGAGTGCATAACTGCAGCCAATCTCTACCAGGAATGAGGGTGTCACACCCTCAGGCTTTACAGGTCTTTTATGGCCGGGGACTAGCAAAGAGAATCTGAGCTCTGGAGCAAGTCTGACAGTCCATATTCTAGCTTTGGTCCTTCACAGCACTGACCTCTCTGAGCCTCAGTTTTCTCACCTGTGAAATGGGGGTATTTTACCAACTTCAGTAAGGAAATCATTTCGAATAGTAGGTTCTCAGATCATTATTCAACAAGGGTGTTTTGAAACTAATCGATGCTGTGACACATGACAGAGTGAGTGAACAGTACACACACGTACTCTACCCTCCTGGACCTTAGATTAATGAGAAAGGGAGTTATCAGTCAACAAATCTAATAAAATATGGTGAGTAATTTGAGAGGAAAAAATACAAGGACCGGAAGACTTTATAATGGGAGGTTCCACATAGCTTATGCAGTTAGGAAGCAACTAGAAGAAGGATTGATATGGAGCAGAGAGTGAAACAGAGAAAAACGGGGAGAGCTGTGGAGTGTGGAACACTATGACCATTTCCCCGGCACCCACTCCGCCCTGCGCTTTGAGCAGGATCCCCCTTATTCCCAGCAACAGGTATGTTCAGCCCCTTAGCGTAATTGAATGAGGTAGCCCAGACTTAAGCCAAACATTCCCCCTGGCCATAGCAATTGATTAAGGATGGTATAATGAGAACAAATATAAAGACTTTCTCCCCTCTGGCTATGACCTAAAAAGCTTTATTTATTGTTGGAAGCCACCTTATGGCCATTAAGGAAACCATACTGAGGACAAAGCCAATACATCATAGAAGGCAAAGCTAAGAGAACTGCGGAGCCAGAGCCCTGATCGAACTGTACTTGAAGGCCACTTACCACCGGACTTTTGACTGACACATGAGCCGATAAACTCCTTTGGTTGTTTCAGCCAGCTTGAGCTGAACTTTCTGTTATTTTCAATGTAATACCCACAGGAAGAGTAGTTTGAAAAGTAAGGAGCAAGTACATCAGTGCCTGATGATATCAACATGTCAAGCAAGACATAGACAAAAAAAGCATCTATTAGATTTAGCAACATGGAGGTCATTTGTGACCTAGGTGAGGTCAGTTTTGGCAGTGGGGGCGAGGTGGCGGGAAGAACCGTGTGCAGGCTCTGCCGGACAGCTAGGTAGGCAGAGGGCCCCTAAAGCCATGAACCTTTGACTGCTTTGAGACAACTCTAATGTCTGTCACTAAAGAGAGAGTGAATTTTTAAGAGTTTAGATTTTCTGTTTTACTGTCCCCACTGTCCGTCAAAACATTCCCTCCTAAATCCTTTAATTATTTGGGTTCTGTGCTGTCCTGTAGCATTAATTTGTTTTGTTTTTATTAAAATTATTGGAATAACTGATTAACAAAATCAAATAAGTTTCAAGTGTACACTTCAATAACATATCATATATATGTGTATGTATGTGTGTATATGTGTGTGTATATGTGTATGTGTGTACATCTTTGTGTGTTCACCACCCAAAGTTAGATTTCCTTTCGTCACCAAATATTTGAGCCCTTTTACCCCTACCTACCTGTAGGTTTAATTTGGAAAGAACAGAATTTCGAATAAATTGCATAAGAGGCTTCCAGCACAACTGACCAGTTGAATTTAGTTTTGGCTTTTTCCCTCTTAGGTAGTTATTCTTTCTCATTTATTTGGGGGCAGGGAGTCCCATAGGCATTGGAGAATTAGATTAAAACCTATAACCCACTACATAGGAGAGAAAATACCCAAAATTCTGTGTACATTTCTAGGGCTTCACGATTCCTGTGAAGCCGGCCTTACAAAATGCGTGGACCCTGCTCAAGTACTCTGCGCTTTGCAAGCTCTGGTGAATCAAAGTTGACTTACGTGGCATCTTGTTCTGATGAATAAAGGATTCCAACCCATCAAACTAGTTCCCTCTTCCTGCCAATCCTCCTAGAATGCCAGTTTCTCCTCTAGCCTTCCGGGGTTAATTAGGGAAGGGTTTTATAGCTTTATTACCCTGTCAAAACTCACTCAGGCCAATATCACCTCTCCTGGTTCTTCTCCCAATCTCTTTTCCCCAGGGCACCAATCTCCAGTCACCGCCTTGGTAAAGGCTTTGGACTTAGGAGGTGTGTATATGGTGGTCACTCTCATTCATCCATGCCTTTACTCGGAGGCTCCTACCTGCATAGTGAGCCCCAGTTCTCAGACATCTGTCCGCACAGCCCCTGAAAACCACTTGGATTAGAAGGTGGTGAAGATATTCGAGTCTTAGACATGACCTGCCACTAACACCTTCCTTACCTATTACCTCGATTTTTCTCTTTAAGAAGACCCATCATCATAAAAGAAATCACTCGACCCAAAGTGCTGGTTTCAGCCTAATGCAGGGACTCACAGGTGAGAGGTGAAGAGCTGTAAGATATGAGGATGGCTCTGGCTGTCTGGCCTGGAGCAAACTCCTTTGCCCTAATGGTGCATACTTCCCACCTAAGCTGAAGAAAGGGGTCTAAAATGTTTTGTGTTGACCTCTGTTAGCACTTCTAATTATACCCTGATTGTTTGCATACCCACCAGTCATCCTCACTAGCTCCTTGAGGGAGCGGCCATGAATAATTCACCCTTGTGCCCTTCAGAGTTCCAACAGATTATAACATCTACAAGAGTAAATGCGGACTGAGCTGGCCTTGCTCTGAGAATGCAGTTCTGTGCTGTCTGTGCATATTTCCCTCACAACACTATGCAGGACCATCTATCATTAACCCCAATTAATTTTTTTTAACTTCTCATTTTGAAATAAGTCCAGACTTACAGAAAAGTTTCAAAATTAGTCAAAAGAATCCATATATTATTTACCCAGTACCCGCTAATGTTAATATCTTGAGTAAACCACAATAAAATAGACCAAAGTAGGAAACTAACACTGATACAATCCTACTAACTCATCTACAGACTGTATTCAAATTTCACCAATTATACCGCTACTGTACTTTTTCTGATACAGAATCCAGGATCTCATGTTGCATTTAGTTGCCATGTCTCTGGTTTCCTTTCATCTGAGACAGATGCTCATTCTTCCTTTGTCTTTTATGGCCTTAACACTTTTCGTTTTGTAGATCACAATGGAGTTGGTGCTGAAACATTTGTAACACATGGAAGGTGAGAAAAAAAATACAAATGAAACTCAGATTAGGTTGCATATTTAACAGCTTTTAGGAGTATTGGTCAGTTAGTTATTTGTAGAATTTCCCTCTATTTGGGTTGGTCTGTTGTTTCCTCAAGATTAGATTCAGATTACTCGTTTGGGACAAGAATACCATGAAAGCAATGCAATGCCCCTTTCAGAGCATTATATTGAGTGGTACATGATGTCAAATATTTCATCACTTGGAATGTCAACTTTTGTCATCAGATGAGATGCTTTCTGCCAGGGTTCTCTACCATCAAACTACCACTTTCCCCTTTGTAATTAATAAACATCCTATGGGAAAATATTCTGAGACTACATAAACGACCTGTTTTTCATCAGACCTTTGGCCCACACATTGCAGCATCTATTGGTGATCCTTGCTTAAAAATAATTGCTACTGTGATATTTGCCAAATACTGATTCTCTATTTCCAAATTTCTTTCTACACTGAGAACTGGAATTATACTATAAAGAAGATCTTCCCTCTTCTCCCTATTATTTACTTATTTAATTATTCATTTGTACCAGTATGGACTCCTAGAATATTAATTTCATTTTTCAGGTGAGAAAAGTGAGGCCAACAGCTATTAGATGAGGTACACAGGGCTACAAAGCTGGGAGAAAGGAGAACCAGGATTTAGTCTTGGGCTACCTGAGTCCTTAACTAGCACATTCTTCTTCCTGACAACATCGATCTCGCAACTTAGCATAGTTACCTCTTTGCTTTGCTACCGGAAAGTTCAAATTCAAAACCACCTTTAGTAACATTGCTGGTTCTCACAACATGCAAACTTTGCCTCCAACATCCTCATTTCATTATATCCTATTTCTCTCTTGCTCCTGTCTTTATCTATACTTTATTTTATTTATCATATGTGTTTTCTTTGTTTCCTCACGAATCACTTTAAATCCCTCTTTCGGAGAAAATTAGTAATAAAAAAGCATATCTCTGAGACTAGATCATGGTAGGTCTTTTATTATTGTTTGAAGTAAATCATTTTGATTGCTGGGGAAGTGTCTCTTTACAATGGTGTCCATGGAGTGGTCCTTGAGACTTGTCCAAGTAGACAAAGTCCCATAATATGTGGAAACATACACCTTCCCTCTGTGTTTCCAGATAAATGAGGGTTATCCAGATGGGGTTATCAGAGAACATAACTATGACAGCCAGATACCAACTGCTGAATGTCTGAAGTTGACATATGGAGAAACCATTTTTAATGATGACCATGCATCTGTAAGATAAAACTCCAAATAGCTCGTTCTGGGGCATTTTTTGAAGAGTAAAGGGTTTCCAAGGCAAGCAATGAGCTCTCTGAGGCTCCAGTATTCAAGCAGAAGCCTCCAGAAGATGTAATACAATGGCAGTTGCGGGATAGGCCAATGTCACCTGAAAGATGCAGGTGCTAAAGCTACGTGCTTTGCTTCCCAGGATCTATTTTCTCTACTTCTTGGAAGTGTATTTAAAGTTCCTTTGGAAATGCATCTCTCTTCTACTCTCAGCTATATGGTTGGGGTAAGTTGAATTCACCCATAGCTCTAGGGGTTTATACCAATAAGCCTAACCCAACTCCAACCATAAATACTGGTTCAGGTATGGGCAGGTAACAAACCCAGATTCAGGGACATGACAACTAGTTCCTGAGATCTTCTAAGAGAGAAGAACTTATCTCCTTCATGGAACTTTACAGAAGAGATGCTCTCTCTTCCTCCAATGATGAGTTGAGGATGTGATGTCAGGAACCAGTGCAGCCATATTGTGATCTTGAGATGGAGTTTGCCTGAGAATGAAAATAAACCAGAAAACTGAAACTAAGAAATGGAAATATGATCTGGGCTGTGACTCTAGCTCCATCAGAAGCCAGATTATCTCCTAATTGTTATAAGAGCCAGTAAATTGTCATTTTTTTTTTTATTATAACAGCTAGGATAGAGTTGTCTATCATTTGCAAATAAATGATAAAACTAGATGGACCAAAAGTCTGATTTGGTATCAGAATCACTGGCCGAGTTTAATAAACACACAGATGCTCAGGGATTCTGAGTGTTTAATAAACACCACCAATGATTCTTGTGCATACCCAAGCCTGGGAATCAGCGATCTCTGCTCATACACATTAAGATTGACCATTAGGTGGTCCTTGGTCCTCGGTCCTCGGTCCTCAGTGTGGCCCTTCTGTTTCCTTCCCTCCCCCTCTCCTCTGCCAGGTGAGAGACGCCCAGGGAGGAGGCCGGCCTCAGCACCCAAGCTTCAATGCTTTCTATTTATATGGGAAATTGCTTGCATTTTCCTAGTTAGCGGCAGATCTGCCGTTTGATGTTAATGAGTTTGTGAACCCAACAAAAACATAAAAGACGAGGCCCTTCCAAAGAGAGAAAATAGAAAATAAAGTGCCATCCAGAATGGGACAGGCTTGAAATCCGCCTGGAATCTCACCAGCCCCTTCCTCTGTCTTCCCAACGGGGCCCCTTTCATCCAACTGAAGAAATCAAGATGAAATACCATCCTTGCGACGATCCTGCAAAACCAAACCAATCTGATTTGTCCAGACAAAGAAAATGAGGAATTTGGCTGATCAAAGTGGGCACAGCTCCCCCTTCAACTTCTCCCACCCCATTAGGCCTCCCGTAGACAAGAGACACAAATTTCTCACACATCAGTGATACTCCCGTACTTATTTTCAAATAGCGCCTTGCATCCTGGTGCAAATCTTAGCTGTCTCATAATAACCCACTTTAGGACATGGATGTTCTGATCTGATATTATTAGATGGAAAGTGGCCGCTTTCTAATCTGGAGAGAGGCAGGGGCATTTGTAACTGCTAGAATCAAAGGCCTGGTCTCTTCTGTTCCTAATTATCAATAGTGTTTTATAATCTTATTAATATTGATACACAGTATACTGAAGATCTGTTAAGGCGTAATGTATGTGGAAGATAATTAACAAGATCCGAGTCAGATCAATCGCCTATTTGACAGCCAACGGTGTGTGGCTTATAAATTATACATATTCTAGGTATTGCTCAAAATGTTTAAAGTTTCAGTCCAATCCTTCCCATCCAGCGCTGGGGGAAGGCATGAACCTAAAGGTACTGTCCCCAGCCTATTGGAGCTTCCTGTGCACATGCGAGACTCACTCTTGCTTAAAAATCAAAGGGTTCCATTAACCGCCGAGATCTACACACAGCATAAAAACACATCCTCTCCTTGTAAAGTGCAGAAAAACAAAAGGTGAAATCTTGTAAGAAAAGAGATGATTAATAAAAGGAAGGTAATTTGCCTTTTGATTTCTGGAAGAAGGTAACAGTTGGATGTTTCAAACGGCAGAACTGATTTTTCCTGCTGGCGCTAGTCTGTAACAGGGTGAAGTACCAGGTTGCAATAATTACAAGGAATAATCCCAATTAAAGTGTATATTTGAGTAGTTCGAAAAGCTTAAAATCACCTGGTCAAGTACAGTGTGTGTGTATGTGTGTGTACACGTTTGCACACGTGTATTGTAAAGGCAGTGGACATTATTTTTTCTCTCAGCATCCCTTTAGGGACAACCCCTCCCCCATTCAACAATAATCCCATTCAGTCCACAGGGTTCAGATGGGGCTGACCCTACAGCCATGCCCCAGGGGCAGGCACATGACCCAAACTGGTCAATCAGAGCCCTTCTCATGATTTATTTTTCAGAGCTATTGGAAAAGATGGTGCAATTTCCCAATAGGGTTTTAAGCAGGAAGGTATGAGTCTCCTACTGCTGACGGTCACTTTGCCAGTAGGTAGAAAGAGCTTGTCTGAGCAATCAGAGGGAAGCACCACCAAGCCATGAAGAGAACTGAGTCCTGCTGGCATCATTTGAACTCCTGGATGCAGCTGCACCTGAAGTTCACACCTGGGCTCCCAATTACCTGAGTCAATCATGAATTCTCCTTCCTGCTTAAGGCAACACAAATTGGGTTTCTATCACTTAACTCATGAAATTCTATATCAAGGCAAGATTTTTGGCCCTGCTTCTTTCCACAAGAGGGATGAGAAAGCTAGGTTAAGAACTCAGGTTCAGAAATCAGAAATAAAGATGAACCACAAAAAATATAGGATGCAGCAGGATTGTCACGACAACGGGACTACAATGAGGCGACTTTCATCTGGTGCTGAACCTTTCAGAATCTCCTAGCATCCATCATTTAACTGGGGAGACTGTGGCATTCTACTATAGAGCTTACAGCCCCCACCGGAAGGGAGCCAGGGTCCCAGAGAGTCCCCAACAATCAGTGTCCTAGCTTGGGCTGAAGGAAGTCATAACTCCAAAGGGAGAGCTCCAGGAGCCTGGACACTCCTTGTGATTTGTGATTTGTGATGGGTCATTGTGAGGACACTCAGTGATTCTGGGCCGTCCCACACATTGTGGTGTTAGGTTCATAGAGGATGACCATGGCGACACAGAGAAGCCTACTCTTTGTCACTGGCCAGTTTCTAAGAGCGGTGTTAAGGGCAAAGTCACTGTTGGAGGAGAGTGTGCTGCTAGCCTCTATAGGGCCTTGGCACAAATTAGAAAAAAATCACCCACTTTGGGTAGACGAATTAGAAAAATTCCCTAGCAACTAGGTGCATCCTCTGGAAAGAAGAATCAACAGCAGAGCTCAGGGCTAGGAAAGAGAAGCTCGAACAGGATTGTAATCCTCATTTGCCCCATTAGCTGACACCCCGTGCAGTGTGCAAACTGGACAACGGTATTTGGTAGGACTGAGATTCCTCAGTCAGCCTCCCTCAGCTGACTGATCGATTGGCTACTCTTCCTACCCTCTGTAAAACATCCTCGAGTATGCATGCCCGTGATTCTCCGAATGCTCAGGATAACTAGGCTGCTTTCTAGTGTGTCCACACACTTCTGCTTCCCCAGCTGAGATGAATGTTTGCTGTGAGTCCACGAGGTTTGTACCCAAACCTGTTTGTGCCACTACATTGCAATCATCCAAATGAATTTAAAAGTGTGGTAACCAATGAAATAGAAATAAGAAAAGAGAGCATTGCGATTTCTATGAAAACTAAATGAACACTTTGGAAAGATAAAGGCAAGTTGCTAAAAAAAAAAAAAGTGCTTAAAATTAAGCAGTCTTTTGGAGGTGATGAAAATGCATTGGTTTTATACAACTGTATAAAACTGTATGAAACTGTTAAAACTCATCGAATCATGCACTGTAACCAGATGCAGTATGTTATATATAAATTATTTCTCCATAAAATTGATAAGAAAAAGATTAAGTGCAAGTGAGGTGATATAAAAGATCAGGGAATATAGAACTTCTCAAAGAGTCTTGCATTCTGATTGTTCTGCAAGTGTCTTAAGATCTCACTTTAAGATCTTTGCTTAAAAAAAAAACCACAACTGGAAATTGTAAATGATGTGCAGTTGGCTTAGGCAAGAAAAGGAAGCTGGAATAGCAAAGAGCAGACCCAGACTCCAAGAAAAGCCTTGGTTCTACATCAAAAGATTGGCAAAGAAAATGTACACTTATCATGTTTAAATTTTTCAAAGTGTTTAAACTTTGTATAATGTGTCTACGCATTGTTTTAGAAAGATTCTCCATTTCGGCTGACTTTTTTGCGATTAACTGCTAACTTCTGGCCAGATCCCACCTTAGAGCAAAGCTTCCATAGTGATCTTTGTCACCCCGAAGATCCCCGAAATCATCCTTACAGCGTGCAACAGCGCCATATTTCAATAAACCCAGCACGATCTATTTTTCTTCCTTTCCCCGCTGGGGAACAGGTTGCTGTTTCTTCACTTGAGCTTGGCATAAGGAGAGTGTTGCACAAAAAGCTGGCTCCCGCCTTCAGTGTGGCGAGATGCTCGCGCCGCGGGCGGCCTTTGACCAAGCACAGGCTCACGTGGCAAAATGCAATCAGCTACGTATTTACGTTGTGTGCTCTCTCTGTCTCATTCTGTCTGTCTCTCTGTTGCTGAGTCATTATAACTATCATATAATTTAAATTACATAATTTGAATCCACCACGTATCCACTTATACATGTGGTCATTAAGAGCATCATTCCCAGTTCTCTTCTTTCTCCCTTCCAGAGAATTATCATCTCCCTCCTGTGCTGTCACAGGGGCCACTCTACTTCTCTGCCTTAACGTTGAGCTGAACCACCGATTTGGCCAATGCAGACGTGGCATGAGCAGAACTAAATGTGTTTGTGTTTCTCGCTTGCCATCTTTTATTTCTGCCATATGCCGTGAAAAGAACATACTCTGAGAAGCCAAGAAGGATAAGAAACACATGGGCAAACCTAGACCTCACCCACTGCCTGGGGCCACACCCAGTCGACTCACAGCCTGGAGCAAGCTACCTTGGCCAGCTCATGTAACCATGAGCCAAACACACACACGTTTGTTGTTGTAAGCCACTGAGACTTAGGTGGCGTTTGTTATGCAGCGTTGTCGAGTGAAAACATGACTGATACAAGGTGGTAGTGGGGTGGAGGCGGGGAGTGGTGATATTTTAAAGCTTCTAGTCCAACCCATTGATTTTACAGATGAAATTATTTACTAACTCTGTGATACTGGACTGCACAGTTTCTGGCCTCAGTTATTTCATCCGTAAAATGAAAATGCAGTACGTGTCTTACTCAGCTCTCAGGGATGTAATAAGGATAAAATAATAGCTATGAGAAAGTTTGCCTAGTGTCATAATCACCATAATGCTGCTATGAACCCTAAACCATTGATAGCTCCCCACCGCCCACAGAATACAGCCAGCATTTCTCATCATGGCTTGCAAGTCCCCTGTGTCTGTTCCTGCCTGCCTTGACGACTTTACTTCTCATAATACCCACACATCACGTTGCAGCCACTTCAATTATTTCCTACTCCTCAAACTGTCTCTGATCTTCCTTTGCTCCACGCCTTCTCTCACTCTGGACCCTCCCTTTGGAATTCCTTTCCTTGTCATCTCTCCTTTTGGAAACCTCCACTGTGTAACTCAACTCTCACATCCTCCAAGTGGCTTTAACCAATCCCTTTAGCTAAAATTAAGTCATATTTCCTTCTGGGCACTTAACACGTTTTACTTGGATTACAGGCATTGAACCCAAGTTCATCACCTACGACAAGTAAAAATAAGCTTTCTGAGCACAAGGATCCATTTTTGCCTCCCATGGACACGCCCCCTCCCCACCAGTGAAGTACTCAATATATGCTCAACATTTATTGGTAATGAAACGAAGTATCTTACCCAAGCTCCAGAAGCAAAGCTAGCTAGCCAACTCTAATGGTGTAATTTGGCATGTTCTGGTGTACTCCACAGTGATAGAGAATGGTACCGACACACTCAAATAACTGCCACTTATTGCACCTTTATTCCTGGGGCAGGACCTGCACATATGTCCTATTTAAATCTTCCAACATCCCTCTCTAAGAGCTCCTCATTTAACATGTAGCAGAGATGCTATGCATTTTCCCTTACCTCCTGGGTACCCAGCTAGATTACATTTCTCAGATTCCCTAGCAATTAGGTGTAGACATGTGACTGGGTTCTGCCCAATGAAATGCGAGAGGAGGCAGCATATGCACTTCCAGGCCAGGCCTATAAAATCTCTCCTGCAATGCTCCTTTTTTTCTGACAGTAGGTGTAAAGGATCCAACCAGTGACCTTGAGGAGCCACAAAATGGAAAGAGCTCGGTTTTATGAATCTGGCTCCAGGTGGAAGGCCACCTGCTGAATACTCCTGTATTGGATCATAATATGATTGTAAAATAAATTTCTGTTTGGTTTAGCCACTGAGATTTTACTTACTTGCAGCTGTTACATGAAGAAACAGATTCAGGTTAAGTGACAGGCAAATTACATAAAAATTGGGGCTGGGATTTCAACTCAAACCTATCTATCTTGACTTCCTGTGATTCTAACTACTATACATACTGCCTCTCAGCTATGAAAAAACACAAATAGGTGAAAACAAACCTCCTATTGGGGCAAAATCAGGGCTTTCTAAACCATGACTTCCTGTGGCTCTGGAATGTTGCACCAACAGAGGTCCCACGGGGTGGTTTTGTGAAATTGCTGAGCTGTTGCCTACGTTAAGGCAAGGGAGAAGCAGAAGGAAATGACAGGTATTGAGTGCCCACACATGCAAGGCACTTTGGACACGTGTTATCTCATTTATTCTCCACAATAACCCTCCGGGAAGGTATTGTTACCCTCAGGCTCAGAAAAGCTAGCGACTTGCTCATGGTTCTACTGCTAATAAGCAGCAACACTGAGATTCAAACCTATGTCCATCAGATTCCAAGTCTAGTCCTTATATTTTCTATTCCCACCCTTAGGAGGATACCATTTCCAGGTCCATTTCATTCATTCATTCATTCATTCATTCATACATTCTATGTTGGTTGGGTGCCTACTATGAGTCAAGCACTCTGCTGGTCTCTAGGGATGAGGGCCAGGACCAGGTTGGTGTGAGAAGGGCACCTAGGGCACTAAATTTAAGGAGGCACTAACTGTCAGGTGTCACCCTGCACTCCTAGTATTCTGAAAGTGAAGGCCTCCTTAAATTTTGTGCCTCAGTCACCTGTTTTACTGCACCCTAGTCCCAGGCCCGATAGAGCAGTTAGCAAAATCAGACATAGATTCTGCCTCGGAGAGCTTACAGCTTACGGTAGAAGACAGACAAGCAACCAATATTCCACTTATTATTGTAAACCGCCCCAAATGTACTACTGTAGTGCAGTAAAAACCACACCATTTTATTATGCTCACAGTCTGTTGTCAAGAATTTAGACAGGCACAGAGGGGATGGTTTGTCTCTGCTCCACGATATTTGGGGATCCAGCTAGATGCCTAGATAGGACAGGGTGACTGGAACAGATCTGGACCTTCGTCCTTCACATCTGGCATCTTGGCTGTGATGAGCTAAGGATAGTCCTTCAGCACTGTGCAAGGCTTTCCAGTACGGCCTAGGCTTCTGGTGAAAACAGTCACTAGTCTGCCCAGATCCACGAGGAAGGGACAGAGCCCCATCTTTCAATGAAAGGACAAGCAAAGTGTTGGTGCTCATTTTTTAAATCATCACAATGACAAGAATGAATGAATATATTTTCTATAGAAGAAAGGAGCAAAAAGTCAATCTTCTGAATAGGGGGAAATATTTGCAAATCATAGGTCTAATAAGGGGTTAATATTCAAAATATATACAGAACTCATACAACTCAATAGCAAAAAACAAAAAACAAAAATAAATGGGCACAGGATCTGAATAAATATTAATAAATGGGCACAGGATCTGAATAAATATTAATAAATGGGCACAGGATCTGAATAAATATTTTCCAAAGAAGACATACAGATGGGTGACAGGCGCATGTAAAGATGTCCAATATCACTAATCATCAAGGAAATGCAAATGAAAACCACAATGAGTTATCACCTCATACCTGTTAGAAGGGCTGTTATCAAAATGATAAGAAATAACAAGTGTTTGTGAGGATGTGGAGAGAAAGAAGCTCTGTGCACTGTGGGTGGGATTGTAAATTGGTGCAGCCACTATGGAAAACAGTATGGAGATTCCTCAAAGAATTCAACATAGAACTACCTTATGATCCGGCAATTCCACTACTAGGTATTTAGCCGAAGAACATAAAAACACTAATTTGGAAAGATATACGCACCCCCATGTTTATTGCAGCGTTATCTACAATAGCCAAGGTATGGAAACAACCTAAGTGTCCATCGATGAATGAATGGTTAAAGATGTGGTACATATATACAATATATAAAAGTTATATATAAATATATATTATATGTTCATATAATAAATATATCCAAGAGAAAATTAGGCAGGTGGAAATCAAAATAAGAAGGAGCATTATTCTATGAAAATGTGTAACAGAAGATTCCTGTAGGGGGACTGAATTGGTGACAGCAAAATTGCCTCATTCATCCATCCATTCATTCAACCAACAAACCAACATTCACTGAGCACCTCCAAGGCACCAGGCCCTCAGCTGGTCACTGGGGGGAACGGTTCTGCCTGGGCACAGGCATGCGGAGCTATCCCTGCTTTTGCGTGGCTTGTTATCTAGCCTAGCCCAACAGGTGGTGCTGACCCATCACACAGAATTCGTTCAAATGCATGCGTAAAATTGCGTCCTGAGTCTCTCATGCGCACTTGCCCTGGAAAAGCGGTTGAGAGTGACAGAGACGCGTAGCCCTTGTCCTGGAGAACTTGTCATCAGTGCTGTTACCAACAGCAGCACCATTATTATTATCATGGATGCACTGCAATTGATGGTACTTTGATGTTTTTAACAAACACTGGTGTTTGTAAAGGGATTATGGGTTGCAAAGCTCTTTCATATTCTTTACCTCACCTCAAACCTACGGGGCAGGAGGACAAGCATTTCTCATGCTCCCATTTTACAGATGAGAAAACCAAGCTCTGCGAGGTTACACCTAGGGCATGTCCCCAATAAGACAACTAATGACGACAGTTCCAGGTTGGCCTGTGCCTGAAAGGTTTCTCAAATTCTCCACTTCGTGTCTTTTCCCTGCCATCCCTCCACCTTATTTGCCTTCAAGGCCAACCACTCAGAAATAAATGGCTAAATTTATCCTGCACCTATGTGCCAGGTGTCACACAAAGCATTCAGCCTACACTAGTTCGTAAATCTTCCCAACACTCTAGGACAGAAGTAGACCAGCTTACAGATGGGGAAAACTGGGCTTATGAAGGCAGAGTGAGTTTTTCAAGGTCGCTCCAAGAGTACAGAAGCAGCGGAGAGGGAAGTCAAGACCCCTGTCTGTCTGATTTGAAGCCAACGTGGCCACTTCTGCCTGGGAACAGCCCAGGGTTGTCCCTCCTTCACCTCCAGCTCTTTGGGGGAAAGAAGAGCCAGGGTACCTTTGTTGCCAAAGTACTGGATTGAGGTGGATGCTCAGTGACCCAGACTAGGATGTTCTGCCCTTGCCTACGATGGATGAAGATTCACTGTCTTTGCCAGATTGAGGAAAGGGGCCTCACTAAGCTTCTACCTGGGAACTGAAGGGAGAAGCTACTTCCGATGGGAGAGTGGCAGCTCCTCGGTCACTCCCTTCTTTCCCTGCTGCCTCAGCACTGGTGACAAGGGTTTGGGCCTGGAGTTCAGTTTTGCGTGTCTCTGCCAGGGTTTGTGTTGGGCAAGCAACAGCTGGATTTCCGCTCCACGGTGTTTCAACACGTTGGCCCAGCCAGCTAGCCCTGGCGGTTCCATTCATTTCGGGCCTCATTAGTGCCGGCAGCTCGAATTTACACAGATGTAAATCAGGTCATTAGCGCCTCACAGTTTGGCGAGGAGGTGTGGCCAAAAGGGGATTTACGGGTGAGACTAAGGGAGTGGGGGTAGGGAGCCCAACTTAATGTTTAACCCCTCTGACAATGGGATTGCAAGCCTTCCCCACCCTCATCCCCAAGCAGCTTCTTGGGTGAAAGAGTCTAAACACACAGATGGGGCTGGGTGCGGGGAAATGAATTGCTAAATTATACGTCAGATGCTAGGGGAGCTAGCCTGGGCCAATAGGAAGTAACTTCTCGAGTGCGGGTTTTCTTGAGCCCCCATTTCTCTCCCTAAACACACTTCACCAGTCCTTTGTCTGAGAAGAGAAGCCCCTGAATGCCTCTTAACACAGTGTTAAATTGTCGTGAGGGGGTCAAATTGAAGGGAATATAATTCCAGGAGGGGGAAGGGAATGAGAGATGGAGAGCGGAAAGGGAGAGAGACCCATTTCTGGTAAATAATTAACAACAAATGTCTCCTTCAAAAAAAAAAAAAAAAGTGTCCCGCAAAATTTTCAACTTCCCTTATTTGGAAAGTCAAAAGTTTAACCGGGCGCCAGGGTGCTGATGGCAAGACCAGGTTCCAGTCCACTCATGTCACCCCAGCTGTGGTCATCTCCTTCTTGGGAAGACAGCGGTGTCTGGTGACAACAGGTGGAGGCCTCAAGCCTTCCCTCTGGAGTTCTGGGCAGGAAGGCAGGACTCCAGCATCTGTCATCTTGGGTGTTGAGGATCCCTCCACAGGCTAGTCTCAAATCAAGACATCAGAAACATCAGTTTTAGAGTCTAACCTGGGTTTTCATTCAGGCTTGGTCGTTATCTGCTGTGCCACCTTGCACAAGTTACTTAACTCCTCTGAACCAGTTTACTTAGCTACGGAATGAAGGCAACAAAATTGCTTTTGCAGAGTTAATGCCAGGATTAGAAACAATATACGTCAGGTGTCAGCAAACTAAGGCCTGTGGGTTAAATCTAGTTGTCGCCTGTTCTTTAAATAAAGCTTTATTGGAAAACAGCCACATCCATTTAATTACTTATAGTCAATGTCTGCTTTAATGCTACAAAGGCCAAACTGAGTAGTTGTGACTGTGACTCTATGGCCCACCAAACTTGAAATATATTCTCTAGCCTTTTGCAGAAAACTGTTCTGATGTTTGAGATGCATAAAGGATGCAGACTAGTGCTTTGTAAAAGTTCTCCACATGGCAGAGGCGGTAGTTAATTTCATCAATATCATCCCAGGGCATTCAGGGGTTTGTCCTTTCTATTGAGAAGGGTGGGTCTTCTCTTGGGTCTCTCCCTCCTGGAAGCCTGTGCTCTCTCCACTCATACATTAGGTGCTGACAATTGCGCTGGGGACTGGGGTCTTTTCTTAGTCTGCTGAGCACACAGTAGGTGCTAATGACAGCATCTTTCACCCTTGTTGGGACCAGAAGGGCTTCAGCCTTTGGAGGCCACCAAGTCAGTTGACAGATGGCAACCCTGGGGCCCAGGAAAAAGAAACCACAGAGGCAGATGAGAGCAGAGCAGGCCCGGGAGGCAGACCTGTGGACTCAGAGAGGCTGTGGCTAAATTCTTCTTGGGAGCCATTGTTTGCCTTGGGATGAAGGACAATGAAGAATGAAGGAAGCCACCTGGTTCTTCTAGACCCATCACTAGAGCACAGCATGCTGAGCTGCCTCAGCTGCACAGAACCCTCCCCACAAAAGCACAGGACAAGTTCAGGGCCAGCTCCCTACACTCCACTCCCACCTTCTTGAACTGAACCCAGCATCAAATGCACGAATTTGAAAGAGCCTCTCAATAAACATTGGTTGATTAACAAGACCTCCTTTTCCTTGTACAATTTGCCCATCTCACTATGGGTATCTCATTTAATTCTCACGGCACCTTGAGAACGTTGTCTCGGTTTTACACTGGAGGAAACGGAGGCTTGTGCGGTTGAGACAAAAACTCTGCTCTCCAGGACCAGGCAGCAAGATTCAAGCGGAAGTCCTCAAAGTCCTGCCGGTTGCCTTTCTTTCTTTCAGCTTGCTTTATGTGACGTATATGCTCCGGCCTAAATTGCATGAATCATTCTCTCAGAGAAGGAACAGGAACTTGCAAAGTAGCTTTGCCAGCCCTGCCCACAAATACCTTGAGCCTGCAATCTTGGCCCGTTTGGACTCCTGCTGGCCTTTCCCTATAGGCTCTGCCTGGAAGAATTGCAAGGCACAGATAAAGAGCCTCCTGCTAGAAGCGCTACAAATGGTGTTTACACACCAGTATTTTTGCAAGGCCCATATACCTGTCCAGTTATACCAGCCAAAAGTGCCAACCAGTGGCTCTTGACACCATAATTGAACACTTACCATGTCACAGGCATTATGTTAAGGGCCTTACACGCACCAGTACAGCGGTTCTCAAAGTCCCAAAGACTCTTTTGCGGGTCTGGGAAATCAAAACTATTCTGTGATATTTTCACAAGATTACCAAGGCGTTATTTGCTTTTTTCCACTCTCATTCTCTCTTAAGTATACAATTGAATTTTCCAGAAGCTACATGATGTGTGATGACGTCCCGATGGCCAATGGTATGTGTTTTCTAGAGTCGTCTCAAGTGGGGTCTTTGGGGTGCTTAAGAAGTTTTAAGAGTACAAAGGGGTCCCGAGAGCATGACGTTTGAGAACTGCTGTACGATCATATCTTTTTTTTTTTTTTTACCCTCATAACAACCCACGAGGTAGGTACTACCACCTCTAGTTTGCAGATGAGGGCACGAAGACGGTAAGGGGTAAAGCGACTTGCCCCAGGTCACACAGGAAGGGATGGGAAGCTGGTTTTGCGTAGGGTCGAGGACGAGCGCCTCACGTCTGTGCGGGACAGCCTCTCTCCAGCCCTGTGAGAAGACCCTACTCTGGAGGCTGGGATCCTGACTCGGGGATGCCCTGGGTAGGTTATTTGACTGGTTTCTTCCCTTCTGAGAACTCAGGAAATGTCAGACACTTTGGGCCTGTTTTCTGATGGTTCAAATAAGACTATGGGAGCAGCCCCTGGGGCAATCCCTGAGGTCTTTTCTAGCTGGGCTCCCCCAGTCACAGAGCTCAAAGTGCCACCTATGAGGACAGGTGAGAGCAGATGACCGAGGGGCCAGCTGGGATAGGGCAAGGAAGTCACGGGACCCACGATTGCCTTCCCTGAGAGTTCAACTTCCCCTTTTTTTTAAATTTAGATACAGAATCTAGTCAGATTTCAATGCAGTGGCTTTGCCAAGAAGAAATTACTTTAAAAAAAAAAATCAAAACAAAACAAAACCTTTTCAACGCTGAAAGGTTGGCCCAGCCTTCCGTTCTCTCTGTTCTCGCGCTGTTAATGGCTGTCCCCAGCGGCCTAGGCCAGGACTCGGCTTTGTTCCTGGTGTGAATAAGAGAGGAGAGCACCTGCTCATCGCTTAGACAAACAGCACCGTTTAGAATGGGTACTAGCGCCATCATTGGCTAAGAGGCCCTGAGAAACAGAATCCCTGACTTTTGTTGGGGTTTTCTGTGTGTCTGTTTCATTTTGTTTTGTTTCGGATATTTTGTTATTCTGTATGCTTCAAAAGAGGCTTGGGTGGCCCTGGGAAGGCCTGTATTCTTTGCTCATTTCCCTCCCATGGGGCTTTTGTTGACTTGTTTCTTGTGTTGGTCTTATTGTTCTTGCCCAGAGATTTGGGCTGTAAAATAAAGAGGTTGGATTTTTAAAAGGAGACGAATGCGGCCAGAATGAAGGTGCCCTGAGCAGCTAAATTACACCTGTAAACATACAGTGGTGGTAGCCCCTGGGGCCTGCATCCTCCCTCTCAGACAACGCCCACGACCCATCACAGTCAAATAAGCCTGAAACCTGAGACTCGCCTTTGACCTTGCTCTTTATCACCAGCCCATCCTTTCCACATCCAAGGCCTGCACATTCTGTCTCCTTAATTGGTCTTAAGTGTTTGGTAGCACAGGAAGAAAATAAGTTTGGGCACGAAACAGGCCTGAGTTTGAATTCCAGTTTGGCTCCTTCAGTTCTCAGCATAACCTTGACCGAGCATGATCCATATTGGCCCAGCTCACCTTCAAGTTCACCTGTTAACGGTCTCCTACATCAAGTGCCCAAAGTTTCTCTCTGCTTGGTCACCAGAGGGCTTTTCCTGTTACCAAGGGAGCTTGCCCAGCCCTGGAGCAAGACAAGTAGAGTGCTCTGGACTTACCGCCCCAGAGAAGGCATCTCCCAAAAAGGGTGCGGCTATCGGCAGGACCTCGGCTTCCATGCCCCTTTGGGGGATGGAATGATACTGGGCACGTGATTGCTCAGGAGTCCGCAGCAGGATTAAGCCCCAGTTGTCCAGAGCGATGCCTGCAATACCTCTCTCTCACTTCCTCACTCCCTCATTTGTGCTTTCTGGGATGTCCTCCCAAATAAACTACCTGCTCCCAAGTCTTTGTCTTGGGATCTACTGATAGGGGTGAGGCCCAAAGTATGATAGCAGATTCCTTATGCTCCATGAGCCTCAGTTTCCTCAGTAGTAAAAGGGGCTGGCAATCTCCCCTTGCAAGGTTGTTAATGAGTAATAATTTGTACTAATCCTTAAAATGGCCAAATCCAAAATCACATCAGCTGTCTCCACGCACCCACGTCTGCTGCAGGCACTACGGAATCGAGCTGGGGATTTTATGAAGTCTCATTATTTCCTAATCACTGCGGGTTAATATCCAGTGCACATGTTCTAGGGTTTGGAGACTCTGTGTCACACGCTTGTACCAATATACTGATGTTCTTATTTGGGCCTCTGTGACAAATGAAAAATGGCTACTGTAGCAAAGAAGGGAAATGCAGGTCTCTGGGTGAGAAGACAAATTCACTATTCATTTGTCAGAAAGATTTCTAATCCTTTCCGAAGTAGCATGGAAGAGCAGAGAGAGAATTTGAATCCCGGCTCCATCGCTTAAGGGCTGTGTAAGTTTGAAGAGTTTACTTGCTGAGCTTCTGTTTTCTGCCTTGCAGAATTCCAGTGAAAATTATAAATACTATCTCTAAACCCTTAGAGGCAATTCTATCATGGATACAGCAATGAATGATACAGTCACTGCTTTCGCAGATCGTAGAATCTCATTGGGAGATAAGCTGAGACACTGAAATAGCAGAAGCAGGGCATGACTGGCCCCTTGGACACAAGTGTTTACTGAGCCTTACTACGCCCTGGGCACTGGGACGGAAGTGCCTGCCAGAGGCGTCCTCAAGGAGAGTCCCCTCCTTTCTACTGCTATCTTATGAGTCTCCTTTTTTTCCTCTCTCCCTCCCTTCCTATCTTCCTTCCTTTATTACTTTTGTCTTGAACCCTGAGGAAAAACAGATCTAGGAGACCCCGAGCCTTGTAGATTCCATCCATCTTTCAGTGTAAACGGGCAGTCAGGCTTCTTCCACCCTCGGGGTACTTGAATTTGGATGGATGGAGGAGCATTATAACCACTGAATTCATTAACTATCTCTTGTAAGGTATTTTGTAAACAGTAGTATGCTGGGGCCAGCTCATACTGGCTTGAAAGAGCTGACTGTTAAGTGTTCAGGAATTTGGCAAGTGATTGATTTCACATGGGTAGCTCGAACTCAGTCGTGGTGAGAGTGTTCACACTACAGAAATTGGCAAACACTGAAATCAAGGATTTTCTCTTTTCTCGGAGAGCCAGTTGTTAAACACTGACCAACACACAATTGTAGAAAATGTAGGTAACATGAGAGAGACAGCTTTGGATAGAAACAAGGAGCTATATAGCAGGCTTGATGATGATTGTGTAGAGAGCGTCACTGATTTACAGTTAGAAAATAGATTTCGAGTTCCAGCTGAGTGACTCAGAGCAGGCCACCTTCCTCCTCTGGAACTCAGTTTCCTATCTGCTAAATGGGAATGCTAGTAACACCGCTTGCCCTTTCTCACTGGGTTGTTAGGTGATTCACCAGAAACCCCACTGTGATCTACACAGGGCTGCTCCCATTATCACAGAAACATCTGGTAAGTGTGAGACTATCCTCTTGAATGTCTCCAAGAAATGATTTAACCACACGCAGGACCTGCCTGATAAACAATTGGAAAAACCAAGAAAAACAGCAATTCAGTTTTATCTCCCCTGGTTGGACGAGAAGCAGCTTGACGGCACTGCCCTGTCTGCTGTTTCTTTGTACTACTCACAGAGCATGACTGAGCAGATGGGGAAGGGAGAGGGCTTGGGGAACCCGCAGTGATACACCCACAAAAACTGTGCTCATGGGTGGGGGCAGAGAAAGCCCTGTCCTCTCTGATCCTCTCTGTGGAGGCTGTGGGGTTTATGAGCTATTTGAATGCTAAGTGGCATGTCCTTGACGGATGAGGACTACCAACACATGGAGATCTTTTTTTAAAAAAATGCTGATTTAAAGAGTGAGGCAAGAGTGATTTACCGTATAGACTGGAGATTTCCGCTTGGGCCACTGGCCTGGCATCATCTTCAAGGTCACCAGGTCACCTTTTCCCAGGCCCCTGTCTCCCAGTTACCCTTTCTCCCTCCATGACCATCTCAGGCCTCGGCATTTACACCTGGAACCACACACCCTGCAGTTTAATTATAGGAAAGTACTGATGTCTTTTCTCTAATGATTTAATAGTCTGTCTTCCCAAGCAAATTGCAAAACCCTTCAGGGCCTGGAATACTGTCAACTGAATGTTACCCCTGAGCCTCTCGGTGCGGGGCGAGCGCTCAGTACACCCTAAGAGCTACTACAGGCTGCATGCTCGCCCGCGGGGAGACCCCGTGTGCTCTTTGGATGCGTCCCGCGGGAGCTCAGAGGCAGCTCCCCTGAATTTGCTGGCCGCTTCATGCAAAGCACCCAGTGAGGAGGGAGGTGTAAGCCGTTCCTTTTCATGGCCAAGGAACCTGAGGCCTGGAGAGGTCCCTGAGCACCGAGTAAGCGGCAAAGCCAGAATTCAAACTTCGGTCTGTCTGAAAAACCCACGCTCGTAACTACCATGTTGTTAAGCAAAACCGAAGTAAAGCCGCCCCTCCCACGGAGGTGCCAGAGTGGGTGTCACCTAAGAGGAGCGGCAGCTGCCGGGCGGGAGGGGCGGGCCTGGAAGGCGCGGGAGCCTCAGCCCGACAGCACCCAGGTGAGCACGGCGACGTTCCTGGGAGTGGCCTTAGGCTCCGCTGGGCAGCTCTGCCCGCTCCGCTCGGCTGGCCCCTAAACCTGGTGTGACTTGGTGCGAACCTCCGTTTCCGACCTTTTTTCCTTTCCTCCTTCCCTTTTGCTTTTCCTCCTGGGGAGCCCAGGGTGGTTTTGGTTTTATGTTTTTTCACTCTCTCTCCTGCGCTATGTGACTGTGCCGGAATGTTCCTGGAACATCCGTTCAGAGAGCACTCGGTGTGCTCCAGGGCGCAGAGACATGCTGTCCTCCCGGGCTAAGTGGCCACCGGAACTAAAGCTTAAGGGGAGCAGGACACTTGGGGGCCGGGGAGGACCGGGTCCCTTAGGGCAGCCCCTGATAAGACACCAGGGGCTCGGTGGGTGTTGAAAACCCAGCAGGGACCAGAACTGAGATGAAGGCCAAAGGGCTCTGCCAGGAATTGTCATTTCTCCCCCAGGCTACCTCTGCTCTAGGCTTCTCTTTGGCCATCAGAAACAACATGAGGTCCAAGACCAGTCCTGGCGACTTCGAGCGTCTCCATCTGAGCTCCCTTGCATCTCCTACTCCCCGGCCCACCAACGTTCATCCGGCACGTTCATCCGGCGGGAACACCCATCATTTCTTGAAATCCTTACCGGCCAGGCTAATTACTCAGGGTTGCCAGTTAAAATTCAGGCCACCCAGTTAAATTGGAATTTTAGATAAACAATGAATGGTGTTTTTTGTTTTTGTTTTTGTTTTTTTAAGTATAAGTATGTCCCATGCAATATTTGGGAAATACTTATATTGAAAATTTATTCATTATTTATTTGAAATTCAAATTTAAGTAGGTATGCTTTTCTATTTTTTATTTTTTGCTTATCTGGCAACCCTAGGTCTTATCTCAGTTAATCCTCACAGTACCAATATTTTGTACCAATATTTTCTGCTAATATTCTAAGAGAAAACTTCATACAGAGCTTATAAACAGAGCCAGGATTTGAACCCGGTGTGTGTGTGGGGTGAGGCATCTGATTCCAAAGCCCAAGCCACCCCCACTCTGCTGGATGGCCTCAGGGGTGGCAGTGTGTCCTGACTAAGCCTGAGGTATCTGAGGTCAGCCTAAAGTAACCAAACCACTCCCTGCCTCAGTCTCCTCTTCTGTAAATAGAGACGTAGCGTCTGCCTCATATACGTGAGAATCAAATGAGTTCACACATGTCAAGGACTTAGATCTCTGCCTGGCCCTTGGTAAACGCTCAGGAGATATTAACAAAACTGCCTCTTTAAAACGAGATAATAACGACTCATCCATCGGGGCTTTTTCAGAATCCTCACAGTATCCCAAGGAGGAAGGATAAGCAGGCATTGCCCTCAGGTTCCTTATGCATGAGGCGCAGAGAAGTTGGGCTGGGTCCACAGAGATTTGGGGCTAGAACTGGGATTAGAACCCCAGTGCACTATTTCCTGGCCCAATACTCATTTCCCCGTAAAACCACTATGAGCCAATATCTTTGTGGGGCCAGATGAGAAGGTACGAAAAATTTTTTAAACCATCATAGGAGAGCCCTCCTCTCAACGAGGAGAAACAGGTTATGACTTTTTGTCTCACATTTCCCCCTTGGGGATGGGCTATGCATGCGTGTGTATCCAGAGAGCTAAAATTCAAAATATGAAACATTCTGTTGGGCTCAGACACAACCAATCAGACCCAGGCCCCAGTGCTGGAGCAGGGTTCTGAGATCCCTCCCCATAAACCAGGTATTAACCTTGTAATGACTAGATATTTAGGAAGTCTGGGGGAGGGAGGGGGTCCAAGGTGAAGGGCAGGGACAGCTGGGGGGCCATTGGGAAGCTCAGGGCAGTGTCTCTTGACCAACCAGGACAGACATATTTTAGTAATTTAACAGCCAGAGCCATAGCCGTATGTGTTGATGAAGCTCACACTCATGTGTCAGGTTGTTCACCTAACAGATGGTCTCCGCCCACTAAAGAAAGAAAGGTTGAGGGTTGACGCATGTGAGCCATGCTTGGTTGAATCCCCTGTAAACTGTAGAACAGTGCAGGAATCCTAACCGCTGCAATTAGACAGTCAGCTTTGCAGATACCAGTTCTCGCTGATCCTAAGGGGTCTTTGCCATCAAGATCTCATTAAACATTATTAGCTCATGTTATTGTGATTTCAACAAATCTAGGATAACTGTGCTATGCTGCTTCGAACAGGAAGAATAACTATGAAAGGCTTTTAGAAAAAACCCTAGACGGGACATCAGGGGGCTTAGACACTCATCCAGTTTTGTCTCTGACTGTAAGACCTTCAGCAAGCCATTCTCTGATTTTGGCTTACAGAAGGAAAGAACCAGGTGGTATATTAGCCATGGCTCTTTAGGTTGAAAATGAAAAAAGAACCAACTCAAACAGGCTTAAGCCAAAACCTGGATTTATTGGCTCACATTACTGAAAAATTTGGAGATAAGGTTGGCTTCAGGTGTAGCGGTACCAGGAGTTCAAACGGAACACCTACGATTTGGGTTTTTCCTCACATTTTTCTACTTGCTCATTCTTTGTGATGCCTCCAGTAGCTCCAGACTGACAGCATCCTTACAGCCAGCAATTCCATCAGAAATAGGCCTTCTCTATCCCAATAGCTCCAAAAAGATTCTCACTGGACTGATGTGAGTTATGTGTCCATTGTAATCAAGTCACTAGAGCCAGAAGGCCAGCATGTGCCAGGCCTGAGCCATGTGTCTACCCCTTGAAGCCAGGGGTAGGTTGGCCCTATCCAAAGAAAAACCAGGGTGCCGTGAATAAAAGAAGGGAGAAGGGATGCTGGGAAGGCACGATGATCAGGTGTTCACCACAGATGGCTCTCAGGTGACTTCCGGTTCTTAACATCTATGATTTTAGAAAATAAAATTGCTTTCCATCTTTTGGTACCTTACAAAGAGAAATACATGGGGGAGAATATTCTGTTCTTTTTTAGGCTCCTTATTCTTCTTATCCCACTCATTTATCATTGTCATATGTCCCCTTGGGAAGAGAACAAAATTGAGAATTGACCTTGCAAAAAGTCAAAAAGCCACTCGTCAATGGGACTTAATGGAAGAAATTCTGGATCGTCCTTCTCGAAGATGGATCTCCAAGCAAACGATGCCCATACCAATCATTACAAAAAGGGAGCGTGGCCCGCCTTCAGCATCCACTGCCGTCTGAGCAACCACATTGTCACTCACAGAGCAGCACAATGTTGCTCTTCTCCCTTCCCCACAGCATTTACCCTGAAGTGTCCCTTGGTCCTTCAGTCTAGCTCCGGGCTGATTTGTATGCTGCCATGGCGATATGCACCGTCTGGCTATCACCAGATCCAAACACCAAAGAATGAGCTTGTTTAAGTGCGGCTTTGTGAGCAACGGTAGAAGGAAAATGTTAATAAAAGGCCGTCTGCTGACGGGAGGTTAAATACTTTCATACTTCTCGGCTAACCCGGAAATTTCCCTGAATTCTCATTAAAAAAAAAAAAAAAAGTTCTCTGTCATCTGATGTTTTACCTCATTAAATGCTGCAATCTGAGAAACAAGAAGAGGACTGAGATAAATATTGGCACCCAGTTCAGGTCACAGAGCTGTTATTCTGTGCCTGGCGTGCCCAGCTCCCCTGTAAGGGAGGGCTCGCCGAGCGACAGGGAACGAACTGGGCAGGGTTCGTGATTTCCTGTGGCCTCCCAGAATCTTTTCCTCTCTCAGTCCCAATCCACAGAGCCCGTTCTCGTTTCGTCCTCTCTCACTCTGCACTGTCACATCTTGCCCCTGCCTTTGGAGGCAAGGCCGCCATGTGGATTTTCGAATCCTGGCTAAGTGACTGAGAAACTCAGAAGCAGTCGTCTCTTCTTTGAAAGTAGTCGACTTGCCTTTTTTTCAGTCCCTGACTCATTTTCTTCTTTCTTTTCTATGCATCTACGATTATTTTCTTCTATATTCAATTTTCTTCCCTTCTTCAGTGGCAGTAGTCAAATTTTTAATAAGAAAATATGGACCAATAAGAAAATTAATAATGTAAGATACCAGAAACCATTGAATTGAGCACATTAAATGGGTGAATTGTATGACGTGGAAGTTATATCTCAATAAGCTGTTTTTTTTTTTTAGCGGTGGGGGGAAGGTAGGAACTACAATCTGGTCGAATGAGATTGAAGCTGCATTTACATAGTTTAAGATTGAGGAAAGGAATCGCAAACTACAAACATCACAAAATAGAGACTTGCTCAACTTGGATCCCAGATGTTTTTCTTCTTCCCTTCTAAAGGCCAAAATGGCAGACGAGTTTATGGATATGGCCAAAATTAGGAGGGTCTGTGTACTTAGTGGGTGACAACCTTTTCACCACCACATAAAGTCCCGTCTCCTAAGTGTCTGGAATCTGAGAGGTTAAGTTCACGTAACGTCGGCTTCCCTTTCTCAGAACTAGCCGATGAAAGGTGTATGACTCATATTTGTCAGGGACAATTTTCTTTTATCTATCTACTTTTTTCCATTGCCATCACTTCCTCCTCCTTTCCACTTCTTAGAGGTGGCAATGGGATTTGGCCACGTGAGCACAACGATTTACAGGGAAGTTATACGGTGTCTCTTGAAGTCTCGGGGCTCCCTCATGCTACCCCAGGCTTCCACACACCACCTGCCCCACATCACACACTCTCAGCTTTGTATAGGAAATTCACCACTTTATGGCCTGACGTAAAAGTGCCATTCCGAATAAACACAAAGGCAATCAAATGCTCTTGAGTTGTTGGTCTTAAATATCAGTCATGCTCCATCGCAGACATACGGGACCTGTTCCTTGCATGATATTGTCATATAAAGAGTGAGGGCCTTGGGGGCATCTTAATGAGGTGATAATAGGGAAAATAATGTTCTGGTTTCGGGGGTGGGGGACTAGTATGCACTATAATTGTCAAAGCGGGTTTAATCTTATGTCGAACTCCTTGCTATACAGTATTTAAAAAGAGGAGGAGAGAGAAATGAACATGTTGGGGGCGGTGCTGGGTGCATGTGAGCACATGCGGTGTTTTGAGTTTTGTTTCTTAATCTGCCTTTTATCGCTCTCGGAGACCTGCCCATAATATCATGAGGCTTTTCTTCTTATGCACATGACAAGTCCTAGAGCGGTGGCTCCAAGAAGCTTCCTTCTCCAGTATCCAGAGCTCTTTATGTGCCTTTCCTCTGCGTTCATGCTGCCTTCTCTGCTGTATTATGCTGTTATTTGGTTTTGCTTTGTTTTCTAAGATACCCTTTGTTACTCTTGAAGACCTGCCACTATTTCAAAACTTTTTCTCTTTGTGTGATCCATTATGGAGCAATGGGGTGAGGGAGCTTCCTACTTCGCCATACAGATGGTCTTTATTCTCCCTTCCTCCTTCTTTCTTTTCAGACACTTGGAATAACCAGATAGTTGAGAAAGTTCTTTGAAATGGGAAGTGACAAACCCTGTTCTTTATTGAGTGATTTAACCTCTTTAGGACAAAAAAGATTGTCTAGAAACCAAGGTGGCATTGTTACTATTGAATAAGAGCAACATATAAGTTAAGTCACTCATTCATTTGTTTGTAATTTAAATATTCCCCAGGGGGGAGGGGTGAACGGTTTTTATATCTATGCCAAAAATTATATTTGCTCTGAGTCTTCACCTATTTTACTAACAGGATTCTCGAGTCCTTTTTTAAAGTTTTGTAATGATTCTACTATTCCAAGTATTCCAAAGTTTTCTTAGTCATGTCCATGAATCAGTCCTCATTTTTGCTCCCTTCCTGCCATAGCCAGTCAATTCAATCCACAGTCAATTATCCATCCATCTATTTATTCATCCATCTGTCCATCCATCCACCCATCCATCTATTTATCCATCCTTCATCTGTCCACTCATTCATTCATTCAACAGATATTTACTTAACGGTTAGTATGAGCTAAGTACTCAGCTCGGTGACTTTCTAGTGATACACTGATGAGTCTCAATATCTGCCTTCTTGGAAGATATAGACTTGTGAGGAATATAGACAAAGATATAGACAGACAGTTACAATACACTATTGGGTCCAGCGCAGAGCTCATTGGGAGCACAAAGAAGGGGAAGCTGGCCTGAGGGACTCAGAGAAAGTGCCCCTAAAGTAATGCTATTTTAAGCTGAGACCTAAAGGATAGAAGGAAAGAGAATGGAAAGGAGTAGGCCATTCTTCAGGAGAAAAAAAAAAAACCCAAAAGCATACCTGCCATTCCTACTGAGTAAAGGAATTCTTCTTGCTGAACTCAGAGCCTCTTAAGTAATGATAGATTTTTGTGTAGAAAGAACAAACAGACATCAGTGACTTAGGACAATTTGCTTCAACTTTTCTGGGCCTCAGTTGCCTCATTTGTAATAAGAACAAGATAATAATTCTTGGTCTACGGTGTTTGTTGTTGGAATGATTAGAGGTGTTATAGGCAAATCCCCAGCCCATGAGAGGCCTTCGCAAATGGTAGATTTTATTGCTATGAAAAGCACAAAAACATATCACTGTTCTTAAGGGTGGAGGTGGGAGTGGGATGAGTACTCCTGGAAGCTTAAGAAAGAAGAAGAAGAAGAAGAAGAAGAAGAAGAAGAAGAAGAAGAAGAAGAAGAA
>NW_006442207.1:5173322-5198331 GCF_000325575.1 Pteropus alecto | reverse complement strand
AAAAAGATGGCAAAGGTGGAAAATGCTTGATTCTTAAGTTCAGAACCCTCTGGTCTTGAGGTGATACTGAAAGATTCAGTCCACAGGTATGATTCCCCTGCCTAGGTAAAAAGGAAGAAGAGAAATAAGAAAAGAAGAAGAAGAGAGGAGGAGGAGGAGGAGGAGGAGGAGGAGAAGGAAGGAAGGAAGGAAGGAAGGAAGGAAGGAAGGAAGGAAGGAAGGAAGGAAGGAGAAAGGACAGAAAAACAAACACACCCAGACTCCATCCCAGGAGATTCTGAGTCATTAAGACTGGGTTGGGTCTCTAGCATCTGGATTTTTCTAAAAGCTTGGTAGGTGATTCTGTTATTAGCCATGGTTGTGAATTGCTGCCTATTTTCCTGCATATAGCTACCCCTTTAAGTACATTAAAACCACAGCTGAGAACCTAGTAACCATGATTTAAAGTAACAATTAAACAGAGTTGGAAGAGCATGCTGACGATCCTCCCAAGGTAATTGAGAAGGAACTTATGAATCAGTGAATATGGAACTGTAGAATTTCTCAGGCTCTTAGAAATGATGCCTGTAAAAATGTCTGGCTCGAGTCCGAGTGGAATTTAGCTGTCATATTTCTCTTGACTGACCACCGTAACCCTTTGGAAATTGATCTAGTAAATTAGTTAACTCATATCATAACAGTAGCTTAAATTTTCTAGAGTTCACGATTGCTTGCTGAAAATAGACATCTGGCAGGAGAATTTCCAGTGTAACTAGTAAAGAAGAATCCAGACAGGCATTTGCTCATGAAGGGTCTCAATATTTTAATCCACAGTCTGAAATTTCAGTTGTTCAGGGTGGAATTCTTAAGGGTATGTTTGTAAATGTTCCCCTAATGGACGGTGTCCTGGCTGTTTATTTCGTACGCACTTTTTCCCTGGAAGACAGTATAATGCGATATGGCTGAAATGTGGATTTGCATGGAGCTTGGGGACCGTCACTATCTACAAACTGATGGAAAAGTCTCAGGAATTAGCAAGGTTTGATCTTCAGAGATGGCTCTGTTTACTCTGGAGATATTTTAAGAGGAGACTAAATACTCTTGATTTGGCCTGAATCAATTCAGAAAAGAATAAGCCTAATATCCAGCTCTCACCAAATATGGCTCAAGGACCCTGCCTGAGAATCACTGGGGGAACTCATGAAACATGCAGAATTCTGGGCAGCATCCCAGCCTTGCCGAATCCAAATTTCTGGGGTGAGGGCCAAAGCCCCCCAGGTGATATTTATAGTCACGACCACTTTGTGAGAAGGTGAAAAATCTCTTTTTAGGACACTCTTGTTTGGTACATTTCATTTTGGTATATTTCTGAATTTAGATTCAGGAAAAAAATGGATGTGAGACTTGGAGCCATCCATTTCTGCCCCCTGTTCCTTTGCTAGTTCCCATAGAAAAGCCCCATTCACTTTGGACTTCCTTTTCCATAAATAGCACTCATACTATCATAATTAAAATGGGGGTTATAACTCCTGTCCTCCTTACCTTAAAGACCAAATGAGAAAATCGATATGAAAATACTTCGAAAACTAAAAATACACAGTTCCAGCATTACAGTCATTTTACATATGAAGGATCTGCAGATCAGAAGCCCAGCTAACATTTTTTCTTGCCAAATACTAACCAGACTTCTTAATCTGGCTGTTTTTACTTTTATTCAAAGGGAGAAGGATGCTTCTATACACAACGAGCCATCTAGCCCTAAGCATAAATAAGATTGTTCAGATGTTGCAAGGAAGCAGACAGGGATCACTAAAGACCTTAACACATCAATCCAGGATTTCGTAGTTCACATCTAGAGCAGCTACCAAGGGGTGGGGGTAACTAAAATATGTTCCCCAAAACCTATTATGTTATCCACATCCAGGAAGCTGCTTAAGCCACAGCTTTCTCAAACCAAAGCAATGTCCACTATCTTTGACTGCTTGTCTGCTAAGATTTTTTTTTTCTGGCAAATAAATATCTGGCTGTAGAACAAGCCAGCTTGATACATTTGTGACAGAGCTTTCCTAATATTCTAATCTCTCAGGCCCCAGACATGAGTCCTCCATAGAGGTGGAAAGACTGTGTCTAACATTTAATTGTTATATTAAGAGCCTTCTATTATCTTCTTTCAATATTCCATCTGAGGTTTCAGTCTAAGACAGAAGCTGTCTCCTTCACAAGCTGCATTCCTTGACAGTTTTGAAAGTTTACAAGGAGCTTGATGGAGACTGAGTAATGCATGTAATAGTTCTGTATACAGCTGTTCATATTTAATCACCTGAGATCTCTTCAGTACTAGTTCTCTGGCATAATTCTATAGGTGCCTGTCCAGTATTTTTCTTTGAATAGATCCGTTTGCTAGGTCTAGGGGAAATCACCACTGATGACATAACTCTGGAAAGCTCCTACCTAGCCCTGGTAGGAAACAGGCTGGTGGAGAGGGAAGAGAAAGGGGAGAAGGAAGGGGATCTATGGCTTAGACTCCTTGGAAGATGAAATGATGGCCTGTATTACAAAGAGGACTTGCATTCATTCTGCTCACCCCCTCAGTCATTCACTTAATTTATTTGTTCATAGGCACAGAAGAAGGGGGCCACTCTGTGCTCTCCTCAGGTGAAAGTTGCTTAGCTCGCTGCCATGGTCGGGGTTCGTAGCCATAGTATTTACAAGTTGGGAAGGTTTTCCCCTTACTTTGAGAGAACAAAGGGCTGTAGGACAAGCCATGCCGAAGCAACAGAGGAATAAAATCCAGTTCCACCGGGCTCCTTGAACACGGTCCCACCCCATCCTGGGGCAGACGGGGCAGACAGAGCCCCTAACCACTGGAGTGGAAAGGAAAACCCTGGAGTCATTTGATCCAGCTCTCAGGGCTGCTTCTACCAAGAACTAGAAGGTGCCTTCTAGGGAGTTAACCCTTTCATTCACAAGTGCATGGTGTAAGACCTTCAAGGCACTGAGAGGACACATTATATGAACTTAAAAAAGGTGATGATGATGATGATGATGATGATGATGACGACGACGACGACAAATAGCTCCCATTTACTGAGCCTTTCCCACATCACAGGCTACGTGCTTTACTAAATGTGTGATCTCATTGCATCCTCACAACTGTATGAGGTAGATACAATTATTATCCGCATTTTACAGATGAGGAAAATGAGGATCAGAAAAGTTAAGAATCTTGTTCCAAGTCATACCAATAGCAGGTGGCAGAGCTGGGCCACTGTCTGTTTGTCTTCTTTCTCTGTTCTTTTGGTCCACAAGGATAATAAAACAAAACGTGCTCCCTTCTACTTAACACATCTCATGTAGCTCCTACTCTATGTTCTTCTGTGTCAGATTATCTAGGAGTTTTCTGTGTGGCATTGATGGTCCCTCTGGTCTGATTAACCTTTCTTGGTCCTCTAATTTTAGTTCCTCATTGGTGAAGGGAGACACTAAGGAAAGTGAGCTTGAGGATTCTTTTGCCAGAGTCTTGAGGCCTCCCAACGACTCAGCTAGCTCTCAGTGCTGAAGACCAAAGGACTCAAAATCCCAGTGGGGTAATTGTGGCAGTGAGTGGCATCAACAAAAGAACAGATAAGAAGAAAAGAGGAAGCAGAAAGGAAACCCATGAGAACCAAAGAGAAAGTAGAGGTTGTCCTAAGTACAGTACTACCTCTTTTCAAATTCCTCAGTGGTGACCAAGTTTTGCTCTTTCAGAGAGAGGGACAGCTCTGTGAGGGCCTTCAGAGCTAAGACTGTTGAGCCAAGCTGGGGACAGAGATAAGAAATACCTCCATATGTTAAAAATAAAAATACAAATAAACCATGACAACTCATGGTTTTTAGGGAGCTTTTAGGGAGTTATGGAACATGGCACGACTCTGGAACGAATGTCTTATTTCCTTTGAAGGGACACATTGTCCACCTAGATATTTCCACATGGGTGTCTCTGTAAACAAGTTGAATGTAAGACTTCCATGTTCCTTCCTGTTTGAGGTGTAATGTGGTGTTTGCAGCCTAAGTACCTGTCCGAGTACCTGGAACTGAGCAGACACTCACAAAATATGTGTGGTTTAAATGAAAAGCACAGCCCTTAGATCTGGCAGAAATCGAGCTTGGGAGATGACAGAGCAGCCCAGGAGGAGCTAAGCAACAATGGCCAGACCACTGAATGCACAGGTAGAGAAAGACTAAGTAGATGATCTCAGGTGGAAAATTCAACAGCATAGAAAGGAGTGGCATATAGGGACCATAAGTCTAGACAATGAAACCAGATTGTGAGTTGGAGGTCAAAACAGAGAGAAGACCAGGGATGGTGCTTGGATATCAAGGAAGGACATAAGGACTCAGGCCTTCTAGAGTAGTGGGAAGAGTCTAAGCTTTGGAGTTAGACAAACCAAGATTGAATCCTGCCTCTGCTATTTACTGGCCTGAGCTTAGTTATTCCTATTTGCAAAGCAGAAGTAATAAAGCCAACTTATTCTGACATTGCTGTGTAACAAAGTATCTCAAAAATTCAGTGGCTTAAAACAAGAACCATTTCATTGTATCTTGCAATTCTAGACAGGACTTGGCTGGGCAATTCTTCTGTTCCATGTGGCATCAGTGGAGGTCACTTTATGGTATTCGACTGGCTGGTAGGCTGCTCTGGAGGTTCTTGATGGCGTCATCATATGTATGGAGCTTTTGCAAAGATAATTGGCAGGCTGGGCTCAGCGGGGCTGTCAATAAGAGCATCCACACCAGGACTTCCAGCATGGTGGTCTTGGGAAAGTTGATCTTCTTACATGGCTCCAACGAACAAGGAGAAAGTCACATAACTTTTCATGACTAAGCCTTTTACCGTATTCTCTTGGTTGAAGTACTCACAACTCTACCCAGATCCAAGAGGGAAAAATATAGACCCCCACCTTTTTTTTAATGAATCATTTTATTTAAAAAGAAAAAGCAAATTGTTATTATTTGTGCATACAACTTCATAAATTATGGTTGAGCTCAGTGACTATGAAACTTTATGGATTAAATATGAGCAAAAAGATTAGTTAGGAAAGAACGACCCCACCTCTTGTTGGGAAAAGGATTAAAGAATTTGAAGCCATGTTTTAAAACTGATACAGTACTTTATGGTGAAGATTAATGGACAGCATTTAGCATGATGTCCAGCACACAGTAGGTGCTTTTAATGTTAGTGTCTCTTCCTCTTCTAGTCACAGGTAGAAGAATAGTCTAAGTATATGATCTGGGGTTTCAAAACAAGAGGACTTGTATCATTTAGGATATTTTAGTCACACGCAGTAGAAAATTTACATAAAGTGCTTTAAACAATAAGATCATTTACTATCTTATAGAACAAGTTAGCTGGAGTTAGTAATGTGTTAATTTTATTGGTAATTTTATTGCTCAATACCTTCAAGGAAGCAAGTTATTTCCATCTCTTCATTTTATTATCCCCCACCTGTTAACTCCTCTTCTTAGGTAAGATATCTTCATAGTCCCAAGATAGCTGCTACAGATCTGAGAGTCTTATGAAAATGAGACATCCACTAAGCAATCCATGTGAATGTCGATTCAGGCTCTTGTAGTCCTTTTCGCGAGCAAGGAAAACTTTCTCAGACGCTCCTCAGCAGACTTCTCACATCTCATTGGTTCAAGTCTAAATCATTCATTTGGCAAGAAGGATAAGACCACCAGGACTGGCTTAGATCAATCAAGCTTTAAAGTCCTGGGGCTGCGGAGGAGTCCAACCTTCTGGAAAGGCTGTGATCACCTGGGTAAGGTGAACAAAATCAGGATTCTATTAGCTAGGAAGATAAGAGAGATGGCATTGAGAGGGAAGCCCAAAGTGCCTTCCACAGTCCACCCCAAGATTTATTCAGCACATCCATCCTTTGTTCTGTAAGTGGCCTCACTGGTCATGGCTCGCAGCTTGACCTTATTCTTAGCGGGCACTGGAGGTTGTTCTCTTGGCAATTAGGTAATAGGGAACAGAGACTGAGGGAAGAGGATGCAAGATCAGAGCAGAAATCTGAATCCAAACTATCTGAGACATTGGGTCAGAACCAAGCCACTAGAGTGGAGGGCTTGAAAGGGCAAAGGGACCTAATTGTAGTGTGATCCTCACTTTTAACCATCTTTTAACTATTCTAAGTTAAGCCAGAACTGTGATTAGTATGTAGAAGGAGTTGAGCCTGTAAGTGGAAGAAATTACCTCCACTTTCATAGAAGGGAAATACTGAAGAACAGGAAGCTTTTCTCCTTGAAAATGGACCCTGACTGCTATGGACAGTAGCTATTGCAATTCTCTTGGGAGCCTCTGACCTTAAGTGGTAAAAATCATGTCACTGGGCCCTTTACCTGGTTCCCCATAGCTCCTAGAATAAAGACCCAAATCCCTAAACCTAGGCCTTGTATGATGGAGGCAGGGGCCTAAGTATAGTTTACATGTGCCCTGGATAAGTACACTTGGCTGAGGGTGAGTGAGGGCTAAAATCCAGCCCTCACACCACTTGCCAAGCCATATGCCCCAGGTTCTCGTTCACCCTGGGGTGGGGGTGGGGAGCTGTGCTACTGTCACTTGGCTGTTCTGGATGTAGCCCTTGCACCCTTTCACATTCTCAGCTCACAGAGGAGTGCTTTGAGCTGTGTGCCCTCTTGCCCGCTGGCCTTCTCTAGTGCCCTGTACACATATATACATACATACATAAATACATACATAAATATACATATAAACATAAATATATATACACATACAAACCCAGTTACAGAACAGAACACCCCCACACTTAGTGGTTTAAAATGATGACAATATTTATTTTGCTCATGAATATGCAATTTGGGCAGGGCCTGGTTGGAGCAGTTCATGTCTGCTTCACTTCATGTCGGCTGCAGCAGCTCAAAGGCTGGAACTGGAATCATCCTAGGTCCCATTCGCTCACATGTCTAGAGGGTGACACCCTTCGTCAGCTAGGTCCTCAGCTGGGACTTTTGCATGTGGCTTTGTGGCTGCCTCACAGTATGGTGGCTAGGTCTCAAGGGATCAGGTAGAAGATTTTTAGATTTAGTCTAGGAAGTCACACAGTATCACCTGTCTAGGAAGTCACACAGTATCACCTCTGCAGCAGTCACAGGCCCACGGAAATTCAGGGGAGGGAACATAGAGCCCACCTCTCAATGGATAGGTATTAGGGTCACATTGTAAGAAGAGTTGTGGGGTGTCCCATTGTGATGTGGTCAGTCATCATCAGGAAATCCAGTCGGACACACACCTGAGTCTTCAGCCACAGGGCCTTTGCACATTGTTTCTTCTACCGGCGACATACCATCACCTCTTTCCATAATTAAGACCTTCTCATACTTCATAGCTCAGCTGAGTCATTGTTTTTTCATCTGAGTCATTGTTTTTTCAAGGAAGCCTTCCCGAGCTCCTTGACCAGGCCAGTTCCCCCTAGTTTATAATTTCTGATTTGTATCACAGTTATATTTTTACATCTGTGTAAAATATGTTTGTAATTTTTATCAAAGTTATATTCTCTATGTGTATATATTTATTTAATTTTATAAGTATATATACATATGAACATAAATATATATACACATACAAACAGACAAAGATGTATGTGGATAGACACATACACCAACATCTATCTCTCACTTAAATGGTGAGCCCCACACAAAAAGGAACTGCAGAGTTTGGTTTCACTCATCACTCTATCCTCAGTACCTAGTATAGGAACCGGGGTACAGTAGGTGCTCACATATTTATTAAATGAAAAAAATGCCCAGGCTGGATGTTAAAGCCCTGAGTGCCAGGCTAGGATTTGCTGATGGCTGTGTTACCTGTGGGACAGGTCCATTAAATCCAGGCAAGAAGAGAGATTCAGAGAAAGGTGCTTCTGAGTTTCTGAGCGAGAGCAGAAGTTTTGCTCAACTGTGGGGACTGATCAGTGTTAATCTCTATAGAATGAATCTCTCCTGCCTAGCTCCCACAGACCTGCTTACAAAGGCTAATGTGTTCATTTGATTTGTCTCTACAGAGCAGCCCAGGTAGTTCCAGTCTTCCAAAAAGAATTAGGTGAGACTTGGACTACTAGGCAAAATACAGGACTAATGAATAGTTTCCAGGTGGGAGCCAGCCCCGCCTCCAGCTCCTTTGTCAGTCAGAGGCGGGAGAGACCTCCAACCTGTTCTGACTTTGCACCAGGATTAACAAAACGCGCTCTGCTAGGGTGTGCGTGGATTCCTTCACCAAGAGAAGGATCAGGAGCTTAAGCCCTAATTATGGAGGAGGGAAAAATGGGGCAGAGTCTGCAATGGGATGGAAAGGGTTTCCAGGAAAAGCATGCAGAAATTTTTTAAAAAGCTTCATAACCAGTTTGCTATGAAATGAAACTCCATGACACATTTGCCCACGGGTTGCAGAAGGTTTACAAATATCTCTGCAAGAAGCAACACGGAGAGACAAGGTGTGGAGTGGAAACCAGGTTTCTTATGTTGCTAGTCTGGGGGAAAACCCGGGAGCCCAGGCCTCCCAAAGACCACCCTTACTTTCTCATCCATGCTTGGACCCCAGCTTTTAAGGGCCTAAAAATACACAGGCCTTGGCCCATCTGTCCCAGGCAAAATCTGTGCACCACAAAGGGAAAGATGTCAAAAATATGTGAACTGATACCTGAGGTGCTGAACGGCAGTTCTTAACCTTTTTTTCATGTCCTAGTCCCCTCTGGCCATCTAGTAAAGGCTATGGACACCTTCTTAGAGCTCATTAAATAAAATACATAGGATTGATTGCAGACTTCTACTATTGGCCAAGATTATAAAGGGATCAAATTTACCCTCCTGCCTGAAACAACTAAAAAGCCACACAAAGTATATGAAACAATAGTTTTGAAAACACTGACTATGAGTTGACAAAAGATGGTGATCCCTGAGAGGAGGTAAAAGATCTAGGTGAGCACTGTGATATTGCCCTGCTTTCTGCCGAGAGAGTTTCCAAACTGTGTGCAAGGAAGGGGAACTGGTTGTCTTTGAGTTGAAGAGAAGTGGGGAGAAAGGGGAGGCCAAGGTGGCTGGAGTCTGCAAAGCAGAATACTCAAGAGAAAATTCACGTAGAAAGAGAACTCTAGAGGTCCACAGAATGTCTCCCTTGAGTCTTCAGCTGGGTGCTGATCAGCACACGTGTGTGTGAGTGTTTGTGTGTGTGTAAACTGCTCAAGTCCAGGAAAAGAACCACCTGAAAGGATTAGAAGGAACAATTCTTAGGGCTCATACAGGATCAGGGACATTTCCTTATCCTATCTTATCAGCCAGACTAGAAAACCACATAATCCACAGAGCATCAGGTAGAGAAGGACCCACCCAGAATGGTTTTGTCTCAGTAGTTGGGCAAATTTAGCTCAAAGTAAATGCTGCTCTGTTCTCCCAACAAGGCTTAAAAATAAGACCAAAAAATCAAACCGATTAAAGTAACTTAACTATGTCTCAGTACAAAGCCAAGAGTATTTAGAATATTTATAAGTACTCAAAAAAGTAAAATTCACAGTGTCTAACATGTGATGAAAAGTTACCAGGCATGCAGAAGCAGGACAATTCAACCCATAATGAGTATGAAAATTGATCAATCAAAACTGATTCAGAAATGGTACCAATGATACAATTAGTATACAGGGACATTAAAAAAGCTACATCCAAGAAGCTATAGGAAAGATTGAGCATATAAATAGAGACATTATATATATGTATGTATAAGACCCTATTTGAAATTCTAGAGGTGAAAACTATAATGTCTGCGATGAAAAATGTACTAGATGGGATTAATAGCAGATTACACACAATAGAAGAAAGATTAGTGGACTTGCAAACATAGCAATAGAGACTATCTAAAATAAAACACAAAGAAAAAAAAAAGACCATATAGACAAAGCATTATTGAGCTATAGGACAACTTCAAGCAGCCCCAAAATATGTGATCGGCATCCCCAAAGGATAAAATATTTGAAGAAGCAATGATCAAAAACTTTTCAAATTTGATAAAAAATATAAACTCAAAGATCCAAGAAGCTCGACAAACCCACACACAAGAAAAATGAATACAATTACACCACCAAGGCATATTTTAATCGAATTGCTTAAAATAAGTGAGAAAAAAAGAATACATTTAAAAGCAGCCAGAGATTAAAAAATAAAATGGAAACCACTACATACATAGGAACAAAGATAAAAATGACAGCAGAATTCTTTTCTTTTCAGAAATAATAAGGCAGAAGACAGTGGAGCAAAATCTTTAAAGTACTACAACTAAACTAAACTAAATTAAACTAAAATAAAATAAAATAAAGTAAAATAAAATAAAACAACCCACACTGGCGACTTAGAATTCTATACTCAGCAAAAACATCTTTCAAAAACAAAAATGAAATAGACTTTTTAGATGTACAAAAGTTTAAAGACTTCATCACTAGCAAAACCATATTACAAGAAATGTTAAAGGAAGCCCCTCAAGAAGAAGGAAAATTATATTAGTTGAAAATCTGAATCTACACAAAGGAATAAAGAATACCAGAAATGTTAACTATATGGGCAAATATAAGACTTTTTTCTTAATGTTTAAATATTTTGAAAAAATATTTGACTGTTTAAAGCAAAAGCACTAATCATGTATTGTGAGGTTTATAATACATGTGGTAGTAAAATACATGACAATAATAACACAAAGACTGGATGAGGAGAAATGGAAGTACATTATTGTAAGTTCTTATATGTACAGAGGCATAATATGACTTGAAGGTAGACTGTGATATGTTGAAGATATAGACTAGAAAGCCTAAAGTAACAACAAAATAATACAGCAAAGAGTTATAGCAAATAAGCCAGCACAGGTGATAAAATGAAATCATAAAAGTGGTCAGTTAACTCAAAAGAAAGAGAAAAGGAGGGGGGAAAGCAGAATGAAGTTATTTGACAAGTATAAAAACAAGTAGCAAGATGACGGATTTAAACCCAATCATAGTAATGCTCAGATTAAACATAAGTGGTCTACACACTCCAATTAAAAGGCAGAAATTGTCAGATCAAATAAAAAAGCAAGACTTATCTACATGATGCCTACAAGATATGACTTTAAGTGTAAAGACACACAAATAGGTTAAAAGCAAAAGGAATGAAAATTATATATAATGCTAAGATGAATTGAAAGAAAGCTGGAGTATTAGCATTAAAGTAGGTTTAGTAGCAAAGAATATCAGAAAGAAAGAGTATCATTTCATAACTGTATTTCTACACAGTAGCAAAGAACAACGAAATCGAAATGTAAAAAATATCATTTACAACAGCATAGAAAATATAGGTTATAGACTAGCACCAAATATGAAATACTTAGGGATAAATCTGACATAAATTTGTAAGATCTATACACAAAAAAACCATAAAATTTGTTAAAACAGTTTAAAGAAGTTCTAACTCCTCATTCCTGAGGTGTAAGCTGAACATAGTGACTTTCTACAGTATGGAAAGATGGGACAAAGAGAGTAACGTGACAGTGGAGAAAACTGACAAACACCTCTGCTGCCAGAAAATCAAGGACAACATCAAATACTATAAATCCTGTTAATATATGTAAGTTTGATAGAATATGATGAAATGGCACTTTACCTCTCTGGTTTTCCTCTTAATAATCCACATCCTCGGTCTTCTAAGAAAAACACCAGAAGAATTGTAACAGTGGGGCATCTTCCAAAATACGTCACCAATACTCTGCAAAGCTGTCAAGGTCATCCAAAACAAGGAACATTAAAGAAATTGTCATAGCCAGGAGGAACCTAAGGAGAGGTGACAACTAAGTATAATGTATCCTGGATGTGATTCTGGAACAGAAAAGGATATTAGGTGAAAACTAAGGAAATTTAAATAAACTATGAACTTTAACTGATCATATATTAATATTTGGTCATTAATTATAACAAATGTGTCACACAAATGTACAATGTTAATAACAGAGGGAACTGGGTACAGGGCACATGGGAATCTCTGCACTACTCAATTTTTCTATAAATCTAAAACTCTTCTAAAAACTAAAGTCTATAAAAAATTTAAAAAACAACAACAACTAAAAAAGGCCTAAATAAATGGGGAGATTTTCCATGTTAATGGGTGAGAAGACTCAATTTTGTTAGGATGTCCATTTTCCACAAACTGATATGTAGCAAGGATAGGCAAATTATGGCCTGTGGGCCAAATCCAGCCCGCCACCTGTTTTTATAAATAGCATTTTATTGGAATGTAGCCACACTTGTATGTTTCTGTGTTAACTATGGCTGTTTTTATGTTACAGAGTTGAATAGTTTCAACAGAGACTATATGGTCTAAAATATTTACTATGTGACCTCATATCGAAAGTTTCTTGACCTCTAATCCAGTGCAATTCTTATTAAAATCCCAGGACGCTGTAGAAATTGCCAACCTGATTTTAAAATTCATCTGCAAATGCAAAAGACTAAGTTTTAAAAATTGAAATCAAGTTAGGGACTAACACTATCTGACTTTGAGACTCGTTATAAAGTTATAGTGATCAAGACAATATGGTATTAGTGTAGAGAAAGGTAACTAGGTCCATTTTACAGGAAATACATTTGGGCCTAGTAGTTATTGGGAGAATTGTAGATGTAGATTTTTGTTTATTAAAATTATATTATGAATTATTTCAATTACATGAGTAATATGTGTTTATTGTAGCACATACAATAATTAAGAATGTTTCAATATAAAGTTAATAATTTTGAAAAAAGATCACAGTTACTGCTCATACTATTAGTTTGTTGCCTACATTATGATAGAGGGAAATGCTAAATTTCAGTAGGAGTTCGGTAAAAATAAAGATGCAGTTTTTTCTTAAAGTTCTACAGACTCCTAAATTACGTTTGTGTCAGGAAGTCCTGGAAAACCTTTGGGATCAAGCTCCAGCAAGAGGCTCAGCTCAGTGCGTAAAGCTAGTTCTCAAAAATGGCACTCGCCAGTTTTTCCCTCCTTTTCCTCAGTGCGGTTGACCACCCCAGGGGATAGTAATAATAATAACAGCCTGGCCTAGGAACAAGTAGCAAGTAGCATGCTTCTTCAGGAGGAAGAAGCAAGTAGCACGCTTCTTCAGGAGGATGAATGGTGAATGCACACTCCACCCACTTGATGTATTCTCCAGAACAGATCTCAACAGCCATTCCTATGCCAGAGATGAAACATTTCCTTCATAAAGGCCACCTCCAGCTGCTTGAAGAGAAAGCAAGCTGGAGTTCTTAGGGCGAAGCTTATCTAGTGGAGATTAAGTAAAGCAGAGTTAAATAGAGCCTGGAGTTGTTAGGAACTCCTTGGCTCAGCTATGGAGAGTATAACAGTTCTCTTTGGTTCCAGCACTTTCTATGAGCTGTGATCACGGGAGTGGGCCCTCCTGGGTCCTTTGTTTCTGAAGGAGTGAGGACTTTCCTGTTGAGTTTCCAGTGGGAGCCTCTCCAAGCAACTAGGCAACGCATCTTTGCCACCACTGACTTGGCGGAGTGGAGGCGCTTACTTGGCACAGGGACCCGAGAGTGACAAATTATCCAGATTTCGATCTTTCTCTTTGAACGTTCAATCAGAGCCATCCCAAAGGAACAACACTTGGTGAGCGTGCTCTCCACCTTCCTGCCCAGACTCTGGAGAACAGGTATGAAGACCCAGCCTGAGAAGCAAATCTAAATGGACTCTGCCTCTAAAAGGAACCTGAAGAGACACGGTGGGCAAGGAGCAGGAGCCCTGCGTGGATCTGGGCAGACCACACGGAGCAAGATGCTGGACTGGGAGCTCCGAGAGAATAACCGCCATGCTAAGTTCAAATTTTAATTCTTAGCATTGAGTACAATGCCTCGGAACATGCACATATACTTAGTAATTTTTTTATCGGATTGAATGGACCTAATGATGATATTAGTGAATATGAACATATATTCTATAGGATTATGAAGCTTAGAAATAATTTAAAAATTAATAGGATGGTACATACCATAGACCAAACAAATAAGTCTGATAGATCTAAATGTAAAAAGTAAAATGAAAATAATTCTAGAAGATAACATAGGAGGTTTTCTTTATGACCTTGGAGTAGGTAAAGATTTCTTAAACAATATACACACAAAAGGAATAACCATTAAAGATACTAAAATTAAAAACTTCTGTTTCTCAAAATGTACCATTCATGAGAATGAAAAGACAAGCCACAGAGAGGGAGAAGATATTTGCAAAACCTATGTCTGACAAAGGACTCATATCTAAAATATGTAAAGAATTTTTATACATCAGTAGGTGAAAGACAGACAACCCGTTTTTTTTAAATGGGCAAGAGACTCAGGCATTTCACTAAAGAGAACATCTAAATAGACAAAAAACATGAAAAGATACTCAACAGCAATAGTCATTAGGGAAATGCAAATTAAAAGCACAATGAGACATGACATAACTATATGCTCACTGTAAGAAGAGAGAAAGTGATAATACCAGGTGAAGCAAACGGATCTCTGCATACATTCTTGAACAAAGTGGTTCAACAGCTTTGGAGAAATTTGATACTATCTATTAAAGCTGAACACATTCATATCTTGATGCTATAGGAATTTTACTCCTAGGTATATAGCCAATAGAGATGTATTCATATATTAACAAAAAGATATGAACAAGAATATTTATAGTATCCCTGTTAGTCTTGTCTAAAAACACCCAAAGTTTTATCTATAGTAGAGTGGATGAATAAATTCATATTCGTTCTATGTGTGTATATTTATAATATGCAATAAATATAAGTTTATACATTTATATGCCATTGTATACAGTGGAATACTATATAGCCATGAAAAAGAAACACTGCTACATTGTTGACTCTCAAGGAGATAATGTTAAGCAAAAGAAGCTAGAACCAAAAGAATACATACCATGATTACATTTCTATGATATATGAGAAGAGGCAAAACTAACCTAGGGTCATAAAAGTTATAAAAGTCAGAATAGTGGTACAGGCCACTCAGTGAAATTTGAATTTTAGATTAACAACAAATATTTATTATAAGTATGTCTTATGCAATATTTTTATTTCCTAAATCTGGCAACCCTAGTTTAAAGAGGCAGGGCATTGACTTGGAGGGCACATGGGATTGCTCCTGTGGTTTAGGTGATATTCTATTATCTGGGTGATAGTTACATGGGTGTGTCTGTATCTAAAAATTCATCAAGGTCAATGTTTAAGATTGTTGTACTTTATTATATGAATGTTATGCTTCATCAAAACATTTTAATAGAGAGGTAGAGCAATAGATGAAGGGTCAGGAGTCTTGGGTTCAAATCCTAGGCCTTACTTAAGTGAATTTGATCCACTTTTTCCAAGTCTCAGTGTTTTCATCTATAAAATGGAAATAATTTTAATAAAAGCTGTTCTACTAACTCTACTTTATGCAAGAGGGAATGAAGGTGTAGGGAGGTGAAATACCTTGTTCAAGGCAACCCAGCAGGTGAGTATTATAGGCAGGTTCAAACCCATCATTCTATAACCCACACCCTACTGCCTGCCTATTGCAAAGTGCTTCTTAAATTGTAAAAGACTCAATAAACGTAAGACTTTACTTATGACTATTTAGGGCAGGAGATTTTAATAAAAAGTCTAGAGAGTATTTGCAAAAATTGAAGTGTAAGTGCATTTTCTAACGAGAGACTTAACTTAGCCTCAGATTCTCAAAGGGGTATCTGACCCCCTCCCCTGGGAAGTGGAAGAGTTCCCAAGAAGAACCTCTGATCTGAAGGAGATGAACCAGCCCAGAGTAGCCAGCGGTAGCCTTGGCTGGACCAAGTCCCTGAAGTCCTGTGACCTGGAAGTCCTCTCTTCCCTTTTGACCCAGCTTCCCCCTTTCTTTCCTCTTTAGCCCCTGGCAAACCACTTCTGGGAGCCACCTCTCCTTCTCCTCCCATTTTAAAGCAGGGGCCACGGGGTAGGAAGGTGGCTGGCCGCCCTCACCAGGGAGTTTTGCTCTTGCTTAATTAGTGTTTGCATAGGGCTGCGTATTATTAAATTACTAGACAATTGAGATGAAGCCTTGCGGGCTTTTGAAATCTGTCAGTTGCTACCCTCTCTGAGTGGGAGGGAACTGTGTGTGTTGTGTATATGTTTGGGGGAGGGGGGCGAGAGAGAGAGAGAGAGAGAGAGAGAGAGAGAGAGAGAGAGAGAGAGAGTGAGTTAGGGATCCTTAGGGTAGGGCTGGCCCCCTCCCAATGGACAGCACCAGAAAGAGATCCTAAAGAGTCTTTGCTGCAACTTCCCAGTTTGTCTTTGATGCTTAAAGCCACCATTCCAGATGGGGTTATTTTGAGTTTAGACATCTTTTCTTTTTATAATGCAGCTACTCTTGAGTAACTAGGAGGATAGAATAGCAGTGATAAGAACTAAGGTGTATCTGGAGAGAAGAGACAAGAAAGGAAACCTGCCCTGATTGAAAGAAAGCCTTTGTGATTGAGGCAGTTTTACATGTTATTTCACTGAATCCTCATGATAACACTCAGATGGAGTAGGCGTTACGCCCCCATTTTACCTGGGTCGGCCCCAGGTCACACATTCTTTGAACCTTTCTGGTGAGACCAAGATGCCTTCTTGTGCAGGGCATCGGTTCTCAAGGAATGGAGATGGTAGAGTTTGAAAAAACTCCCAGGCAACTGTGATACAGCCCCCAGTTGGCTGGGGTAGGGGAAGGCGATGGTGGCCCCCTCACTAGTCAGGAAACTGACTTATTCAAGTGATTGGGTTTATCTTATTCCTTCCAGAGAAAGGGTTTGATGTAGAGTCGTAGTTCTCCACTGGGGGGGTCATTTTGCTTCTCCCTTAAAGGGGACATACGTCAATTTCTGGAGATATTTTTCCTGTCATGACTTGCAGCAGGGAGGTGCCACTGTCAACTAGTGGGTAGAAATCATGGATGCTGCTCAACTTCTGACAACCCACGGACAGCCCTGTGCAACAAGGAAGAATTCAGCCCAAAATGTTGATAGCACTGAGGTTGAGAAACCTGGCTCTTCTTGGGGGGAATGGGGTGAGGAAGCGGGTAAATTGGGGGCAAGCCCTGGGCATCCCAGTAAAAGCATAAGTGAGGGGGAAGAATGGATGGAGCTTGAAGAGAAATGTTTCCTACTTCATCATGTAGCTGAAGGCGAGGTGTGAGTTTTGCCTTACAAGAAACTACTTATGTTTTTGCTGAGATCTTCTTTATACTCTCAGAATAGCACAGAAAAATGAGGGTGATTCTGTTGTTGGATTGACCCAGGAACTAGTACAAAAAGAGACTTGGACTTGGAGTCAGGAAACTTGAATTCCAATCATGTCCTGGTCATGAATAGCTATGTGCCACTGGGCCGACCTGGACCTCGTGGAGCTTCAGTTTCCTTGCCTGTGAAATGAGGATGATCACAGCTGACCCTTGAACTGTGTGGGTCCACTTATATGTGGATTTTTTCAATAAATACATATAATACTATACATGTATTTTCTCCTTATGATTTTAATATTTTCTTTACTCTAGCTTACTTCATTATAAGAATATAGCATATAATACATATAACCTGCAAAATGTATGTTAATTGACTGTTTATGTTATCTGTATGGCTTCTGGTAGACTATTAGTAGTCAAGTTTTGGGGGAGTCAAAACTTGTATATGGATTTTTGACTGTGAAGGACAATGTATGAGAAAGGGCTTTGTAGAAGGGCCATCACCTTAAAGGACAGAGGATGCTGCCACCATGACAACTGCATGTAGGTCTCAGAGCACATTTTGGGTGGGGGGAGGTTCATTGTTTATTGTTAAATTAAAGGAGTGAAATGGATTCCTTTGTCACTCATGGGCTTTGAAACTCAAATATGAGAGTAAAACTGACAAATCTAAAATTGTATATTAGCTGCATTGGAAGCAATAGGTATCTTGAAATATGCCCAATTTGAGCGAGGAGGTATAGACAGGAGGAGGCAAGCCAAAGAACTTACTTCTTAAAATAGAAAGCAGAGCATTATCTTTCTTTCTGAAGAAAGTTGTCCAAACAAAACAAAACAAAATCAGATAGTATAGAAAAGTATAAAAATGAAAGTAAAAGATACCCCAAATTCTATCAGCTAGAAAAAAACAGTGTTTGATATTTTAGAGCACATTCTTTTAAATATTTTTAATAAACAATTATACTTAAAAAAAAAAAAAGAACTCTACTGTACATACTTTCTTCGTAGCCAGCAATGAAATAACATGAACAGCCAGAAGACCACATTAGAAAGATGCTTCTTGCACAGAGGGGTATGCGACCTTCCTTCAAAGAAGAAAAGCCTACAAGACATGACATCACATCCTTCCCTAAGAAATGCCTCATCTGGCTTCCAGGTAGCCATCACCTTTGCAGCGGAGGGATGGCGTTGAGCCACAGGGCCTGGCAAGGTTAGGAGGGGCTCCCAGTCTCTCACGCACACTGGTAGGAAGGAGAAGGGTGGGCCTCCGCTGGTTCTTCCCCACCCAGGAGTTGCGTTTCCCGGGGCTGGGTGGGAGCAAGGAATGTGCGTGCCTGTGCTGTGAGCAGACCATCAGGAACCTGGGCAATAGCTAGAAAGTATAGGAGAATCAGAATCTGAGTATACGTAAACGCATAGAGAAAGACAACATTTCCAGGTGAGGGGGTGCTGGGAAGGGCACCTGTGCTTCTTGTGGGGTTTTGGGTCATTGTAATCTCATACTCTCAGCATCCCAGAACCTTCGAGAAGTAACGATTAATGCCTTCCCTCCAGCTCTAGGTATTTACAGTGTGCCCTCCGGCTACCAAGCAACTTTGCTCCTTGTTGCTGAACCCTGTGCTGCGGGCTGTCATCCACACTGCGATCCATACCCGCTCCGGACCCCAGAATTCAACATTTTCCCTTATTCCTTTTCCCTGTCCAAATGAGTGTTTCATTAGGAAATATAATCCACAAACATTGGAATTCACTAAAACAATTGGGATTTTTGCAAGGGGGAGCTGATTCTATTCCAGTCTCAAGTGATTTGATCAACATCCATTTAATCCTTCCTCAAGGACAGATGGGAGCTCAAAGCTGCTGTGGATTCCTGGGAGGGACCAAGTCTGAAATCTTCACACTCTGGACTTGGGAGTCTCCTTGGATCCTTCACTTCCTCCATCCCATGATGCTTTTGGCCAGAAGCAGGTGTGTCAGCCCACACCTAGATAAATTACAAGGGGGAACAATGCTATTGTCCTCTCCTGAAATTTTACCTGCTCTGTCCCTTGAACAGATGTAAAACACCTTGTGAGATTGCTCAATATAGGCTGACATCGCCTCTGCCTCGATTTAAAGTGCCCATGTTTTTGTGGAGGGGCCTTTGGCATCTGTGACCGACATTTCTGAACATAACAATGGGTTTGAGTGGGTAGGGCTGCTCCATAAAACAGGGTGGGGGTCACTGAAGCTATTTTTCAAAAAAAGAAAAAAGAAAACCTCAGGCATTTTAATATATTAAATACACACCCAATGATTATTTTAAAGACTTGTACCAATCAACCTAGATGAAACTTTTTTTCACCTTTTCCCTACCTTTTACCCCTTTCTCGGAAACATTTAGACCTACCCTATGGCAACGACTATCGGGAAGTCTCTGCCCTGTATACCAGGGTAGCACAAATAATTCAGCATAAAGCAGCCAGTTCCTGTAGCCTGGCATTAGGATAAGTATATCTTAAGAAAGTTCTTATGCAGACTTGGCTTCAGGCAATAAAACGTCACAGACATACAACTGTAGCAAGGGAAATTTCTAGGGAGCAAATTAGGCTGAAAACATCTTTTCGAGATGGCTAGAAAGGAATCGTACACCACCCCAAAATAAGGCAAGTTATGCAGTAAATGTTTCATTTATTGGCCTTCTTCCATTACTATTAGGGTTAAAAGACATCTTGTCAATAGGAGAGGTATATTTATGGAAGACTGATGTCTTTCGAAAGCCTGTCACAAATGCCTATAGCGGTAGTGATCAGCTTATGAAGGCAGGTGATGAAACCCTGTACAAATGCATACATCTCCCTATTAACCCTTGGATCATCAGGCATTATTGTCACTTTATTACCTGGACCTGTCATTAGCTGAAGCAAGGTGATCAAGCCAGGCACTGCAGGAAAATGCCAGAACAGAACGGTGTTCCTCAGGGTTTCAAGAAGAGGTTGTGTATCTTTCCACATCCCTTGACAGAATTGTGGGGAAATAAAAGGATGCCTGTGAAGCGGGCCCTTTTTACCTACCTCTTCTTCCTGCTAAAACCTCTTAGGTGTCCAATTTTTAGTGTTCGTATGTTGGCTAAGGGAGTAGCTTTCTTCAAGGTCCAAATAAGGAACCATCACCCAAGCAGAACAAAAAGCAAACAGAAAATCTCACAGTGGAATCAGGACTTTGGCTTCTAAACATTTCCCCATTTTATAGCTTCCTTATGTTTTCAGATTCTTTTTTTGGCTTTCCTCAGTCAGCACACTCCCTGCATAGATAAGTCCAACACAGTGGGTAACAGATCATCCATCTTGGAGCCCGGATCTTTAAAGAAAAATCACACAGAACACATACATACACCTCCGCACGCATGTACACATCACTGTCAAGGGTGATTTAGTAGAATCTCGCCGAGCGACTGGGGATGCTGAAGGTGGTTGTCAACATGTATTCTCTGCTTCTGGTGAATCTGAGCACACTGTCCTTGTGGCTTCTAAATTCCAAAGCCGAACTCCCAATACGTTTTGTCCCTTTTGTGAGTGCACTGGTGAACCTGTTCGCATCATTGGTGGAGGGGCTGAAATTATGGAATCATGGACTCTGAATGTGATGGATCTAAGAAAATACCCCGTCCAACCCCCTCAACTGCCAAGTGAGACAGGACGAAGGGGCCACAGGTAACACGGCCTGTTTCTGCTGTCCCCATCAAGCACGTTCCCACTTTTTCAGGGGGTACCTAGCACTTCGCATGAGGAGCGGTGATTTCTATAAACTCCCTTTCACACTCCCCAATAGGAATGCACAAGGAAGAACCCCCTGGAGAGATAAAATGCGTGTTACTAATATCAACACGCATCTACCGAGAAAGGTTTAATAGAGGGACGGCTGAAGGGGAGGAGTAAACAGAGACGTGAAGAAGCAGAAGGCAGTGGATGAGGAGAAGAAAGGGAGGCTGAGGGACAGTCTACCTGGAGTTCAGGACCTGAGCTGGCCCCAGGAAGTCGCCCCCAGCCTGCCTACCCTTATATGCATACACCAAGGTGGCAAAACCCCTTAGTTCAGGCCAAAGTCAGAACTGGTCTGGTTTCCTCTCTGTGTTTTTAGAATCCCTGCTATTTGGACAGAATTCTTGGTCCTAAAGACTAGGAGTCATCAGTATCTAGAGAGAAAAGTTGCCTTAACCTGGACATGAGCCAACTGTTGTTTACAATTTCACACCAAATCTATAAATTACACGTCTGCATTGTGGGCCAAACTGCTGCCCCCCTCCTTTAATATTATGTTACCTTGCTTTTTGCCAGTTGCTGTCCCATGCCTGACTCCTTCCCCCACTCCCGTCGTGACATCACCTAAAGCCCTTTCAGAGACTCAGGGGTTACTGATCCTCTGAGAGCCTGCTGGTCTCCCCAAGCCTTTTTATGGTATGAGGCGATGAAATTAAATGTGGCACATGTGCTATCATGAAATAACTTTTAAGTGCTTGATTAAATCAGATGTTTAAAGAAGGAAAGATTCAAGAGTTTCCTTTGAATGAGAAATATAAGGATACGCCAAAATGTTATGAGGTTACTGATTATGGGAATGAAGCCCTTAGTATTTACATATGATAAAAATGCAGGCCAGGACATTAGAAACAATAAGATCGCTCTTTAAAATTTCAATTCAATATATTTATAAGCTTTTATTATCCAGGTAGTCCTATAAAGACATAGAAGACCCATCAGCCAACTTAATTCGCATCAGGGTTAGCTTAAAAAACAGAATACCACCACACTGGACAAAGAAATTGCCATAAAATTGAGTTACTATAAATATGTTCCATTTTAAGTAAATAAGCCCTTAAAATGGGCCTTGGGAAAGTCTATACTGTACATACACAGACTCGGGCACACTACGGATACAGGTGACAATTAGCAAGTGTGATAAGCTATGGTCATTTGCTGAACGTGTAAATCTAAAGGCAACCAAGTGAAAAGGCCTAAAAAAAGGAAACTCTTAAGTCCATTTGTACATGGATTTAACAGTGAAGCATTTCATTCTTCATGTTTTTACTTGGTGTCTTGAAATAATCCCCTTTCTGTCTCCACTCTCCCTCTTAGAAACTGTGCCCGCCTTATTTATTTATGAAGTCTGAAGGTTAGTCCTACCTGCTGAGACTAATTAGTCCTGTGCTTTGTATCCTATTCAATCCTGTCTGATTAAATGTACACATTTGTTTTACTTCTTTTCAGGCTTCTTCTCACTCTGCTTCTGATTTTCTGATGAATATTAAAGTTGGGAGTAACAGTGATTCTCCTCCATCGCCCTCCCCCCACCATATTTTTATTTTGCTTTCATCTCACTCTTTTAGTGTGTAAATGTGGTTGTGGATTTTTTCCATTGCAGGGGAATTCTTGGGTCTTGTCGATCTTGGTATCATTATTTTTAGTAGTCTTCTTTCTGAGACCTTAGCTTCTAAAACAGTTTTGCTGAAACCCCAAACTCTCTAAATGTTACATGGTAAATTTGCTTTCTCTTGGAAATCTTGGGTGCTGATGGGCCAGCTGAAAGGCAGGTGAGATTTTTTTTAGGGATGAGTAGGATAATTTAGTACATCATGGACTCTAGACCAACACTGTTCCTAGTAGACTATTTGCTAATTTCTGTTGATTTCTTCCCCCACCCCCCAGTTCTTTTTGTCCCCTTTTGATGTTGTAGTTTCCAGTCTACTTCTCATTGGATATTTGTAAGAAAATGAGCGTTCTTGCTTCATCATCCGGGAACACTTTTGGATGTTCCCCATTTTGTAGCAAATCGATCTGCTCCCCAGGAGTGCCTAAAAAGCAACAAATACCTGCTTCAAACCCCAGGTTTTCCATCTCCTCCCTGAGGTCTTCCAGCATCAGCTTGGTTAGCAATTTCCTGCCAGAGCCATCTACATCTTGATTATTTGGTCAGTCTTTCCGGGATTTCATTTCAGACCCCCTTGGAGAAAGACTCCAGAACCTCTGATCCCAGGGGTTGGCAAACTTTCAGTTTTATTTTCCCTCGTGGTGTTAACGCCCAAACTTTTCACCTCCAAAGTCAGAAAGGACTTTGAATCCTAGCTCATTTCCTACCACCTCCGACGTCAGTTAAAAAAATAACAACACTCTACATTTAAAAGCATCATGCATTTTTCCTTAAAGGTATTTTTAATGCCCCTAACAAACACTACAGTATCTGACTGTTTTCTTGGATAAAAAGTCATCTTGGCATATTTATTCTAGTGAGACAGTTAATAAAATGATTCACTATTAATCAAAAAAGAGGGAAGACCTCGTGGGTTAATAGTTTCTTTTACTGCAGATGACCAGGAACTCTGCCCAGCCCTCCACTTCCCCAAGCCCTCTGAAAGTGGAAGGCTGATCTTTGCTTTTGACCAGTCACTTCTGTTACATCCCGCCCAAGGGTGGCTGGTTTCATTGCTGGATTAACCACTAAGCACCCCGACACCCCTTCCCCACAATACTCTTCTCTTTTCCCCTTTCTTAACACTTATTTCTAATATTTCTAAAGTGCACTTTTTCTGGGCCTCTCCCCATCCCCGCCCCCCAAGTGGGCTTTCCTTCCGCTTTCCTCGGCTCGGATTCCAGACTTGGTCGCCACCCCCTTCTCCTCCACACCCCCTTCCCCTCCACTCCCCCTCCGCATTGTCTTTCTGAAGCCGCCCGGCTCCCGGAGCGAGTCCTGGTCCCCTCGGCCGGACTCCCGGACTCGCACACTCAGCGCAGGCCTCTCCCCCTGCACACTCCTCCCTGGGTCTCTCTCCCCCCTCCTCCCCCGCCTATCTCCTCCTCCCTCTCCCGGCGCCCGAAAGGATCATTGTTAGCCGCCCCCGCCCCGCCCGGCTGTTTATTTATGCACACGTCACCAGGCCGGCCCCGCCCCCCGGCATCTCATTAAGCGAGTGTGTTCCTCTCGCCCTGTCAATAATCTCCGCTCCCAGACTACTCCGTTCCTCCGGATTTCGATCCCCCTTTTTCTATCTGTCAATCAGCGCCGCCTTTGAACTGAAAAGCTCTCAGTCTAACTTCAACTCACTCAAATCCGAGCGGCACGAGCTCCTCCTGTATCTTCGGCTTCCCCCCCCTTTGCTCTTTATATCTGACTTCTTGTTGTTGTTGGTGTTTTTTTTTTTTACCCCCCTTTTTTATTTATTATTTTTTTGCACATTGATCGGATCCTTGGGAACGAGAGAAAAAAGAAACCCAAACTCACGCGTGCAGAAGATCTCCCCCCCCTTCCCCTCCCCTCCTCCCTCTTTCCCCTCCCCAGGAGAAAAAGACCCTAAAGCAGAAAAAAAAGTTCACCTTGGACTCGTCTTTTTCTTGCAATATTCTTTTTTTGGGGGCAAAACTTTTTGGGGGTGTATTTTTTTTTTTTTTTGGCTTTTCTTCCTCCTTCATTTTTCTTCCAAAATTGCTGCTGGTGGGTGAAAAAAATGCCGCAGCTGAACGGCGGTGGAGGAGATGACCTAGGCGCCAACGACGAACTGATTTCCTTCAAAGACGAGGGCGAGCAGGAGGAGAAGAGCTCCGAAAACTCCTCGGCAGAGAGGGATTTAGCTGATGTCAAATCGTCTCTAGTCAATGAATCAGAAACGAATCAAAACAGCTCCTCCGATTCCGAGGTAGGAAAAGCCCCTCGGGCTGGTGGGGTTTTTAATCTATTTCCTGGGCTTGGCAAATGTTGCTTAAAGGGGAGAA